>NC_089826.1:69720586-70027253 GCF_035046505.1 Tiliqua scincoides
TTCTGGTCAGATTGGAAGGTTTTTGAAACCCTACACCTGTTTAACTAGAGACACTAGTGGGGCAAAAAAAATAAAAAAAAAAATGAGGTCACATACTGTAAACTCCAGTCTCTTAAAACAATCTTCCACTTCTGGCCTAAAGCAACCCTGTCAAAATGAGGGTCCCTGGACTTCATGTAGCATGCCCCATGGGTTCTCAAGTACTTGGAAGTCTATACTACAAGACATGGCTGGTGTTCAGCGTATGGTCTAGATGATGCAATTTGACAGGCCTGGCTTAAGGAATATACTGCACATTTTCCCCAAATGATCTACTGTGGTCAGCATCAAAGAGACAGGATAATGCAGTATGTGGCCCGTTGATCTAATTAGGCATGAAGAATCCTATGATTTCTGCTGAGCCCTTCTTTGCAAAAGCTGTGAATTTAATAAATGATGACTGGACAGCTGGAAATTCATCTTGAGCCGTGGGTATTACAGCCACCTCTGAAGTGAGCTTGAGAATCTGTTTTGCTTCAGACAGGGCAGCAATTTGAAAAGCCTAATTACACTAATTACAGTAAGTGGTTTGTAAATATTTCATCAAAAACACTGACCTGCGCGGCATTGCAGGTGCTCATTAAATCTTGAAGATTTGCTATTAATAGTCATTTACCCCCTCCTGGAATCACCACACTTGGTGTAATAAAGACAGAAATTTAACTTCCCCGGCAAGCTAACCAAGCAAACAACAGCCTTTCTTTTACTTTTTCTTTTTTTTTAAAAAAGCTCTTCTAAGCTTTTCATCATTGCTACCGTCCTGCTGCATTCAAGAGAGAATAAATTGCAGGTTTTACATGCTGTTGATCTTTCATACTCAAAATATTGATTCTCAGTTCAAGCCTTTTACAGGGAAGGATGTTAAATACTTCAGTGGTTCTGTAGATGGATATGGGAGACTTGAGGAATTCACCAGTAATCAGAAATGACCTTGGACATTTGTAGTAGTAGCTTGAAAATTCTGAAAGGATTCAAATGTGGCATTGTTGATCTTTTCACAAAAATATGCTGCTTATTACTAAAATTAACTTCTTCACCAGAGCACTGGAAGGTTTTTAAAACAAGAGCCAGTGACGATCTGGGAAATAACAGAACTGCCTGACTACCTCCTATAGAAAACACAAGAACTGATAAATATATTAACATAATGAAGAATGAGGCATAGCATGGGAAAATCAGCATGGCTTCAGGAAGCCTGGTCATAAAAGTTTTAGAACACCTTTAGGGTGTCTTACAGCACAATCCTAAGCATGTCTACTTGGAAATCAGTCCATACAGCATTGCACAATGAAAAAAAGGACTGTAATATGAGGAATTATTAGGAAAGGGGATAAAGTAAAATAAAGCAGAGATAATTTGCAGTGCACGGTTCGATTCTGATCAACGTTTCCAAAGATGAATATCGTAGAGCTGAAAGGGGTCAGAGAAGGACAACCAACCACACAATCCTATACATGTCTACTTAGAAGTAAAGCCCACTGAGTTGAATGGGACTTACTCTTAGGTAAGTATAGGCTTACATCCAAAATGATGAATAATTTGGAAGATCTCCTCAACAAGGAAAGCCTAAAGCATTTGGAAATTTTGTAGTTTTGAAAAAGGATGGCTGGGGTGAAACATGAAATTGATTTAACAAATTATGAACACAATGGATAACAGGAATAGAGGGATGAGGCTTGACAGGCACCTGCTTGAGATACTGTAGGACAGGGTGGTCCAACCTTTAACTGCTGGGGGGCTGCACGACCCTGGCATTAACCCCAGAGTGTGCAGACGCAGAAGTAATTGGTGATGACATCACTGCTAATTGCTTCTGGGTTCTGAAGTGCCAAAGTCACTTGGCAAACTTGAGTGGCAGAAGGAGGTGGTGTGTGCAGCAGAGTTTTTTTTTCCGGCTACACCATTTCGGCTTTTCCTTCTTCAAAGGAGAAGCTGGAACGGGGAGAGGAAGGTCAAAAAGCCACTGAAGCAGGAAGAGACAGTGGGTGGTGGCTGTAGCACGGCTTTTTGAGGGCTACCAGAAAGAGCCTCATGGCTACATGTTGGGCCACCCTGCTCTAGTAGAATTAGCTGCTATAGGAAGACGGTTGGACTAGATGATCTTGTGGGTATCTTCCAACTCTATGATTCTATGAATAGTTTCATTCATTCTCTCACACACACTCACACACAACTAAAATCTCATCCAGGGATGCTGGTTGCACAAGGTTACACTTCTTCACCCAATGTGTCATTAATTTCATTTACTCAGATGTTTGTTTATTTTAAATGGGGGGGGGGGATTAGACGAATTACTGGAGGGAAAGCCTATAAATGCCTAAATAAAATGGAACCTATGTTAAGTGTACATCTGATTAACAAATACTGAGGACAAACCACAGGATGCCACTATTACCTCACACCTGCTTGTAAACTTTCCAGAGACATCTGGCTAGTCACTGTTGAAAAAGGAATATTGGACATCAAGGCACTGCTTCTGTTCTCTTGTTGTTGGCAACCTTCAGTCTCGAAAGACTATGGTATCACGCTCTGAAAGGTGGTTTTGGAACATCGTCTAGTGTGGCTGAAAAGGCCAATTCGGGAGTGACAATCCCTTCCACACTGGGAGCAAGTGCAGTCTGTCCCTGGTCTGTCTCCCTGGCTATGGGCCTTCCTTCTTTGCCTCTTAGCCTCAGACTGTTGGCCAAGTGTCTCTTCAAACTGGGAAAGGCCACGCTGCACAGCCTGCCTCCAAGCGGGCCGCTCAGAGGCCAGGGTTTCCCACTTGTTGAGGTCCATCCCTAAGGCCTTCAGATCCCTCTTGCAGATGTCCTTGTATCGCAGCTGTGGTCTACCTGTAGGGCGCTTTCCTTGCACGAGTTCTCCATAGAGGAGATCCTTTGGGATCCGGCCAATTCTGTTCTCAGCACCAGGTCAAGCCTCTCTCTATTCCTTGCTTGCTTCTTTCAGCCAGCCACTTTGTGTCCTAGCATGTGTTGGTGGCAGGACTTCTACACCTGCTACTCCTTGCTTCCCATCTCCCCTTCCTGCAAAAGATTTTCCCAGCAAGAGGCAAACCATGAGCGAGGTCGGTCTGTCACAGGAATGGGGAGAGCTGCTGCGTGTTGGGTTTGATCTGCAAATCAGCTTTCCCCACAGCACGATTCATTGGACTGTCTCTCAATAAAAAGGAGAGAAGGCGCTCCTCAAAAGTGTCCTAATATACCTTCTAGTAGTGTGCATGTATTTCAAGTTAACCATGCATTGCGCCTGTTACGCTGGAGCAGATAACTACCAGGGAACTTTCAGGGGTACGAAGCATTTCTCCTAATTGCCAGGAGCTTGGGCAGCTTACAACTAATCGTCTTGTGCCGGGGCTTTTTAATGGCTGTTAGAGTACCTGTAGCTGAAATGTGATTGCTGTCATGACCGATCTATCAAAGGATTCCACCCCCCTCCGCAGACGTTCACCACAGGTTTGCTGAACATTTTTTTGAGTCATTTTGCCTTCTGGATCCAGAGTCACTGAAGTCATGTCAGTGCATGTTAGCCTAATGAGGCTGCCTGGGCCATTCAGCCTCTGCTCTTTGATAAGAGTCAGGCTTTTTGTGTCTTTCCTGGCCTGTCATCGGAAAGCAGCTCAATGTGTTTTTTTTTCCTGTGGCTGCAGAGAATACAGAAGCAAACGGTTTCCATCTGCTGCGGGCTTTCAGAGAACAGATGTCAATTAGACATTAAAACAGTTGGCTGAACTGGGTTTACCTTGCTCAAGACATCCCTGGGCTGCTCAGTACCTTTGTTGCTGCTTTTCTCTATTCTAGACTTTGGCTGCAATTCTATACACACTTTCCTAGGAGGAAGGCCTATTGAAATCAGTGGGGCTTATTTCTGAGTAGACCTGCCTTGAGCTTGAGCTGTTAAGAGTTGACTGGCTAATTCATGGTTGAAGTCATTTCCCTGAATTCAATAAACGCTGTCTAAGGCCTGTATTCTTTTTAAGTAGTTGCTTTTAGAACAGGGATGTCAAACTTGTTTCAAACAGAGAGCCAAAGTTAGCATTTATGATGCCTGCTGAGGGCCGGAAGTGACATCACTAAGCAGAAAGTGACATCATTAAGCAAATGATGGCCCTAAATAACATGGAGCCCAATCCTGAACAGTGTGTGCCAGCTTACCAACTGCACGCACTGTTGCAAACAGGCCATAAGGCATGTCTGTTAGCCTTACCACTGGGCTGGTGCTGGGTTTGCACCGGGCAGGCGCCCGGCCTCTGCCACTTGGCGGTCACATGGACTGCCGAGTTGCGGCATGTTAAGCAGGGGCGGGGGGTAGTTGGGGAGGAGGTGTTCCAGGGAGGGGAGAGGCAGGCAGAGGGTGGAGAGAGGGTGGGGAGGCAGGGAGAGGGTGGGTGGGAGGCATGCCTGGGGAGGGAGGGAGGCGGGTCCGGTGGAGCTCTGCTCCACCAGATCCTGTCTGTGTGTGGCTTGGCGCCCTACACGAACACCTTTACCTGAATTGAGTGAAGTAGCCCATTGCGGGGCTACTTCCCTTACCTGGGAGAAGGGGATGAAAGTCCCCTGCTCTCAAGGTGCTGCCCGCTGTAGCCCATGGCAGCTGTTTTCAATGCTGCTGAAGCTGTGTGCCACGGGAGCTCAGGATTGGGCTGCCCAGCACTTTGTTCTTACATAGAAACTCATTAGCTGCAAATGACAGAAGAGAAAATATGCAAATCTTATTCACATTTTCAAGATATGAGATTAAGCCATTTCTGCCCAATGTTGCATCTATGTGACAGGGACAAAATGTGCACACCTGTGGGTTGGGCAAAAATGGGTTAAGCCATCCACTATTTGTGGTTACGTGGATATGGAGGGATGCCTATATTTCAATGGAGAGTTCTGAAGAACTGTATCTGGGACCAACAGACCCATCACACTGCATTCTGTCTCCAACTCAGCCAGGGCAAGAAAGCAGCCAATGCCACAATATAGATTAGCAATGCACTTTTTGTGATTCTTGTTCATGGCAAAGTTCATGGATGATAAAGCCATTTCAGCCCAACATTGCATATACGCAACAGGGACCAAATTTGTCCACCTGTGGGCTGGGCAGAAAGGGGTTAAGCCACCCACTTTCTTAATTCAAGCTGCTGAGCACTCAATGGAAAGAGAACAAATTTAGGGTCTACTCCTTGGAAGACAAGAACAGAGCCAGGATGTCTGATGAAATGGATGGCAATGGAGGAACAGCAGAGATGTCTGATGAAATGTTAATGACCTTTCCAGCATGAGGCATCCCTGGTGCACATCTTACCATGGATAGCTTTACCGTCAGTTGAAAGCTGGCTCCGCAAAGAATATGTCTTCCATTTGATTCAAAAATCCTATCTATATTCTGCAGTCTGTCACTGCTGACAACACCGCTGTCCTCCCTTGGGCCTGCAGCTGACGCATCTTATTTCACAGGAACATCTCTGAGCTCACCCCTCCTTTCCAGGCAGCCAATACTCATGTCAGCCTTCCTGTCATTTTTCTGTTGCCCCCAATTATGGCAACATGAGCTCTAGCATGATGCCAGCTTCATTTCCTCAGCCACCATAGCTCCACCTGCACAGAGGCTGCAACCAGGCATACAGTGAGGTGGAATGGGGCAAGATGAGACAGAATCTGTGGATAATGGATTCTGAACTGGACTTGCCCCCAATGGCTGCATATCACTATGCTGGCAGCAGAATTGGTGTAGCTCAGGGGACTCCCATAGGGAGTATGGGGCAGCCAGAAGAAGCATGTAAGCACAACATGTCTCATTCCCAATGACCAGCCTCTCCACTTACAGAGCATAGGATCAGCCAGACCTACATGCCGATACTCCTGTGCTTTTAGCACAGTGTCTGCATAAGATTGGGCTGTTAGAGAATCATCCAAACCAGGCCTCAGCCTTAGATCACTTATGTAATGGGGGATAATGAGATGGACTTTGCAGGTAAGGTTCACCAAAAAAAGTATGTAAAGGATGTTGAATACATGGAAGCATTGGAACTCTCTCCCACTTGAATTAAGAACTGCCACTTCTCTGTATGCCTTCCCGTGGGAATTAAAAACCTTCGTATTTCACCTTGCCTTTTCACGTAGTTCTCCATTGCTATTTTGTGGACTTTTCCTCTCTTGCTGCTATTTTGATTATAGGTTTGCTTGTTGTTTGTTTTGCAGTTGCTGTTGTTATTATGCTGGTGATTTAATTGCATTTTATGTTTTTATTCAATTGCTCTTAGCCACACTGAATGCCTTGGCAACAAGGGGAAAGAGAGGATAAAAATGTTTGTGCATAACTAAATACTCAGCATTCGGGGTTGTTGCAAAGATTACAAGCAGGTAATACAGGTAAAGCACTTTGAATTCTTGAAAGTTCTGTACAAATGCTAAGTATTGTGAAATGCCAAGTATTGAATGCTTTCAGTTCTCCTGTTTCCATGGAAGTCCCACATGGGAAGTGACACAAGGCATGGGATCTACAGCTGAACTGAGCTGGGCAGCAGCAAGTTAGCAAACCTGCGTGATACCTTTTGGGTGCTCTGCAGCTTTATTTATTTTCCTTATTCAAATATGTTGTTTTCAGTGTTTGGTACTTTGTGGAATAACAAAAAAATGCAGGTATCTGCCCTGAGGTGCTTACATTCTAAATGTTGACAGTTCTGGGGAGGGGGGGAGGAACAGGAGGTGATAGGGAGGAAGAAGCCAGAGAAACAAAAGAAATGGAGGAGTGCAGATGGATGTAAACAAACGCAACTGAAAGATCTCAGGCCTTGCAACAAGTGTTAAACTTCTACTTCTTTCTGAAGTGTGTATCGGCATGAGGGATGGGGTCTGGAGAGTTCTGCTGTTTGAGAAGGTGGAAAGGAACTGCGGTCTGAATGTGAGTGTTAAAGCCAGGGCTTAAGAAAGGGGGATGCAGGGGGTACATTATATGTGGGTCTGGAGTCAAAAGGGGGACCTGGGTGCCAAAGACCACCAATTCCACTTCTCCTCCATCCAATCCTCCCACCCTCACACCCATTGCTGTCTTCCCCTACCCTGTTTTCCCTCACCCCATCCCTGTTCCACTTGCCCCCTTTGCCAACCTCTCCCTGCCTTGTTTTGTCGAATGCTTTGGGAAACTTTGTACCCGATAAAATTCCTCTTGAGGCCCTGATTAAAGTGTTCTGCCCCCTGTCTCAGTTTCATCCCATTTCAAGTGTCTCCCGCAGGCAGTGTTATTAAAATAAATAAATAAAATGCCAGGCCATATTACCCATCATGCATTGAACGGCATCTGGTTTAAATGTGCTGATGGTGAAACTGCTTGATCAGGTGATTGCTCTTGCCCATTTCGACCACACATGCATAATAAATGGGATCAGAAATTCCTCCCTCTTTGCTGAGGAAACTGAAGCTCTTTCTTTCCATAAGTTCCCATCCACTGTTAGGGACTGAGCTGGTCCATTTAATCATGACCTCAATCTTTTTAGCATCTTAGCTCGGTTAGAGAGCAAATTTGCATTACCAAGGAGAACAGGGAAAGAAGAGAAATGAAGGCAGGGGATTATGAAAAAGTATATGATGGAATTAGAGAGCTATTCCCGGATGCAAATGAGGCTGGTGAATATACCTCCAGTGTTCCTTTCTTTTCAGCGCTCTTCATTCTGCCTGAATATTGGAGGTGGGTGTAGATTTGGGGGAGGGAACCCAGCCTCAGAGGCAATCTCAGTTCTTTGTTCCATAAGTGATTCTTTCAAAAGCAATGAAAGTTCTGCTCCAGAGGATTAGGCTGATTTAAATGGTGTTTTTGCAAACAGACTCTTGAAAAACAGAGCAAGGGCTTCAAGCAGGATATTGGAATCCATCACCGGTTTCCAGTCTTGCTCCATTTCTTTGAAAACAGTGGGACTTTTTTTTTCCTGTTTTCTTTTGGACACACACAACTGTGAGAGCCAGTTCCTTCACTTTTGGAGAGGGGTGATTTAAGCATTACTCCAAGTCCCAATCCTATTGTGGCCTGACACGGAGGTTCTCTTGTCTGCACTGGCAAAATAGCTGGAACAGACACTAGAAGCCCCATTGCTGGGCCTGGGGCTTTCCTTGGGGAAAGGGGACAAAAGTCCCCTTCCCCCAAGGCGTCCTCCAGCAGCCTCCACGGGCCACATGATACAGCGATCGCCATTGCACTGGTAGCCCTGCCAGGGATAGAATTGGCCTGTTGTCTCCCGTTTGTTAGGAGCAAGTGAAGACCTTCTGCACACGGTGAGGTCTTTTGCTTATGAGACTTTCATGTTGACAGAAGGGCAGATGCCACTGACGTAAAGCAAGGCATGTGAAGATCCACCTCTTCCACCCCACCTCTTCCACTGCAGCCTGTTCAAGCAATTGTTGCACAGCTCCGTTACAGTGCTGAACTCAGTGGAAATTTTGCTACTGACATCAACAGGAAGTGGATCCAACCCAAAGTTAAAAGTCAGGGTTTGGAGGAGGAAATTGATGAACTACTTGCCATATGGTTGAGTATCTCTGAACAAACGATAACCAGCCAAAGAGATACATAACACATTGTCGGAAAGTAATTCATTTGCAGAAACTACAAGTTGATGAAGTAATTCCATGACTCAGCAGTATTTTTTTCCCATCATGCACAGCTATTGTTTGAAGAGCCTATTGGTGATAAAGTTTTACAGACTCTGTAGTGTCCATCTAAAACTTTCCATTTGGGACTATTAAAATTCTACAGCCTTGATATTACCTTTGGTATTCCTTCATGGTCCTGCTTTATAGCTGTTAAAAATTCAATCTTCGTTTGTAGATATTTCTATGGAAGTGAGCCGGATTCTCTAGTATGCTAACTGAGATGAGCTAAACTTCTCAGAGTAGAGATTCTATAAACTTTATGGACCACGTAGAAAATCCATCTGCAGATATTCATCTTTAATTGTTCATGCTTTTTCTGCTGAGATCCGAGGTAGGATTAAGAGCTCTAGAAGCTTTTCAGATTTTGATTAAGCTGTAAGCAGACATGTATCCAATACTTATATCCCCCTGGCTCATTATTTTATTACAAAAAAATCTGATGAAGATCAATTTAAAAACTCTGTATAATAGGAAAAATCCCTAGTGAGAGGTATGTGGGAATCCATGGATGTAGTTCTTATTAGTCTTTCCTTCAAAAATTGCTTGATGGCAAAAAAGGACAGCCAATTTATTAGACACATTTTGAGGGCTGTGCAGCTAATCATGGCCGTCAGAGAGCAGCTGTAAATTAAGAAAGTGATTTCTTACTTTCCAGGGAAAGTGAAGCACATCCTTAATTCCCATTGAAATAAATGGAACTTAAAAATACAGTAGACCCTCTGCATCCGCAGGTCCTGTATTCACAGATTTAACTACCCATGGATACAGTGGGTCCACTTGGGTGCCTCTGGGGGCACCCCACAATTACTTACCAGGAGCCTTTGGAGGCCTTCTGAGTTGTGCCAGGCCAGCGACCCACTCTATTGGCTTCCATGGGTCTCAGAATAGCCCACAATAGCTTCTGGAGGCTTCTGCGGGTTATTCTGAAACCCACAAAGTCCAATAGAGTGGGTCTCCAGTCTGGTGCAACTTAGGAGAGGCCTCCGGAGGGTCCAGGTAAGTAGTTGTGCAAGCTTCAGGAGTGGACCCCAGAATCCATGAAACTCCTTATCCACAGGATTTGCCTGTGTGTGTGTATGTAACCATACCCTGCGGAAAAGGAGGGTCGACTATATTCAGTGTTGGCTTGATTATGCTCATTGTATTACAGCAGGCTTTTAAGATAGCCGCTCATATTCACCGATAATTCACCCATAGTGAGCGTAAATCACATCCAGATGCTGAAGCAGAAAAAAAAGATTGTATATAAACTGGTCAGCAGTTCGTTCTGCTTCTCTCACATTGTTGATATGTTAAAAAACGACTTAATGTGAACTGGGGAGGGAAACAGGCTAGTAAAACATTTTTGTGGGCTGGTAACTTTTGTGGACTTATTTGCAAGCTTGTGTTAATGGTATATGTCATTTAGCCAGTAGAAATCCTTAACCTTCCTCTAATGCTGATGATAAAAGAACTGTAGTTAAGATTGTGCCCTTGTATTTTTCTTGCAGTGAGATAGAAACAATACATCACAACCACCAGGCAGAAAGTCTGTAAATGAGCCTCGGGTTTAACGGTCACATTCATGCATAGGAAGACAGGGTAAAATAATAAACAATTGTTAAAGCAACCTTTATGCCATTTGGGTGGATGAGAGCAATTTGCTGTCAATAGAAAACAGCCACACCTGCCCATAACTCAGACTCATAAACTTCACTGTTGTTGAAACGATGCGTAAAAAGTGCCTTTCAGATTCATTTACTTTTGCACTTGGCATGACATAAAGAACCTTCATAAAATCACAGGCAACTTGTAGATGCGAGGCTATTATGCGTCCAAACTGGTTTTCAAATGTTCTGCCTTCAGATAACACTTTCCATGCCGATTTGTCTGCTGAGGAATCCCTGAGTATCTGCCCTGTGTGTTGCATAGGATTCCTAGGGCGGGGGAGGACTTAACGCACACACTGAATTCAAAGCATACATGTGGGACCTCGGTATCCACTGATTTGGTTTCCACTGATTTGACTCACCACTAATACCAGAGTCCACATTAAATGCCTTGTAACATGGGGGAAAGCGCCAAAATCCCATTTCCGACCTTTACACTGTTAAATAATTAATAATTTCAGTCCATTAGATTCCATTATTCACCCCATCTGGTGGCTAAATGCAGTATAGTGTCTATACCACTGCATTCTGGGGCAATGATAGAGGAGCAAGAATCCTGGAAATGGGTCTTTAAAGCAATTTTTCCACTAATTTGGTATCCACTGATTTTTTTTAAATCAAATGGGGGTTCTGGAACTGAACCCCTGTGGATAACGAGGCACGATCTTTACTCGTAATACTGTCCTTTAAAACACACCCAACATTCCTTTTGTGGCTTAGCAGAGGAAGAGGAGTAGTGAGAAGGCCTTCAGAGAAGCTTCTTGAGGCCTAAACGAGAAGTTCTACTCTTCAGCTCTATTCCTGGGATACATTGTAGAGGCCAAGGACTGAACCAGGAATCTTGTGAATGTAAAGCATGTACTCTACTACGGAGCTGTGGACTCTTCAAATATCTTCAAGGTCATTGCATTAAAACCAGTTAGATAAAATGGTGGAGTTGTGCTGGCTAGATGCACAACAACTCAATAGTAGGGTTATCTCAGAGATAACTGGGATGCGGGAAATAGCGGTAGTCTATATGTCTTATTTGCAAAGTAGCTCTCTAATGGTATGATCCTATGCCTATATTATGCTGGCTGGCAGGGCCATGGCATCAGGGCCAGCTCAGGAACAGGCTGAGGGCTCACGCCCATCAGAGGCTCATCTGAGCAGGCGGATTCCTCAATACCAGGAGTGCTGTCAGGGATCAGTGACATTGGGCTTTGGCCAAGGGCCCATGGCGATTGGAGCATTAATCTGGCTGAGCCATTCCCTGAACTTTCGACATTGGTGGTTGTAGTAGTTCCCAGTGGATAGGTGGGATACACTATGAGTAGGACAGTTCATGACTTTTTCTGACAGCTCCCAACAAACCAGCACCAGTGTCATTAGTAGTGCTCAGTGTGTCATCTGAGAATGGGCAGGAGGTGCCATTGTGGGATCAGTGCATGACAGCACAGGCTCAGTTCCTGGGCCCCAGCAATCTGGCACCAAAACCAGTGGTGTAGCTAGTGCCACTAGTACCCAGGGTGAACTGTTCCCACTGCCTCACCTTGGCTGCTGGAAGCCATGGATAGATCTGGCCACTACTTCAAGACCCTTCCCAGTGGAGGTTGTGTCCATCCAGCATTCAAAGTGGCAGACAGACCTGGCCTCTACCTCAAGATCCTCACCAAGGAGACCAGGTCTGCCCAGCATTTGCAGTGGCAGGTAGACCTAACCACTACTTTAAGATCCTCTGGTGGAGGCCAATTCTATCCGGCATTTGAATACCCATACCCAGCTGGGATGCCTCTGCTCCTGAATATGTTGTGGCTAGAAGGTATGGGACCAGATGGAGGTGGCAGTATCAGGCTGCTCAAAGGACTAATTGGATGTACAGACATGTGATGTGGGCAACCCTCCATTGCCAGCACCTCAAAGCACCAATGAGGTGCTACAGTTTTCAAGCTGGCCAGCTGGTCACGTGACACAGCAGGCATGCAGCGGTGGTACCCCCTTGGGGCTGGCATGTGGGGCAGACTTCCCCCTTGCTGGCCAGAACCACTAGCTGAACAGAGATAGGTTCACAGCTAAATCCATGGCACTATACCTGCAAATAACTAATTGGCCTACCATAAATTATTTCAGGGCTGTGTTTCTCTTTATCACAGTTTGGCACCAAGATGACAGGAACCCTCTAAACAGAATGTTGAGGCAAGCTTATTTTCTTAGGTAAATGAGCCAAGATGTGAGTGTTCACGGAAAATGAACATGATGAATAACTTTTAACTCGCGAAAGCCAGGAGGTGCAATGAGTTTCGACTGACAATGACACAGGAGAGACCCAGATGTGGAACCTCGTTTAATGAAGACAAACCTTTCAGGGGTTCAGGGCTTAGATGAGACACGAATAGAATGTCCTTTTTGCAGTAAACAAGGATGTGGCAGCCGATTCAAAGCCCTGATGAAAGAGAAGCAAGCAACGATGCATGAGAGAGTCCAACACATGTTAATGGAAGCATGAGCGACAGTTTGTAGTTGCAGGGAGGGAACCAGCAGAAAAAGTACTGCATACAAGTAAAGGCAATCAGAACTATTATTCATCAATAAAAATTGTGAATCACATACTACCACTCTTGAACCAGATATGGATGAGTCTATTTGGCAGTGTTTTGGTGAATTGATTTCCCAGGTGAAGCAGTCTTAGAACTGCTTTCCAAGGGATGACCTCACTGAAGATCCAAAGCCCAACATAGAGCATGGTAAATCTCTCCAAATATTCATGGCCCACAGCAAAAATATTTAGCATTTGCCTTTTAATAGACCAGCTATTTTCAACCAGTTTGCCATGGCACACTGGTGTGCCATGAATGGTCTGCAGGTGTGCCGTGGAAACTTAGGGGAGGATGATTTATTATTAGGGCCATTGGGGGAATGTTATCCCCCCACCAGCAGCATGGTGTGCCTTGACATTATCAAAAAGCTGATGGTGTGCCTTGACAATTGTAGCACCTTGTCAGTGCACCCTGAGATGAGAAAAGTTGAACATCACTGTAACATACTGTAAGGACTTCATATTTCAGTCATCCTTACAAGTATCAACACTCTTCATTAGCTGTCTCGAAATGAGGGGAGAGCAAATGCACCTGAGCAGTCCACGAATTTCTTTTCTGTACCAGAACTTGCAGCCCAGTCCTACGTGTCCCTCCTGCCCCCACCCCTGCTGCTGCTGCTGCACCAAAAGGGCTTGCTCTGCATCTTGCAGAGGGGCAGTCCTGGAGGTCTCTTCTGGTAAGAGAACACTTGTTCCCCTAGTCAGGGATCAGCCTTTGCAGTGTGAAGGGGTCTACTTGGACCTGCACAAGCAAATTTGCTGGCACAGATCTGCGTGGACTGGGGCCAAGGGATCAGGTCTGGGAAAGCGGCTAAGATTCGGTGAATGCAGCTGCTGCCGAACCCATCCACTTTTCAGAGCTGATCTACCCTTTCCTGCCCTGTCACGGCCCCATTTCACTCTCCCCCACTCTGTTTCACTCTTCCCCACTTACCTGGGTCAGCAGGTTCCAATGGAGCCACTGCTACATGTGGGGCCACTGCAGCTTCCCCGCTGAACGCACAGTCAAAGGCCCTTTTGCAGCTTACATAATGCAGAATGCTTGTTCTGCCAGCACCCAAGCCAAACAGGATTGGGCTGTTAGTTGCTTTGTTGTTAAAAAAATGCATGGAACGGGTTTCAGAAACCCTTGCAGAGCTGTTACAAATCACTCAGACATCTAACAGTAGATCACAGTCCATCTTCTGTCCACCAGTCCAAGTATCTGGCAATTGCTATGATGAGCTCAGAATTTTGATCAAGACAGGGAATGGTGCTTCAGCACCCATTTTGCACATGTGGCTCTGCACCCTGGATGTGTGTGCAAAATGTGTGTCTGGTCCCTTGGAGTGAATGCAGAACATAGAGGGTGCGTAGCTTTTTTGGTTGTTACCCCAGATTGTAAACTGCTAGCTATTGGCCAGTCAAGTAGCTAGAAAGGGTGCAAAGCACTAAGTTTTGCAGGCACCTGAACAGGCCGTGCAAGCAGCCCCTCCCCCTCTCCTTTGGAGCCATTCCAGGCAGGGGGAGCAAAACGGAGGCAAGTGCACCTGCAAAACTTAGTGCTTTGCACCCCCTCTAGCTAGGCCACTGCTGCTGGCATTTAATAGTCCAAATGCAGTTCTTTGCCATGCCTTTGAAAGGGTGCTTCACAGACACAGCCCAAGGAATTTGTTAATACAGATGTTCCTTGTTTCCTTCCATGATCCCTCAAATCTAATTTCTACCTGTTCCCTGCTGTGTAAAACGTCCTTACTGTTAATTAGTTTATTTATTTTATCATGAGAGACTTAACTGGGTTCTCCCTGTGACCTAATGGAGGCAACTTTTATTAATAATTTCAAAATGATGTTATTTAATTAATCACCTTCAGGAATTCATATGAAGGAGCACATATTAAGTAATCATTTCTTGCATGTTTAATCTTGGGTGCCTGCTGGGAAGACCATAGACATAATGAAATTAAAATTAAATTGTATTAAATCTAACTTTTAGAAATAATTTTTATGAAGTTCTTCCAACTTTGGTACAAAACTATGGCTTTTTTTTAAAGGATAGCAGGATGTAAGGGGAGTGGCATTAGGTAAAGCAACCTACAGAGTGAGTTTCCATTGAAATGGCAGCAGGAGTTCAGTTTGACTCCTAATCTTTGTCAAGTCAAAGGATTAGGAGTCTTTGTCCTAATCCAGTGGTTCCCAAACCATGTGCTGTGACAAACTTACAGGGGCATCACAGGATGCCCTCAACTCCCAGCTAATCCCAATCCCCATTTCAATTCTTCCCTCCAATGTCCTATAACGCCCCCTCCACTGATTTACCTACTCCAGCAGGGACCACGGCGGTTGTTGCCAGCCAATTGCACTGGCAGTCCTGGGCCACACACTGTCATAGTGGCTGCCTTCCCAGCGACATGGTCCCTGTGCTGACGGGTCAGAAATTCTGGATAGGATTGGGCTGATCATCTGCATTCCTATACATTCCTGCATTCCAATTCACACTGACACCTCAGTGAGACTTGCTTCTGAGTAAACATGCATAGGATTTCAACAACAGCACATTCCTGTTTACTCAGAAGTATATTTCATTGAATTCATTGGTACTTACTCCCAGAAAAGTGTACACAGGATTGCAGGCTACTTAGATTTCTTAAAAAAAAAAAAATGAAACACCTTTACTTGATGTCTTTTTAAAGCCAGTTGCATTCACATCAAAAGTGTGAACCCTCAAATCCATACTGATATCACAGTTTGGATATCACTGATGTCCAAATGCCTTCATTTTCTAATTTTTTACCACTGAGACAGATTGTGAAAGTGTTAATACTTAGGAGACAAGATACACAACTTTTAAAAACATGAGGAACAGTCTTCCATTATTTCTTCCCTGTCAACTTTGCAATCATCTCACACAAATATATTTCCCCGTCTTTAGTCGCAGTTTACAAAAAAGAAAGAAAGAAAGAAAGAAAAAGAGATGCACTGTGGAATGACTGTTTTGCTGACAGCTAATTCATCCCAGATCATCACACTTGTTTCCCTGCATGCTATGCAGGCACATTCTCTGATGGCTGCTCTTGTTGTCCATTTTGTTGTCCATGATGGAACTGACATCAGAATCTTACACAATAAAACTTGTGTGAGGGTTACTGTGCCTGGGAAACTGAGGATTCAGTGTTTAATACATGATTCAGGGCCCAATCCTAAGCTTTGTGAGCTGGCTCACTGCCGGTGCCACTGTCGCAAGCCCTAGCGCCAGTGCTCCACCAGTGCTAGCCCAGCACTGACTGGCACTGGGTTAGTGCCGGGTGAGCACCGGAGCTCCGCCACTCAGTGGTCATGTAGACCGCTGAACAGCGGAGAGGTAGGTGGAGGTGTGGGGGGAGATGAGAAGGAGGCGTTCCAGGGAGGGGGGAGACAGAGGGAGGGTGGGAAGAGGGCGGGGAGGAGGCGTGCCAGGGGGAGGTAGTGGGGCAGGACCGGTGGAGGGAAGTTGGTGGCTCCTGAGTCTATGCTGACCTTTGGGTTGCTATAGAATTGAGTAGCTCCATTGCAGGGCTACTCGCCTACCCTGGGGGAAGGGGACGAAAGTCCCCTCTCGAGGAGCCACGGCAGCTATCTGGAGCACACAGGATGCGGTGGCAGCCATTTTTGGTGCTACTGCAGCCCTGCACGCCAGGCAGCTCAGGATTGGGCTGCCAATGATGTATCTACATAATGTGCCATAAGGATTTTTTTGGCTAGATCAGTCCAGCATTCCAATTCCAAATGCTTCTAGAGCTCAAAGGAGATCGTGGCAAAAGACCTTCGGCTTATTCACAAGTTTACTGGTAGGGAAGTGCTACTCTTGAGGAAAAAGCACAGAGACACAATAGGGATGATAGAAAAATGGAGATCTGGCTTACAAAGCACTCCTTGTGTGGCAGTGGAGAGAAATGCCACAACAACAGAGTGAAACAACAGAGATGTTGCAAGGTCAATGTACAGGTTTATGGAATATCCATTCACTGACTTTCTAAAGCAGGGGTGTCAAACATAAGGCCTACGCTGGATACGGCCCACAGAAGCTCTTTATTTGGTCCCCATGATAATTGGCCTCAACTAGAACCACCATCACCTGCTTTCACCCTAAAATGACTCTTTGAACCCAATCCTAAGGGCTGTAGCATTGGCAGTACACTTGTGCTGCTGGTGCTGGGTGTTGCACACATGCTGTAAAGCATGTTTGTGGCACCCAGAGAGTAGGGAGTGCTGGCACTGGACCAGCGTCAGTCAGCAATGGGCATCAGCGCTGGAGGATGACGACGAGCCACTGGCGGTAAGTAGCACTTACAGGGGATGGACTGGACTGGAGGGGGCCCACATTGGGTTACAAAGTCCCATCACAGGGCTTCTCTCATCTGCACCAGCAAAATAGCTGGCACAGATGTGAGTAGCCCCATTGCGGAGCCTGGGGCTTTCTTTGGGGGATGGGGACAAAAGTCTCCCTCCCCTGAGGACACCTCCAGTGGCCTCCATGGCCCCGCTGGATGCAACGATAGCTATTTTGGCACAGCTGCACCCAGTGGTGCTGGGGAGCTTAGGATTGGGCTGCCCAAGTCCCCCAAGACAGGTTCTAGCATTAAAATTCAGCTAACACTGTTACCACTTGCTCTGAAATCCCTGCACTCAAATCTTCAAGCAGACTATGTGAATGAGTGGCAATGGGAGTTTTGTTAGTTTCTCAACAGTGATGACTCTCCCCACAACAGCCACTAAGGAAAAGACAACAAAAATGCCCCATTAATAAATAACCAGTATTAATAAATTAGAAGTGCACTCTGTGTCAGAGTAAATTTTGCCGCAGATTTTTGTCGATATGTTGACATACCCAGTAATGACTTTTTGAGAACTGTCTGCATTAAACTCACAGCCACTCACACATTAGAATGTTTTGCAAAAACCTGACTGCAACATTCTCTTTCTCCTCCACTGATCTTTCAGCAGACAGGGCCCTGGACAGTTTTGCAATTGGCCCAGGACTGATAACAGATGCTACAAGAATGTTTGATCTGTTTTCTACTGTTGGCGTAGTTCCTTTCCAACATAGCTTCTTGTCCTGCGATGCCTAGCAAAGGGGACCTTTCAGAAAACAGCAATGGAAGTTAGGTTTAGGCCTATTTAAATAGCATTAAGTCCTGCTTTTTGCAAAATCCGTCTTCCAAAAATCAACTCATCTGTTGTCTCTTACTTAATAAATATTATTAAGTAATATTATTAAGTAACATAATGCTGCAATACAGTCTGAAAACCCAAAATGTAGTGGATTTTATCTACCTTTTTATAGTCTTTAAACTTCTGGGTGCAGTACAGAAGCAAAACATCTCAGCCCCAGCCCCTTTAGCAATGCAATCTGTTAGCCAATGCTGCTTCTCAACTGCTGTCACCGCCAATTGTTGAAGCTCTCTTGGACTCTCCCAAATAAACACCAATCATGGGAAAGAATTGCTTTAAGATCTGGGACCAGGTTGTTTGACCAGGGCCAGCCTTAGAAGCTGTGGGCCCAATTGGAAACACATTTTACAGCCAGGGTCTGTAGAATCTTAGAGGTAGAAGTAATGTTTTATATCTGTGGTAGAATAGAAAGGAATCAAAACATGCACTTAAAAAGTGCATGTGAGTTCATAGACCAAATGGATCTAAGCACATAAAATTGCATACATGTAAACCTTCGAGTAAACAAACATGTGTAGATTACCCTTGAAAAGTAAATAGCTGCAAAAGCACTTGTTTTTATGACTGTGAAACAATTTAGTAAAAATATTAATTTTATTTTTGTTTAGATAAAAAAAATTCAAAAAGTACATTACCCCAGCATGGGGGCCCCCTTAGGTGTGGGGCCCAATTGGGAGCAATTTGTTCAACTGGCTTAAAGCTGACCCTGTGTTTGACCCCCAAATTTTCTGGGTTTAGCTTGCTAGCCTACCTCCATAGTGCAATGGTTCTCAAACTTTTTATCCCAGGACCTAACTTTCTAGAATGACAATCTATCGGAACACACCAAAAGTGGTGTCATTAACCTGGAAGTAATGTCATGGCCAGTAGTGATACTATCAAGCAGAAAAATTTTTTAATAATCCTATCCACACTTACCCAGGAATAAGTCCCTTTGACTATCATTGTTAAAAGCATATACATTGAGGTCTGTTAAAAGTACAGATTTTCCCAAATGCAGTCACTTACCATGTTGGCATCAAGTCTAATATACTAAAAATAAAATATTGAAATGAATGGGGACCCACCTGCAATTGGCTCGCGACCCATGTAGTGGGTCCTGACCTATAGTTTGAGAAAGAGTGCCATAGTGGAAGGACAGGAATTCATAAATAATCTCTATTTGCACGCATTCCAGAAAAAGACAAACACAAGAGAAAAATGCTGTTCAGTCATCAGTCCATCTATTCATCTTCCAATTTTGATGATAATGCTGTCAACTGGGGATACGGAAAGATTCACGTCACGTGGTTGGTTCAACATTACAAATGTTAATCATATATATGTCACCTGCAAGTAAAGGAGATAAAACAACAGAGATCAAAAAGTCTTTCCTGTCAGATATTTAAGGGCAGGGAGATTGGCTTTTTGCTTTTCAAGGCAAAAGAAGTAATTTCCAGATATCAAGACACTTAAAGTCAAAATCATCATGGCTATGAACCATGGCTGATTACTAATGAGGGAAGTTTAAACTAAAATGGTTGCAATGGCATTCACAATCCTTATATTGGTACAAGGCTAAATACCTTACTAACAAATTATTTTCTGAATTGGCCCACTGAAATAGATGTTGAAATTAAAATAAACAGACAAAGGCTGATGGGGGAATTAAGGGCCCTTTCTCTCTTAGGCACTAGCAACCTAATGGCACAAAGCAAATTTTTTATAGTAGTTTTGTAGGCCTGTATCCATGTCTTGGTTCTCAAACTTGGAAATCATCCCTGCCTGATGAAAGACTTGGTTTCTAGGAGAGGTGAATGGCAGATGAGGTCCTAGATCCCTGTATGTCAAGAATATTCCAGCAGGTAGAGGATTCCCCTCTTGTACGTTGGAGAGCTGCAGATGGGGTAGAGTACAATAGAAGAAACTTTGCTTTTCACGGGCTGTTTCCTGGTTCCTTATAAGCCCTATACGGAGGTTGTGAACACTGTTTACAGTTTATCAAGACAGAGAGCACATGCAAGTGCATCAGTGTGCTCTGTAAGCATGTCCCCCAGTTCTCCCTAAAAACGTTTGTTTGCAGAGGCAAATATTGTATATGTAACCACTGCCTTAATTCAAAGGAAGCCTTTCTCCCCATGATCTAGAATGCTGCATGGCCAGTTTTCCAAATCACGGGGGGGTGGGGGGGACACTTTTCCCAAGTTCAGCCTCACCTCTGAGGACAACACATGTACCTGGGGAGAGGGGGAGTTGGGGAATGCCTATGAAGCATGTGTGATCCTATTGATGCTGTATTTGTGCACCCTGTGCCCAGTTTTCAAAACATCTAAACAGGGTTTGACTTGATGCAGGGGCTAGCTTCTGTGCACGACCCAAGTGTGTGAAAAGCTTGAGACTTTGCGAGCAGCAGAGTCAAATTTTCACAAAAGAACTCATTAATGTTTACAAATGCCTCTGAGGGCCCTCTTCCAGGTGGTAATGATGCAAATAGTGTCAGGTTCCTTCTAGGAATTCTGTGACCAGTAGGAAAGGATGACCTGAGGACCCTGGAAGTCCCCACTGCCATCCCCACCCCAAAGGTCAACATTTTGCTTTGGCAAAAGGGAAACAGTGTCGTGGCAATGATAGTGCTGGTGGACAGTTTATGCTTGAGCCTTTGTGAAGAGTTGGTTGGACTGAATATAGAAGCTTGAGCCAAGCCAGATGGGAGCTTTGGGGATGCCTGAACTGGGGCAGATTCGAAAATCCCTGTAGGGTCAGCTGGGGTTCAACATGGGTTAACGGTAAAAATATCTCCTTACCCCAATGTAAGGAGGCCTCCTGCCACCTCCTAACCTGAGCTGGATACAGGGCAGGCCATGCAGCCTGGCTCTGCTGGAGCAGGTTAGGATTGGGCTGTCAGTCTAGCCCAAGGGTGTCCAAACTTTTTGGCAGGAGAGCCACATCATCTCTCTGACACTGTGTCAGGCTGGAAAAAAATAATTTACATTTCAAATTTGAATAAATTTACTTAAATGTTTAGAGATGGAACTTATATGAAGGAATGAAGGTCTTGCAATAGCTCAAGGCCTATGAAAGGCCTTGCACAAAGCAAGGCTGGTCTTTCCTTCGCTGCTGCTGCTGCATCACAGATGTGAAACAGCAAGCAGTGGAGGGAGCCCTCATCCCACAGCTCACGCGAGAGGTTGAACAGTCACCCTCACACTGAGAGCAGTTGCTTCAGGCCAGCACGGGCTCCAGCAAGTCTCTGGAGGGTCAGAGGCTCATTGGAGACTGGGGGCTCCTCACGGGCCGGATTGGGAGTCCCTGAGGGCCTCAAGTAGCTCCAGGGCCAGGGTTTGGGCACCTGTGGTCTAGCCTACCATACAGGGCTGTTGTGTGGATAAAACAGAGTGGAAGAGAATCATGTACACTAGTCTGAGCTCTTTAAGGAAAGGATGGGTAAATAAATATATCTTTCTCCTCCATCCACCACATAATGGAAGATGCAGGGCAGGGTTCACTCAGAAGCCTGAATTGTTCGATCCCTTCTTGAGAGGTAGAGAGAACAGCACACATTGGTCTCTACACTGACTGCATTAGCTGCCTCTGCTTAACTGTATAATTAAACTTAATGACAGATATTAAAAGCTTACTAATAATGAAGATTTTCTGAACTGGGTCTTTGAGTTCAGTATTATAATGGATCTCTTATGTAAGAGGGTAATGCAAGATAATAACTGACAGAAATTCAAAAATACTCTGTTGTTGGGCAAAATTCTAATACACGTCAGTCATTATGAGCCAAAGCTTTAAACAGTGGCTAAAGTTTAATGGGAAATAAAATGGGAGACGAAAACCACATTTGACATGGTGTGAGAGCAGTGACCCACAGCATTAAAGAGGGGATTAAAAAAAACCGATGTCAATAACAGAAAAAGTTTTTCAGTATCAAGGCGTTTTAAAAGGTCATTTAACATAACACTGTGCAGCAATTTCACCCAAAAATGCTTTCATAAACACAAATTAATACTCCCGGGGACATGTATTAATCAAAGGTGAAAGCTCTGACAACCCAACAAGTTCAAGATTCGGAGATGAATGGAAGAGATGTATGAAGTTTGTTGATGCTTTTTACTGGACCCGCTTCCATTCAATGATAAATGGCTCTTAAAAAGAAAAAAGAAATATGCTTTTGAAATGGGACAGTGCATTGGCATCGTCAGAGAGATTTCAAGGTGATAGATTTGGTGTTGTCAAAGGATTGTCTTGGTTCCAGCTAGATAAATAGAGACAGCAAACAAGGTGACCTGCTTTCATGCCCTGACCATGGGCTTCCTGGGAACATCCGGTGGGCTGCCATTAGAAATGGTATGCTGGACTAGATGAACATAAGAAGAGCTCCACTGGATTAGGCCAAATGCTCATCTAGACCAGCTTCCTGTATCTCACAGTGGCCCACCAAATGCCCCAGGGAGCACACCAGACAACAAGAGACCTTTATCCTGTTGCCACTCCTTTGCATCTGGCATTCAGAGACAGCCTACTTCTAAAACCAGGATATGTGTATACCCATTATGGCTTGTAACTTGTGATGGACTTTTGTGTATACTCATTTCCCAATCCCCTTTTAAAGGCATCCAGGCCAGACATCACCACATCCTGTAGCAAGGAGTTCCACAGACTAATTGCACCATGGCACCAGTTTGGTCAAGCAAGACTGTTTTCTAATAAAAGGTTTGGAATTTTCTGTAAAGAGTTGTATGCAATTGCAAACAGTTGAAACTTGGGCTCTTTAGTCTCAGATTTTTCTGCTTTGCTTCTCCACACTCTGAAGATATCCATGGAAAGATATCCATGGAAAGACTGTTTCAGATATCCTAGATATCCTTCTCAATGCAAGTTCTGAAGGTTCTGAGGCAAACCCTTGGACGAGCTCCCCCCCCCCCCACGAACATTGAATGAAGACTATTCATTGGTGAGGAGAGTTGGAAAGGGACACCCTCTCACTAGCATAGCTAAGGGAACCCCAGGAGTGCAGAGTTCTGGGTTCCAGACCTCTGTGTGATGTGGAGGTGCCACTTCTCTGGCAGGGATCCAACTGAGTCCAGCCCTCCAGAAACCTCCAGGGACAGGAAGTGCCTTTCTAAAGCCTCCAGGATGCCTCCCGAGGCACGGGGAGGCTGTGACAGGACGTATGGCGATGTAAAAAAAATTTTGGGGTGCCAGGTGCCTTTTTTACGCCACTGGCCAATGGGAACATCCAATAAAAGACATGCAATGATGTGTGAGCCTCTGAGTGATGTTCCTATGTATAGATGGAGATCCAGGGCACACTGATGGTACAAAACTCTTGCAGGGCTTAGGTGTCACTCCATCCAACTGGATCCACAGATGGTTATGGGACCTCAGACAGTGCCTGAACTGGCTGACCCCTGGTCATTACAACTTCTGCACCTGTGGGATTCTTGTATTTTCAGCTGAAAACCTGATGCACAAACTATTGCTCAGACTGATGTGCCAGTTGCTTCTTTGCTACAAAGTGTGTGCCTGGGCTCGTTGTGGATGGGATGTGCTTTGGAATGCCCATTGGGGATAATTCAGAGCTGGTAGATCTGTGTATGCATTGCCGTAGTAGGCATTAAGAGACTCCATTTTCTCCCTTAACTACCTTGCTTGTAGAAGATCTTGTGTATCAAGCCACCAATTTTATTTTCCCTGATGAAAGTGAATGTGTGACTCCATCACACATAAGAAAGGTTGGGGATTATTGTTCAGACCTGTGAAACAACAACATTGTACATTGAACCAGGTAGATGCTTGTAAAAGTTCCTACATAAAATCACAGTATTATTACTGTATTTCCTGAGCTCTCTCTCTCTCTCTCTCTGTCTCCCCATTTGTGGTGGCGACGGCGATACGTGTGTGTGTGTGTGTGTGTGTGTGTGAAATTGGGTTTGGTATCTGCAACCTTTTGTGCTGTGTTTATGTAGCAAAGTGTCAATATAGGCAAAGCCTCTTTCCTAAAGAAATCTAAGGAACAGACACAAAATAGAATGTTGATGCTGTTGTCAGACTTCAAAGACTTCCGAGAAGATAAAGGCTTCAGTGACATTAATGAGTTTAGTGTTCCCCAAACCCAACAGTTGAAAAAAAATCAACTAAAATATGCATGAATAAATATTTAGGGCAGTTCCTATCTTTTTTCTTGTTGCTTGCTTCTTTTAAAATATATTACGATCGAAACGTACATATTTGAAGTGCTTCAAGGAATCGACGCCTCTGTTGGCACCTTCAATTACTGAGCAGGTTGATTATGAATTCAACCTCTTGAACTTCTGAAAGTGGTTCTTCCTGCAGGCTGGGGTTAATGTGAAGGCACACATCAGGGTTTTTTTTTTTGGTTTTTTTTTGGTGGTTTCTTAAAAAATGAAAATGTAAAATTGGATTTTAATGAGCATCAAGTCATGAATGCATTTAGCTCTTTTTCACATCGGCGCTAGTTTCCAAATCCAATCTAGAGCAAAAAATGATGAGAAAATGTAGCATTTACAAAGTCTGCAGCATAAAGATAAAAGGTGGAGGAAGAGAAGTTGAAGCCTTTATTTATCCCAAGGTAGAGATTTCCAGCTAATGAGAGCAAATATATCCAAACCATCTGCAGATCTTGGCGACTCTTTTTTTCACCGATTAGGCCTATACTCTAAATGACTCACAACTGCATATTGAATAGAGGTGGGCAAGGGGATTGAATTGTCTGAGATGAACTGGGAGCCTAGGGATGTCGAGAAAGGTTCACATGCAGCATGGCCTCCAGAGGTCATCCCATTTTGTATTGCTCTCTGAAGTGCTATTTCTAGCTAGAAGAGGTAAGTTGACCAGGAGATTCCCCCCCCCCTTAAATTAAGCATCAAGGAAGATCTTTCCTTCAATCATAAATATTTCAATGAATATTTAAAGATATGGAGGTGAATTCCCTGCTGTTTTGCTTTCTCCATTCCAGCCACATGATACAACAATTCCATTAATTGAAAGGCATTAAAGATGGCTTCCATAAGCCAAAAATTATTCCTAGTGGGGTTGGGGTTGGTAGACTCACATCCAAACTCTCCAAAATTGGGTAAGATTTAAAGGAACAGTCCATGACAGATAAGCTGCTTACTTTTTTCAGGAATTGATAGTCTGAATGTAGTCATAATACCATCTTGGGATAGTGAGATGTTAGCAATGGAACATAATTCAGAATGACAGTGATCGGCGGTAAATTATCAATTTGAGCGAGAGAAGTGGGGATGATTCATCCTTTCTCTGCTTATTGCTTTTCTTGGGAAACCCACTTCTCCAAATGCTTCCCCCCCCCAACTAAAGGCAACAGTGGGCAGAGGAAGAGCAAAGCATCCCCTACTCACTACATATTTCTTTCAATTGCCCTTTGCTAATTTGTAAGAGAACAGAGGAATGCCCACCTGTGCCCAGATCATGACCCAATGAGACTTTCTCGGAAGGGTAGGAACTGGAAGTTACTGGGGCCCTTAGCGCAGACTGGAACACCAGGGAGTGAACACCCCCAAGAGACAGCAAGAGGGTGCTCCCTACAAATGATGGCCTGGCCAAAGAGGTTGAGATACTGAAGGGCCAACTCTCCCCCCCAATTTCGATCATCTACCCAGTTGTGGATTGTTTGCTATTGGCTTCAGAGATCTCAGGAGAAGCCATGATGATAGTAGGCCCATATTAAAACTGAGAACCAGTGGTTCAGTGCCTGTTTGGTTACTTGAATCTTCCAGTTCATCAGCCCTATTCAGGAAGAGGTGGAAAGCAAAGTACTTGCTTCAGATCAGGACCCAGCTGAGATCTACAAAGGCTTAGAGTAGGCAGTTCAGCTAAACAAGCAAACACCTCTCAGGCCGCAATCCTAACCAATTTTCCAGCACTGACATAAGGGCAATGCAACTCCAAGGTAAGGGAACAAACATTGCCCTACCTTGAGGAGGCCTCCATGACTGCCCCCCAACTGCAGCATGCAGCACATACCCCACTGGCACAGCTATGCCAGTGCTGGAAAGTTGGTTAGGATTACACCCTCAGTCTTTTCCAACTAGGGGTCAGTGTAACAGCACTTTGGGGGGAAGCTCCCTTAGATACCTCCTACCAACCTGCTGGTCTAGGCCTCCAGCTGAATCTCTACTCTTTCCTGTCCCTGCTGGACAGATTTGAGTTCCTCTAAACATTCCAACATTGGAATCCCCTTGCACAGCTTGGGATAGGCAGAAATGGACAGAAGAGAGGACGACAGTGAAGAAACAGGAGAGTTTTGAATGAATACTCTTCTTCAAGGGGTCTAACAAAGCAGACGGGTATTCTGAGACAATAGAGAAGGCAGTTTTGCTTTATCAGTACTGCTGGATCAGAGTATGCACTTTGTAGACAGTGGGCTTAACAAAAGCAGACATTTCCAGTGCTCCCTGGAGGTTTCCCTTCCTGCTGCCTCTGCCAATTTGCCACAGAAAAGCAATGACCCAGGTTACCAGGCTGTTGCTTGCTACCACCCATGTATGTCTCCTACAGAAAATCTAGCAGCTGTGAAATGTGCTATGCTAGTCCATGCTCACAGATTCCACCTCAGAGCTGAATCACTTCTTTTTCTAACCCATAAAAATGACTTTTTCCATGTGTGTTTTCAAATTTGAGCGGATGCTTTCCAAACCTGCTATGTAGCTTCTAATGATGTTACTTTTGAGCCAGAGGAAATATCATTTGGGGGTACACAGGGAGGAGGGCACGGGGGCATAAAATAAGTTTGCTATTTGGAGATTCAAAATGCGGTAAAAGAACTATTATGTAGCACACAGCATGCCATATGAAGGAGGGATTAATGTGTCTCTCATTAGCACAGAGATATAATTAGGTACCACTGAAATGACAAAATGGAGGCTTTCAGCAGAGAAAGAATCAAGACATGAATCAGAATGTGACCAATGAATGATCACCTTTATTGATTTCTCAAATAATGCTGTGTAATGAGTGTATAGATTACTAGTATGTAAGTCAGTGATTTAGAGCCCAATCCAGGTGAATGCATGCCAGCCAGCTCACTGCTCCTGCACACTGTCGCAAGCATGCCATAAGGCATGCCTGTAACCATTAGTGCTGAGTCAGTGCTGGTCGGAGATTGGTGGGCATTCTGTGCAAAGCGCTGGGTGGCAGAGAGGTAAGTGGGGACGAGGTGGGAGGCATTACGGGGTGGGGGGAAGGTGGGGAGAAGGTGTAATGGGGAGGGAGCGGGGTAGGAGGGGGTGGGACTGGGGAAGCTCTGCTCTGCTGCATCCAGAGCCCCACTTTGGGCAGCCCAACACAAGGCATCTTGACTCTGCGCCGGTTCAATAGCCGTTGCAGAGTTGAGTAGTCCCATTGCGGGGTTACTTTTCTTACCCGGGGGAAGTGGACGAATGCCCACTTTCCTTAAGGAGCCACAGCCAGCTGCCCGGTGTGCTCAGGATGTCACGGCGGCCATTTTGGCACCACAGCAGCCCTGCACATCAGGCAACTCAGGATTGGGCTGAATAGATTCTAAAATATAGGCGGCGACAACGACTGTTCAGCATCATTTTGCATCACCCAATTCTAGCCAGCTTTCCAGCACTGATGCATGTGCATGTGGGAGTGTGGGAGCTCTGCTGGACAGTTGGAAAGGGAGCTCCTGCAGTGTGGGAGCAATCACAGTGTGGGGGCAATTTGTTACCTCAGGGCTGTATTGTGGCTGAATCAATGCACAACCCTATGCATATTTACTCTGAATTGCATCCCATTGTGTTCAATGGGACTTTCTCTTAGGTAAGTGTATATTGCAGCCTGAGAAAAGCAATTCTGTCCATGAGTGGTACTAATAGGGCAATTCTCCCCACCTCTGTATTTCAGACCATATGCCATTACCGTATATGTATACACAAAAACCACATTTATCAGCTGGTAAATTCTCATCCCCACGGACATCTGCCTGACGTCTAGGTGTAGATGAGGTACCGACAAAGGATGGATGCTGTGTCAATTATATCTTCTGTAATTCTTCTGTAATTCAGCTGGTGTTATTGCTGGGGTTTCCAGTTGTGCTAAGTACTCATTAAATTGTGTTGATATTGTTCCTAGCACGCCAATTACTATTGGCAGCACTTTTACATGCTTCATCCAGATACGTGTCAATTCTATACACAGGTCGCGGTAGTTGGATACTTTCTCCTGTTCTTTCTGTAAAATTCACGAGTTGCCAGGAATGGTGACATCTATGATTAACACGTGCCTGGCTTCTATGTTGGTAATATCTGGAGTATTGGCCTCCACACATCTGTCAGTCTGTATCCGAAAGTCCCACAGGATTTTGACCTCTTCATTTTCCACTACTCTTTCCACCTGGTGTTGCCACTGCTTTATTATTATTATTATTATTATTATTATTATTATTATTATTATTATTATTATTATTATTATAGTGCCATCAGTGTGTACTGTATGTTACTTTACCATCACCCAATGGACTCATCATCTAAAACAACCACAAGGGGGACAACAGAAGAAGGGGAATGCTGACAGAGACATTTTTAAAAAATATGTGATTATTTTGTGTACTGAACATAAAAGGAGGCTCAGCTGCAGTAAGAGTGAGGGATTATGGGGTTGTGCCAAAGGGTTCACCAAATCTGTTCTTCTGCAAATCTCATTTAGCATATTCTAATTGGGGTTCCTTTGCAATTTGTCTTAACTATTGCTTTTGAACCTATCTGTGAACCTCCCTCCCACTGAAAACTCGTCTATCCACTGCTGCCATGGAAATCTGACATGAAGCCTCTGAATGGCACATAAGAACATAAGAACAGCCCCACTGGATCGGCCATAGGCCCATCTAGTCCAGCTTCCTGTATCTCTCAGCGGCCCACCAAATGCCCCAGGGAGCACACCAGATAACAAGAGACTTCATCCTTGTGCCCTCCCTTGCATTGGCATTCTGAAATCAGGAGGTTGCACATATGCATTATGGCTTGTAACCCGTAATGGATTTTTCCTCCATAAACATGTCCAATCCCCTTTTAAAGGCATCCAGACCAGATGCCAGCACCACATCCTGTGACAAGGAGTTCCACAGACCAACCACACACTGAGTAAAGAAATATTTTCTTTTGTCTGTTCTAACTCTCCCAACACTCAATTTTAGTGGATGTCCCCTGGTTCTGGTGTTATGTGAGAGTGTAAAGAGCATCTCTCTATCCACTCTGTCCATCCCCTGCATAATTTTGTATGTCTCAATCATGTCCCCCCTGAGGCGCCTCTTTTCTAGGCTGAAGAGGCCCAAACGCCGTAGCCTTTCCTCATAAGGAAGGTGCCCCAGCCCCGTAATCATCTTAGTCCCTCTCTTTTGCACCTTTTCCATTTCCACTATGTCTTTTTTGAGATGTGGCGACCAGAACTGGACGCAGTACTCCAGGTGTGGCCTTACCATAGATTTGTACAACGGCATTATAATATTAGCCATTTTGTTCTCAATACCTTTTCTAATGATCCCAAGCATTGAATTGGCCTTCTTCACTACCACCGCACATTGGGTTAACACTTTCATCGACCTGTCCACCACCACCCCAAGATCTCTCTCCTGATCTGTCACAGACAGCTCAGAACCCATTAGCCTATATGTGAAGTTTTGATTTTTTGCCCCAATGTGCATGACTTTACACTTACTTACATTGAAACGCATCTGCCATTTTGCTGCCCATTCTGCGAGTTTGAAGAGATCCTTCTGGAGCTCCTCACAATCACTTCTGGTCTTCACCACTCAGAAAAGTTTGATGTCATCTGCAAACTTAGCCACCTCACTGCTCACCCCTGTCTCCAGGTCATTTATGAAGAGGTTGAAAAGCACCGGTCCCAGGACAGATCCTTGGGGCACACTGCTTTTCACCTCTCTCCATTATGAAAATTGCCCATTGACACCCGCTCTCTGTTTCCTGGCCTTCAACCAGTTCTCAATCCATGAGAGGACCTGTCCTCTAATTCCCTGACTATGGAGTTTTTTCAGTAGCCGTTGGTGAGGGACCGTGTCGAACACCTTCTGAAAGTCCAGGTATATAATGTCTACGGGTTCTCCCGCATCCACATGTCTGTTGACCTTTTCAAAGAATTCTATAAGGTTCGTGAGGCAAGACTTACCCTTACAGAAGCCATGCTGATTCTCCCTCAGCAAGGCCTGTTCGTCTATGTGTTTTGAGATCCTATCTTTGATGAGGCATTCCACCATCTTACTTGGTATAGATGTTAGGCTGACCAGCCTATAGTTTCCCTGATCCCCCCTCTTTCCCTTTTTAAAAATCGGTGTGACATTTGCTATCCTCCAATCTTCTGGCACCGTGGCTGTTTTGAGGGACAAGTAGCATATTTTAGTTAAGAGATCAGCAACTTCATTCTTCAATTCCTAAATAACTATTGGGTGGATGCCATCAGGGCCCGGTGACTTATTGATCTTTAACTTATCAATGAGGTCTGAAACATCTTCTCTTTTAACCTCTATCTTACTTAATTCCTTGGTCAGGAGGGGCTGTTTGGGCAGCGGTATCTGCCCGAGATCTTCTGCACCCACAATGGCACCACTTTGGTGCTTAGCTTTGCCATTGAAATCTGACATGGAGCCTCTGAATGGCACTCACAGACAATTGCTTAGCTTTGCATGTAGCTTGCCATATAACTAATAATCAGGAAGATCATATGGTGAATCATCATACATTTGACTGGATTCACAAAGACAACAGGGAGACAGGATTTATGGTGAATTCATGTCTATATTTCGCTTCCAAATGAACTCAATACAGTTGCAAAAAGTGCATCTTAGTGAACTGTCATTAATAATGGATACATTTTATATATTCTCTGCTAAGAAAAATTCAAATATGTTGATGAGGTAAGCCCAATCTCTGCACCAGGAGAAGCTGGAATTTTACAGCTTATCAAGTGCAAATGAGGTCGGTTTGCAAATCTTTGCTTATCCTGAATAATTGATTCTGTTTCTATTAGTCAAAAAGAGGGGCAACCAGCTATGCAGGACCTTGAAAAGCTGCCACTGACCAGTGGAAATCCTATACAAATCATGCCCCATTCAAAACATTTGAGCAGGCAATTGCTCATGCTCCAGAAACTTGATATTTAAAAAGCCTGGAAGAGGCAGATCTAATAATGTATGTAACCACTGGAGTGATTGTGATGAGATGGCTGTTTCAGCAGTATCCCTTTCTCTAATGACAGTCAAGTAGAAATGCTTTGAAGGAAAGGCTAGTCAAAAGCCTGGCTCAGATGTAATGCTAAACATAATTACATCCCTGCTAATTGGGCAAAGAGGCATCTTTTACAGTGGTGTTCTCTTATATTTAGCAGGGGTAGAACAACCATCCTCTTCATCACCCCAGCATGGCTTCTGTTCCACTGGCTGTTGGTGGTGTCTCTTCTGTATTTTTTTATAATGTGAACCCTTTGGGAACCGGAAACCATTTATTGGTTTATTTACATGTAAACAGCTTCGTGAACTACTTTGTTGGAAAGTGATGTGTTCTTATTAATAATAATATTAATTTGGTGTGAGGAGTGTGAGCTGGCCTGAGCCTTTGGTTTGTGTGCCTCCTACTTCCCTTCATGTGCCTGTTCATGGTTGGGGATAAATCACAGTTTCCTATTTCATCTACAACCAGAAAACTGAGGTTTGCAGAAACTACACTTTATTAACAGATCAGGACATCAAACCAGGATCATGGTTTACTTGTATGTCTGAACTGGGTCTGTGAGACTGACCATCATGTGAACTTCATGGATAGGGCACCCAGTTACCTGCAAGGATTGTTAGAAACCATCTTACCAGGACCAGAGGGAAGGGAAAATGGTACTTCTAGGTCAAGGGAGGGACCACCAGGTGGTCCACCATCCTATGTGTCTACTATGAAGTAATTCTCACTTTGTTCAGGGGGGCTTTACTGCCAGGAAAGTGTGAATGGGATTGCAGCCAAGCTGCCCATTCTTACCTTACTCCCCCTGCTCTGTTGCACACCCCTGCACCAATGGGGTGTGTGCTACATCCCGTGTGGGAGTTTCAAGTCCCTGGGGTCTCCTCTGGGTAAGGAAACATTTGTACCCTTGCCTAAGAGTAAGCCTCCACTGACTGCATGGGTCTACTCAGATCTGCATCAGTTTGAGTGCACCCAGGAAGGTGGATCAAGCCTGTGAAGGGGACTAGGATATTGGCAGCTACCCCTCCCCCGCCTCAGCCTCAATTCTACATGTCCCATTTCCTCCTGCCCTCTACCATAATCAGACTTACATGCCTGTGCTCCAGCAGCAGTCTTCCCATGTTGCTGCCATTTGTGGTAGCGCTCCTAAAATTGTCACCTGCAGCACACTCTGCGCACCGTCAAAAGCCATTTTATGACTGCAAAACTGTGTTGTAAACCCCTCCGCACTTTGGTCCAATCCTGGACAGGACTGGGCTTTAAGAGAGTGTGGAATGTTGTTCTGTAAGCCTCTTTGTACAAACCGTTCCTCACTGTGTCATATTGTGTTCGACTTGTATAGCAGAGGCTTGCCATGTGTTTCAGAGCCTAGATAATGATTTATTCTTCAGATGTATCTATTTCCCCAATGAGCTCACTTATTCTATACACGCAGTGCCAATAATTAGCATTGGTTTCAAGGACCTGGAAGGATTATCAAAGGCACAGCCTCTCTTGGTTAAAACAATGGCTTCTGTTTTTGTATTAATGGTCTCTTCAGTTATTAAACTATTTAAAAGAACTAAGAAAAATCAAGCAAATGCTCTTGACAACATGTCGCTTTTTAATTTCATTTTGAATGTTTCCAAGGATGAGGGCCTTTGAACCTTGCTGAATCTTGACCCCCCCCCCAAACCACTCTGATCCTCTCCTGAGATCTGAAATGGTGCAACCTTGTTGTGAAGGTTGATCTGTGTGTGGCAGGATGGCAGCTTGGATGATCCAGATTTTTAATCAGAGGATTCAACTTGGCAGCCTTGTTTGTTTTCCTTTTAGGCCTATGCTTCTATAGCAGTGGTTCCCAAACTGGTGGATCAGGACCCACTGGTGAGTTGCAACCTGATTTTTTGGGTGGGTCCTATAGCAACTGGAGCAGAGTCTCCAATGGGTCCTATATTGGAGCAGAGTCTCCAATGAAAACACAAGTGATGGAAAGATCAGATAACTAATTGCCTCAAGCCCTGAGGCTATTCTAAAACCATATCACTGCTAATTGCCCTGCAAAGAGCTTAGCTCCTGCAGTTTGCAAACATGTGTAAATCTAGGGAGATAAATATTTGAGCATCTTTTTTGGGGGGGGGGGGTTATTACTTGTAAATGAATAATTTTTCTAGGTGTCTTTTTTTAAAATCTTTTAAAGCTAGGTGGGTCCCAATCGTGTCATTTTAAAAGTGGGTTCTGCTGCTAAAAAGTTTGGGAACCATTGCTGTATGGCCTAGACTAGCAGTTCAAAGAAACCACAGATGAGTTGGTAAAACAGCCCTGTGTCATTTCAGCCTGAAGTGGGCATCACTCAAATGGCTGACTGCTGTGCTGCTTCATATAGAAACTCCCTACACAAGGAACCCTCACTTTCAGGGAGAAGATTTGTTCAAGTTCAGTCTTTCCCCCTGAAATGCTAGTTTTATATGTGCAGGGACTTTTACCACAGGGTAATATCTAGCCATGTGGTCCCCTAATTTGAAGTCCAAATGGATACAAGCCAAGGACAGTTTTATAGCCTCGTCTGCTGTTTAATGTGAACTGGGTCTCTGTTTTGATTTTTCTGAATCATTTGTCATGACCTACCTGTGTTTGCACTCTTGGTGTTTCTAGCATGTGTAACTAGGAAGGGCAGTCAATTGAACTTCCCAAACTGTTCAATGCGTCTTTAGCACATTTTCTCTTTAAGGTCTTAATTGCTTTAACTTACTCTTAATCATCCTGTGGATCAAAGCTCTTCGGCCTTCACATCTTTAATCATACGCCTCATGCTGTGTGAAACGTTTTCTGTGTACAAAATGTTGAAACCATTCGATCTTTTATGCCTTTACTTGGCTTTATCTTTTCCCTGCTGAGTTCCATCTTTCATCAGACTTTCTAATCACAAATGGTAACTATTGAGGTTGTTCAGATTTTACTTCAGACCTTATAGCCCAATCCTTATCACCCATTTCTAACTAAATTCCCACACAGTGTGGCAGTGGCACTGGTGCAGGCATCCCGCAGGGGAATTTTGGCTGCTGGATGTCTCCTTGAGGTAAGGGGTCAATTGTCCCTTTTCCCCAGAATAAGCCCCAGAAGCCACAATGGTTCAACTTGGGCCTGCTCTAGTGATATTGCTGGCACAAGTCTGTGTTGATCCATGTTGGGGGATAAGGCTCAGGAAGGGGGATAGGATATGGAGTGTGCTAGTGCCACTGATCTGCCCTTCTCAGGCCCAATCTGCCCACCCTACCTCCATTGCCGCCCTCCCCTGGCCCCTTTCCATCCCTTCTCTGCCCTCCCCTGGCTCTTACCCCAACTCTCTGCTGGACTTACCTGGTTCGGAGGTATCCCTGCATCCACTGGCACCAGCAGAAAGGCCCCAGCTTTGTTGCCGGCATGCCTAGCCTTCACACTGTTGCAAAGTGCTTTATGGCACTTTTGTGATTATGCGCAACGATGGAACACACATCCCACCAGCACTACAAGGCAATAGGACTGGGTTAAAATTCTCTCTTACATGTATATCCCTTCTGTCCTCCATCATGGAACTCAAGGCAAGACATGTGGGTTCCTTCTTTGGAGGTCACATCACTATACTCTCATATGCCCCCCCTTTGTTCTATGAAGGCTAAAATATTGGCCTACTGCACAGGGATGTTGTCAGAAGTCTTGAGCATGATGTAGACTTTGAACATTTGAAGGAGCCACATAATTGCCAAGCATTATTTTAACAATTCTTTCAATTGTTAAATACAAGCTGGGAAGTTTGTATATACTTTCACTACAAAATGTAGCCGGAGGCTCTGCAAAAAGATATTCATTAGCACAATCTGCATTCACTTAATTAAACTGGCTTTTTAAAAGATTGTGTAGTCCTTATTAAAGAGCGATTTAAGTACGGAATATTATTTAAGCATTTCAAAATTGTAATTCTTTAAATGAACTGCTCATGATGTTGACTTGCCTGTTCTTATAGCACTTAGCTATGGAAGGTCCAATCATTTCAAAAGGGCTCTATAGCACATTCTAGCACAAATGGAACCTGGTATGCCTGGGGACGGAGGCTGGCGTGCCTGAAAGTGTAGCCCACAGAAAGCATTCTGTTTATACCATCTCTTGCTCACGGAGGTGTATATAGTTCCTCCCCTTCTTATGTCTGCACAACCACCCTGTAAGGTAGGTGAGGCTGATAGATAGTGTCAAGATCTGACAGCCCAATGCTATCCACACTTTCCTGGGAGTAAGCCCCATTGACATTAATGGAACTTACTTCTGAGTAGACATGCATAGGTTTGGGCTGTCATGCATCCTCCCAATTTCAGTTTCAGATTTCAATATAGCTGGCATTAGGTGTGAAGTGGTGTTAAGTGGGCAGGAGTGGTGTTAAGTGGGCAGGAGGTCTGGTCTAGAGAGTAGAGCCTCCATTTGCCTGAAGATTAACATCCACAAGGTCGGCAGTTCGAGGCCACCGGCACCGTGCGACCTTGAAGCAGCTGGCAAGCTGCAGCTGAGCTGTTCCATCTGCTCGGAGCGTGGGAGGATGGAGGCCAGAATGTTAAACCAGATCGGAGTGTAACATCTTGAATGTGGTGGTTCTTGAAAGAGAGAACCTTCTTTCAATTTGTAAAAATCCCTGCGTGGATTTAATAAGCCTGCCTGTGTAAACCGCCTTGAATAAAGTCTTGAATAAAGACCAAGAAAGGCGGTATATAAATACTGTATATTATTATTATTATATATTATTAAGTCTAACCATGGTTAACTTAACCACAATTTGTAATCATGGCTAGGAGTAGGTTTGCTCTTCTCTGTTCAGTTGTAAACTCTCTTGAAAAGTTTACAGGTTCTTAGAAAAGGAAGGGCATTTCCAATACTCAATAACACAATTATCTGTGGGGTTTCATTGTAGCTTCCAGTACTCTAAGACAAGTATATCTCACAGATTTTATAGCTAATGCTAAACTGACATGAGGCTTTTGACTCACATTCCTCTCTTTACTACACTGCTTCCAAAAATCCAAGTGAAAGATGTTGAATTCCAACTCTGGCCATAAGCAATCTAACATAAGTACCCTCTATTGGGGCAGGATGTGTTTCTGAATTTCTTCTTTGTGAAGTAAGAGTTCTAAAATTTAGGCAACATATAAAACTTGATTATGCAGTTCTTTTTAAAGAAGGAAGAAGCACACTGATTACCATATCATATTATTAATGGAACTTATATACTGCCTAGAAACCACCTTTTCCCTTATTGTATTTGTGCCTTAATGGCTAAGCACTTAAACTGTGGGCTGCATGCATTATGAGTGGAGTAGTCTAACTCTGAAAGGCAGCTTTGGTATAGTGTAAACCCCACGAGGGACAGAATGAAGTACTTTTCTGTTTACAAGGAGATGCACTGAAAGAAATTCAATTCTGCTTTGATTCCACTGTATGAACTGGTATAGTTTTAGCAGTTAAAATACCTTCTGGTAATACTGTGCGTGTATAGAGAATTTCACTTGGTCCTGATGTTTTATGTTTTTATTAGGATTGTTGCTGTTAAGCAGGTTTATAGATCACTTTTCAAGAAAAAGGTTCATAGCAAAAGAAATTAACAATAACAATAACAATAACAATAACAATAATAATAATAATAATAGTTTCTTGTCCCAAAGGGACCCACAGCCTAAAAAGAGATATAAAAAAGAGACACCAGCAAACAGCCACCTTAGAAGATGCTGTGCTGGGGTGAACTGGGACAGTTGCTCTGCTCTTCTAAGTATAAGAAAATTGCCACTTTAAAAGGTGTCGCATCCAATTAACAGTGGCTAAAAAAAAAAAGCTAAAGTTGTGATGGTCATGAGTCAGTGTGCTCCAGTGAATTGAGGAAATGGGAGCCCTGGAGTTCAAATCCTATGGCTTCCAATTCCAAGCCCCAAAGTAGCATTCTACATAATAGCTATCCAGTCTTAGAGCAGAACTAGATATAACAATGCCACCCGCATGTCAAATTCTTCTCCCTTTCCCTGTAATGTATAGTTACCACAACACATCTTGCAGAGGCAGATCCAGAGTTTGTATTTTGGGGGGGGGGGGGACACACACATGAACACTACCTTAACTCCAGAGCCCAGGTCAACCAGGTGGGTAGACCTGGGCTCCTGGTTGAACTTTGGCCTCCATGGCTAAGGTTTGCTGGATGGGTTTGCTGGGTGGTTTGCTCCTGCTGGGACTTGGAGCACATATCTACCTGCTGGGTAGACCTGGGCTCCCATTCTGACTGCTCCATTAGCTGGGTGCAATCTCTTCACCAACCGCCCACCCAGTGGGTGTTCACCTGGCACCCGACTTCATTCCCCACCTGGCGGGTGTCCTTCCCATGGCCCCCCCTTGGATCCATCCCTGACATGACATAGTATAGTCACATTATACAGTATGCTCTTTCCCAGCAGCAGCACATAAAAAGGAGAGCATCACACTATGTAGTTCCATCATTACACATTATGGGGAGTAGAGGGGAAAGGAATGTGACTGGTTCCCTCTGTTCATGATCGTGGTCCAGCCTTGGACTTTGCTCACACATGATGATGATGATTTACCCTGATCTTCTATTAAAGAGCTCAGAGCAGCTTACTTATGGTTCTCCTTCATGCAGCTTATAGAGTCAAACCAACTTAATTCAGCAGAAGAAATGCATCGTGGGCCTTTAGATCATTATCTGGGCCATTGGCTATGTATGCAGCTTGACAGCGTTACCCTTGAATATTGTATATTTGATGACTGACAGCTAAACTGACTAAAAGTGAAAAGCTCTGCATCTGAAGTGATGTGAGGGGTATGAAAGTTCTGTCTCTGGGTGTTGCATCTTGGGTGTTACAACCCAAGGGTGTTACAACCCTTCACACCTGCAGGCAATCATCATTTGGGGTTAACGTGATGGTGATGAATGTGGATGAATGAACCAACCCTTCTATGAACAAGTCAAGTGGGATATAGGCAACAACCAATAGCCCATGGGGGGGGGCGGAAACAATCACCCTAGTTTGGTGGTAAACATATGGAAGACAGTCAAGCATATTACAGATTAACATGACAAACAATAGTGTAAGTTACTTCAACACAAAGAAGAGAGAGAGAGAGAAGACATGGAGGCATGACCAGGTAAGCATGGGAAGAAGATGTTGACTGCGGTCCTTAAACACATTTACTGGGGAAGAACTCCTACTGAATGAAATGGAACATATTTCTATGTAAACACATTTAGGGTTGCACTGTAAGAAGTATCTGACAAGGGCATAAGAATTAAATTCTAAGTAAGAAGAAAACTTATTGCCCGATCCTGTCCCCCACCATAGCATGCAGCTGTCACAATGGAGGTTTTGTTGCATGCTGTAGTGGTGATGGAGGTGGTGCGATTGGACAGTCTGCAGGAATTAGTGCTACACTATATATATTTTTTTCACTACAGTACAAACACTTACTTACCCCCAGTAGGCTGCCTGATCATCTATAGTTCTACATCACTATGTAGCTGGTGCAAGTCTGAGGAGAGCCAGGAGTGGGCAGAAAAATGTGAGATAAGATACAGTGTGTTTAACTTGTTTACAGCTAATATGCTAGCAGGCCTCTGATGTTTTTCTACTTTCCTCTAGTATTATAAATAGAAACATGTTTGGTTCAATGCATATTCATCTTTCATATATGGCACACATGAGTCCTAATATGATAACCTGAAGGCATCTGTTCTTTCTTCCTGTAAAGGAATCCTGAGTAAAATTACAGGAATTTAAAAGTGTCTTCGCCCAGACTCCAAAGTCAAGTCACTTTCTCTCTTACTCAGTTCAGAGTTGACACTGGTGAATGTAGATTTGAATGTAATGACCACGGATTGCTTCCTCCCTTTGTGAGGATTTTCTCATTTGATATGTGTGCCTAACTGTGAGTCTCTTGGCTATACACATCCCAAACCATTTACCTTAATGGCAAAACCATTTAGTTGATCATTTTCCTAACAGCTGTTTGGTACTTACAAAAGAGTAGTAGAAATTGCCCTTCATTTGCCTGAAAAAGGAGTTGCATGTGTCATTCTAAAAGCTCATATAGTACCAAAAATACATAAGGACTCATTCATCCTTGGTCTCTGGTCCTGAGGGCCAAGGTAAGCACTACCATATGGAACTTGATTGTAATGTCTTTCAGATCAGGGGGTAAGTCTTTTTTTCCCCCCAAGATGCTAATTTATTTTGGGATTTCCCCCTTTTTACCAAAACAGTTCAACAAATCCATTTAGCGGTGGGTGGATCTATGCTATTGATTTCAATGGAGAAGCTGTCTGAAAAGGGGTGCTACATTTTGGATAGTCAAATCCTTTGCCTCTCATTCATCTACATCTGGTCTGTTATCTACACTATTCTCTTTTTCATTAAGTCACAGGGATTTGCATGTTAAAACTAGCAGCAGGGGACTTCTTAATGTTTGCTAAATTGGCAGGAAACATAAAGACAAAAAAAAGAAAGCTCTTTTTTGAATTAATTAAATAAAAAAAATCCATAAAGTGCTCACCTCTCCCTGCCACCTCCGGGTTTGTATCATGATAAAATGGACATGCCACTGCCAGCCTCAGACATAATAATGGGCTTTTGGGTTATCATGCACACCTGGAGCTCCATAGTAGTGATCCTAGTAAATTGAACTATGAATTTCCTTTTCTACGTTTGTTAAATGGCAACATGGGCAACGCAGGACTTACTTCAGGCCACTTCACTCATCCCTTTTGCAATATGAAGAAGCAAATTGAAAAACTCTGAGGTCCATTTAGCTTGTGGTGAAAGTGATCGTCTGAGCTTGGAAACTGCCATTGACAGTCTCTCTGGGCCAAATCTAGTCCCCTGAGAGCTACTATCTGCCCCATCTCATTTGCCAGGAAAGAGGTGTATTGAAGGGACTTCAATGGGACTTCCATGTGCACAGTCTGTGAGCTGTGAGCTATGGCTGGTGGAGGTGCTGTGGTTCACCAAATCACGGTGAGACTTCCACATGTCTTGCCTGGCCTTGCAAGATGTCAAACAGGCAACGCAGCAGGCTGGAATGACAGGAGTGGAGACCAGGAAAGGCAAAAGGGAGACTTAAGGGCAGGAGATAGTGGGGCAAATGAGGGGACAGAACAAGGAGGAAGACGAGACAGAAACACAGAAGCCAAAGAAAGAGGATGGCTCATGAAAGGGTCAGAGACAAGAGACAAGGAATAAGGATCCATTGGAGGAATGAGGGTCAGAAAAGAGGGCAGAGATGACAGGAACAGAGTGAATGGAGAGGAGAGGAAGATGGAAGGGGAGGTGCAACCCAATGAGGGTACAGATGAAGGAGTGAAGATGACATGAAGAGATGGAGAAATGAAGGGGGCCACCTGGCAGCCACAGTACCTGAGTGGAATTTTATCAGAGGGAACAAAGTTCCTTTTGGACCCCTTCCCAAAGGGGGAGGGGTGAAACAGAATGGGGAAGGGTGGCAATTGGGTTGGGCAGAATAGGTGTGAAAAAAGGCAAGGGGAGACTGGCAACAACCAAAATAGCCTTTGGAGCCCAGGTCTACTGGCTTCCCAATGCAGAACCCAGGTCTACCTGCCCATGCAGCATCAGCAGCTAGATGCGGGAAGAGAAGGAGGAGGACTCAGCCCAGAGCAGCATAGAATCATGCTGGGAGTGGCTGCAACTCCTGGCACGGTTTCGGAAGTAATTTTGGTGACATGGTGACATTGCAGCAATTACTTCCGGGTCAGGGGGTGAGGGGGCTGCCAAAATGGAAAGCGGCCCTGGGCTGAAAAAGCCCCAGGACTGCAACGGAACTTGAGTGAGAATCATGTCTTTTCCTTGCAAATATTCATGACATGGACAAACTTTCCAGTATTTATGATGAAAAGCAGAACAAGAATCCCTTTGTGCTGACGTTCCACATTGTTTTATTGTTTGCAAAACTCTCTTTGCAGCATCATTATTTTGAATCTGCTGTTTCTGCTGATGCCATTCACCTGGTCTGAGTCATTATACGTTTGATCTCCTAGTTTCCCCCTTCATTATCAGCTTCTGGAAAGCTTTCGTTGGCGCTGGTTCAGGTACCCATTGGAGCCACTGAAATCCTTTAATGTTGCATCCATTGTGTTTCCTCAGGTTAGCAAAATTCGATTTGGCTTTCTGTCAAGAACGCTGATGGAAGAAAGAAATGGTCCACATCAGCCTGGCTCCCCATGGCCCTCTTAAGTGTTGCAAGCCCAAGATGTTGTGGAGGCCGTCAAGTGCCATGTTATTATTAGAGTGTTAAGATGCTCAGAACAAAAGGCAAATGAAAAAAAACAAAAAACTCCAGTGACCCTCAAAGGAAGAAAAAAATTGCACCATCCACAATTTTTCAGTGACTCACATGCTGACCGTTGCGAAAGCTTCTTGGAGAATAAGCATTCTTTTTGCTATGTTCACACTGCGCCACTATGTCAAAAGAACATTGATGAGAACAAAGGGGAAGCTCTGTTTGGTCACATCTGACTGCAGTGGGGTTGCATTGCCATTTTGAAGGCTTGTAGTCATCCTGATGAGCAGTAAGCACATATTTCCATAGTCAGAAGTGCATGCATTCAGCCTTATAAGCTCAATTGACTAGGAATGGATGGTGTGGGAGTTTATACAAGGGAAGATAAATGAATTTATCTTACATGGGTTCCTTTTGGACTTTACACCACAGACCCTAGTTTCATGCTACTTTAACTGCCATGGCTTCCCCCCAAGAAACCTGGCAATTCTGTCACATGCTGAGAATTCTCTGTTTCAAATCTTGAGCCCCTCATGCAGAACTCTGGCTCTCAGGGTGCCCTAGGAAGAAGGAGTGGTGGTTATAAAGGTTTTTGTTTTGATGGCCAGTACAGCACCAGAGAGAGACCATTCAGAGTTGTTTCGGATATCACAATAGGTGAGGAAAGCAGGACACTCAACTGACTAAATGCAAGTGTGCCGTACCCTCTCTTTTTGCTCAATGATGGAAATAGGACTAGAGAAGACTCAAACCATCTGCTCCAGTTTTGTCCCACATTCTTTAGAAGGGTTAGAGCAGCACTTCTGAAATTGTGTATCATGACCTGCTTGGTGAGTGGTGACCCAATGCCAGGGGGGGTTGCAAGCTGGGCCCACATTTCTGCCCTTGCTTCTGTTTGACTCCAATTTGGAGCCCAACAGACACAACTGGAGGCAACTTCTCTATTACGACCCACCTCCGGGAGCTGCCCTGACACTGCACCAGTCTGGGACGGCTTCCAGAGGCCTCTGTGTGCCTCAGAAATACCTCCAGAAATGACTTCTGGGTCACTTCCAGTTCCACAAGTGCAACTGTGATTCTGGCACTGTATTGGCACTGGTAAGATGGTGGTGGGAGGTGTGTATTGGGCAGGAGGGCAGGGGACAGGAAGTGAGAGGGATGGGGTGGATCCCAGTGTCACCGGCATGCACCAGATCTTATCCCTTTTTGATACCTCCTTCCCCTTTTCTCTCCTTGGACATATGCCCCCAAAATGATGGGCATATGTCCAAGGAGAGCCATGGGTGACAAGGCAGTCTAAGTAAGTAAAAAAAAAAGGGTTGTAAATCCGATAGGCTATCTGTTTGTTCTCCCCCCCTCCCTATAGCATGCTCCGTTGACATGGCTGCATGCTATAAAATGGCAGGGGGTAGGATTGGGCAGTAAAGAGATGTACTTATCCTGTACCAAGGTGATTATTTCTTCATAGATCATTTTTTTCTGCTTTACATGATTGAACCCATATTTGAAAAAAAATCTATAATTGTCCCTTGCATGACTATTTTTCCCCCTATAAAGTTAATAGCATTATCATTTACCTAGGCTAAATCCTGCTGCTAAAATCCTACAGTAATGTAGATTACATTCATTTGCTACAAATTACCACCCTGTAACTGCTCAAATCCTTCAATAATCTCTGCTGTTTATTGTTAATAAAAGCTATTACTACATAAAAGAACGCAATTCATTTCAATTCCTTTATATATTTGCCATGAAAAAAAAGTGATTAATTGGTATTAGGGACAATGAATCAACATTATTTGAAGTAATCCAATGTTTTCTAGGCATTTAACATTAAGTAATTTTCACTTCACTACTACATATTTCAACTCCTTTAGGGGTTTGATCATTCATTAATTTGCACACACATAACTACAGAAGAACATAACTCCCCTTAATGTTAACAGTGGCTAAAGGAGTAATATATTAATAACCAAGCTGCCTCGTTGTAAGCTGGTTATTCATCTTTCTTAATGCAAAATATCAGTAGTTTCTGTACTAATTCTATTTCTGCTTCTGTTGAGTGCAGAATTCAGATAATTTTCCTGAGCAAAACAGAAAAGCATATTTAATGATTCAGAGTTTGCTTTATGTTGTTACATACTCTGAAATATCAAACTTTGCCTCACCAAGTACTTTTCTTTCTCCTTAATGGTATTACAGCCCAATCCTATGGGCCTTCTGCATCAGTGGATCTTGCGATCCCCTGACACAAAAGGCCCAGCAACGGCAAAAATACCATGCCACTATTGTGCATGACAGAGCTGCTGGCAGAAATAGCCGGCAGTTCCCGGTGGGCACCAGACTTGGCTAGACTATCCACCGGTGCCGGTAAGTTCGCAGCAGGGATGGACTATGATTGGGGGGGGAGGATTAAGGCATTTCAGGGGAGGAACTGGGAGCATGTCAGGGAAGGGGGAATGGATCTGGCAGCAGTCATGTACACTAGCCCCTACCCCCATAACATCACCGCAGAACACTCCCTGGCTCTCATTGAACTTACACTAGTTCTATAGCTGGCACAGGCCCAAGGAGACTCAGAGGCAGCCAGAAGGCCTACACGGAGATAAGCAAAAAGTATTTTACTTATTTCTGGTTTGCCTTCTGGTCCACTTCCAGCATACAGCGCAGGCTTCATTGGCATAGGGTGGCGGGGAGGGGAATTGGCATAGGGGGATAGGATTGGATTGTAAGGTGTGTATCCAATATTCAAGTTGTTACAGCAGCCATTTTCAACCACTGCACCATGGCACATTGGTGTGCTGCGAGTGGTCCACAGGTGTGCCACAGGAATTTGGGAGAAGGCCATTTATTAGTAGGTCCAATGGGGGGTGTGAGCCCCCCACTGGCAGCATGGTGTCAATTGTCAAAAACCTGATGGTGTGTCTTGACAATTTCCGTGCCTTGTCAGTGTGCCGCGAGATGAAAAAAATTGAAAATAGAGTATGCAGCAATGCAGTACTATTATAACTGCAACAGCAGGGGGCAGTAAAGTTCATTGTATTATTAATGGTCAGTATTATTATGTGTGAACCTCAAACTATGTTGGACATTTTATGTGCGGTTATTGGCCCCAACAGGTATAATTTTTCTTTGGCCAATGGCAGTCGTTGGGGCCCCAGTTCAGTTTGGGACCATGGCGTGAGGACCTTAGAGCTGTAAACCTTTGCTCCACAACAATCCTGATCCAGTTTGGCCTCTCCCACAGTTACCATTGCCTGAAGAAAAATGATCAGAGCTCATTAAATGGCGTGTGTAATTTGGCCTGAGTATCAAATCCTAAATGAATAATCTTTCCTGCTGAAAGTTCACTTTTGACCGGTTTTGCTGCTCTCCCTTTCAGCCTTCAAAACCATTTCATTAGCTGTTTAAAAAATGGCACACTTGATGTTAGAAGAATAAGCATGAGGCTGCATAAATGGCATGCAAAATTGTTTTGAATCAAGCCCCCAAAAGCAAATAAACCTCTCTTGACACCGAAGACTGGTGCTTAGTGGCCAAAACGAAAACAAAACCCCGAGACCCCAAACACGCCGCAAGCCAGGGATGGCTGGCCAGATGGTAAATGACAACATGTGTTTTGTCAGCAACCTGCCATTCCTTGACTGGAGGCCAATAAAATGTATTTGGACCATTCTAGGTGTAATGGGAAAAGAGGTAGGCATGGTGCCAGTGAAAAAGTGCCAAGGCAAGCACCATCCCAGCTGGGAAGGTGGCAAAAGAAGAATGCAAGAAACCACACACAGCAGTAAAGTGAGTAACTGCTGAACTTTTTGCTTTTGAAAACTTGACAAGTTTTGAATATTACACTTTTGGATCAGAGGATCAGAGGAATGGGAAGGTTATTGCATAAGCACGGTAGTTACGCCTTCAGTATATTTTTTAGTTTTATAATGGTTTTCGTCATTCTAAGGGCAGGATTTGGAGATCCCCATGGAAGACTGACATGTACGTCTGTGAATGCAAGTGTGTACTCAATTTCCACTGATCCCCCCCCCTTTGGAGAATCCCACACCACATTCTGTACCATCTGGAGGGTCCTCTGACCATAAGGAATAGCTTTTGGAGGGCACAAGGGTTGTCAGCAGGAAGGAGTCAACAGGAAAGTACTGTAGTGCAAGGAGGATTCCGTTCATAGTCTCTAGATTCTGCCTTAAGTGATTTAATGCAGAATTCACTGGGATTATTTGAACCACATGTGTTCATACAGCAAGCAAAAATGATGTTTACCGTTACAGTTGCCCCTTAGAGTGATCAAAGTCCTTCACATTATCACAGTCATCTTTACAACTCTGAATGTTCATAAATAACAAGGTGTGCTGTTTATTGGCTGGTCTGTTTTATGAACAGTATTTCAGTTGGGGCACAGGGGCTGAGTGGTAGTGGCTTGTGTTGGTGGCAGACGCAAGGCAGGAACAGGATACTTTGTGACTGGCTGCTCAGACTCTCAGATGCTGCAGTTCAGTAAGGCTCAGGTACAAGCTGGGAGGGGGAATAAAAAATAGATGCCATAGAAACTGCAGATAAAAGAGGAGTTAAGCAATTGGAAAAAAAATACACTTGCAAAATACAATTGCATCAAGAAATGGCTTTGAGAGAGTAGGAGAAAAATCCAAGCGAGAAAATGAAAGTCAATGTGGAAGAAGAGAGAGGACGGGAACCTAGAGGGAAAGCAAGTGCAGCATCTTTTAGTGAGGTATGACCCTTTCTCCCTTGCTCTGTTCTTCCTACTGGTAAGACTGGAATTTACTGGGGGAAATGATAGATTTTGCTGCCACCACCTTGGCCAGGGAGTCCACACAGAGGCAAGTTGTTTTGAAGAAACTCTCTCCCTGATAAACAGAGAACTCCCAAAGTACTGGAATCTCCTTTCTTCTAGAAATTAAGCAGCCATGGAATATGATAGAGCAGCAGTCTCCAAACTGGAACTGCTGCACGACAGGAAAGGCGTCCCTGGAGTGACCAGTGCTCACCGTTCCGCCGGGGAGCTGTTCTTCTCTGCCGCCAATCTCCCCCAAACCGAGTTCCAGCCCACTAAGCCTGCCCAGGAATCCAGGTGCAGTGGCTGCTGGGGCAACAGAACCCAGAGGTGGTGGCTCAGTTTGGTGGAGATTGGAAGCAGGGTAAGACTGCTGCTTCACAGAACGGTAAGTGCCATTCATGCAGGGGAGGGAAAAGACAGGGCGCTGGATCCAGCCCATGGGACAGAGTCAGCCCAAAAGAACTTGATTTACCAGATTAAGGATAAAGGGAGGATAAGAGCTAAGGATGAAAGGAGGGGGAGCAATCACATAAGCTACCCTGTGCTCACTGGATGAAATGCAATATATACATTGAAAGAGAAAGACTGGAAATACCCAAGAAATGTGAAAAACCAGAGATGAGCAAGGTGCGACAGAGATAAAGGAACGTACCTAAGAACTTGTCAAAAGGGCCTGCCGAGAATGGTAGCATCATGGGTGAGGGAAAGGAAGTAATGATGGACATCAGTGGTGGTGTCGGGTTGCAGGTGGCCCTGAAGCAAAGTCCTACACTGGGGCCCTTGCCTGCCTTCTGATGTTGCACTGGACACTACCACTGGTTCTGAGGGTTTAAGTTCAGCCTGGCTGAGTAGGTAGCCAACCCTATCACCACCTTTCCTTCACTCCACTTGTTCCTGGGCTGGGCAGGAATTAATGTCTGATGAAGAGGCTGTCAAGATGTCCAGTGGGCGCAGAAATGAGATCAGTGGGCTTTTGCTTTGATACAGCAGTTCCCAAACAGTGTGCCACAGTGCCCAGGGGTGCTGTGGCATACTCACAGGGGTGCTACAAGACTTTTGTGGACGTTCTGGCCCTGCAGTGAAAGAATCACTGCTATGCTAAGGGTGCAGTGACCAGAGTATGGGAACTGCTGGCTTAGAAGCTAGAATCCACAAAAGCACAACTGACTGGTGATGGCATACATGAAACACCCATGCAGGTGCAGCAGGATGCTCGTCTTCCTGTAGACACCTTCACACCACCTTCTCAGCCAACACATTGAGATGTCCCAATCTGCTTCTTTATTAGAATGCATGTTAAGCCAATGCACACTCCCTACACTGGCTTCTGAGTGTTGCAGATGTGCCATAAGGCACGTTTGTGCTGACTGGGCTGGCACGGAAGCCTGCATAGGCTTGGGAGGGCCAGATCTGGACCCTGCACTGGTTCAACAAGGTAGGTTTTAGCTGGGTAGTGCAGAGGGTGAGAGAGGGTGGCAGACGAGTGAAATGGAGGCAGGTAGGGGTGTTTTTGGGTAGGGGGAGGACAGAATGGTAGGCGGATTGGGTCTGTGAGGAGGTTGGGATCGGTGGTGGTGTCATGCACTGAATTCTAACCCTTACTCCTGGGCCATGCAGCCTTACATGGCCTGCTTGGATCCAAGTAGTCCCATAGGGGTGACTGGGGCTTGAAACAGGGTAACAGGAAAAATATCCCCTTACCCCAAGGTGGCCTCCAGCCTGCACTTAACCTGTGCTGGATACAGCGCAGGCCACTGCGACCTGCCTGTTCCAGCACAGCAGGATCAGGGTGCTCTGGCTCAGAGGCTCAGACCAGTTTGCACAAAATCTGAACATATACAATAGCAGTGAAACAAAAAGTAAACAACCAAAAACTGAGGCCTCTGGATTTGACAGTTCGTGTCAGTCGGAGCCAGGTGGCCAACTTATCACAGTGCCTGCAACATTTTAGCTAGACAGAGCAGGTTTGATGGAGGAAACATTCTTTCAAAGCCCTTAAAGGTCAACAGTGTCAGCCCTGTCCACGGAGACATCTATTATCGTCGCTTGTTATTAGCAATCCTGTCACAAACGGTGAAAAATGAGGAGAAAGTCGAGAAAGGATGAAGAGTCACTCACAAGCTCATTTTATGTGGCCATTGGACACAACATTTCTGAGCTGGGGAAAATCTGATGGAATTCGCCATTATGACTGGAACAATCCACCCAATCCACTTGCCTTATAAGAACATAAGATCCCTGCTGGATCAGGCCAAAGGCCGGTCTAGTCCAGCTTCCTGTATTGCATAGTGGCCCACCAGCTGCTTCAGGGAGCACACAAGATAACAAGATACCTGTATCTTGTTGCCACTGCCTTGCACCTGGCATTCTGAGGTAGCCTATTGCACACACCCATCATTGCTTGTAACCTCTGATGGACTTTTCTTCTAGAAATCTGTCCAATCCCCTCTTAAAGGCATCGAGGCCAGACACCACCACCACATCCTGTGGCAAGGAGTTCCACAGATTAATTACATGCTGGGTCAAGAATTCTTTTTTTCTGTTCTAACTCGCCCGACACTCAATTTTAGTAGCTGTGCCCTGGTTCTGATGTTGTGTGAGTGGTAAAAGAACATCCCTCCAACCCCTGTCAGTCATGTCCTCCCTCAGGAGCCTTTTTTCTAGACTGAAACTAAGCTTCTTGATTACACTTCTCATTCCTTTTTCAGGGACCTCTGTTTGTAGGTCTACTTGTTAGCCATCATTTTGTACCCTACAGTCCCACAAAGGAGGCAAGCTTTAGTTGATAGATTGACATAAGCCGCCCCCCTCACCCATCCACTTTCTAGGCTGCTGCCTCACCATGACTCTGTCATGCTATGTGGGATGTGGCACAGGCCACTGTCATTTTTTGCTGCTACTCTGAGAGGAGTGGTGGAGAGCAGCAGTTGCCACAGCTGGTCAAGAGAAGGTGGCCCTCCTCCCAGTCTTATCTCTGCCACTGTGGTTCTAGTACCTGGCAGTGGGCTGCTCTTGCTGTCCCACTGGTTCCTCCCAGAGCAGCAATTGCTGTTACCTGGTAAGGGGCTGTCCTCTTCTGTAACAACCTCACCTGGCTCTCTGCACAGGCAGCAAGCTATGGGAACCCATGTGAGGGGTCTTGTACAGCCCCACCCCTGCCCATGACCCCCACAGCTGCCTCACCATAAATCTGCTGCTCCATTACCCAGTACCAGTTGCTACTTGACCACCACTTCTCTTAGAGGAACATCAATGGGAAGCAGTGGACTGATGGGGGGGGGGGTTGGCTCCCACACACCCTGTACCTCCCTGCTTTCTTGCCACAACTTCACCATCCCATTACCCAGAAGCGGCTCTCAGATGAGCATTAGCGGCAAGGGAGCCATTGGGCTGGATAGGGGGATGGTCCTTTTCCTCCCTCACCTGCCTTTCTCATGGCCTTTAGATATAGGCTGATGGGTTCTGAGCTGTCTGTGACAGATCAGGAGAGAGATCTTGGGGTGGTGGTGGACAGGTCGATGAAAGTGTCGACTCAATGTGCGGCGGCAGTGAAGAAGGCCAATTCTATGCTTGGGATCATTAGGAAGGGTATTGAGAACAAAACGGCTAATATTATAATGCCATTGTACAAATCGATGGTAAGTCCACACCTGGAGTATTGCGTCCAGTTCTGGTCGCCGCATCTCAAAAAAGACATAGTGGAAATGGAAAAGGTGCAAAAGAGAGCGACTAAGATGATTACGGGGCTGGGGCACCTTCCTTACGAGGAAAGGCTACGGCGTTTGGGCCTCTTCAGCCTAGAAAAGAGACGCCTGAGGGGGGACATGATTGAGACATACAAAATTATGCAGGGGATGGACAGAGTGGATAGGGAGATGCTCTTTACACTCTCACATAATACCAGAACCAGGGGACACCCACTAAAATTGAGTGTTGGGCGGGTTAGGACAGACAAAAGAAAATATTCCTTTACTCAGCATGTGGTCGGTCTGTGGAACTCCTTGCCACAGGATGTGGTGCTGGCGTCTAGCCTAGACACCTTTAAAAGGGGATTGGACAAGTTTCTGGAGGAAAAATCCATTACGGAGTACAAGCCATGATGTGTATGTAGAACCTCCTGATTTTAGAAATGGGCTATGTCAGAATGCCAGATGCAAGGGAGGGCACCAGGATGAGGTCTCTTGTTATCTGGTGTGCTCCCTGGGGCATTTGGTGGGCCACTTATGGCCCTGGTATCTGGTGATGGTGGCTTTTCCTTCCATCCAGTAGCATATCAAGAGCAGGGGGCTGTCTGCCTCAAGTGTCAGGTATACCCAGGGTGTCAAATGCATTACTGAGTGGCTGGTAGGCCTGGCCTCCTGCAGGAACCTCAAGGTGAATGGCAGATCAACCCCTTGCTTTGGATGGCTGCTCAAAGCCATGGGTAGACCTGGCCTCCACCAGTGGATCTTGAAGTGGAAGCCAGGTGGAATCTTGAAACCAGGTGTACCTGTGGCTGCGAATGGTCCGCCCCAGGTGCCCAATACCCCAGGTACACCACTACTTCCATCACTATCGCCACTGCTTCTCCCTGAAGAGCAGCAGCCCAGTAGCTTCTCTGTTCTGGTAAGAGGTCATGCTTCTTCATTACTAGGGTTTTATCAAGCAGCAGACTGTGGGAGTTGTGGATTAGTGGGAGGGGATGGTCTGCTCACACTCAATGCTGGCACAATGCCTATGTCAGCCATCAGCCCACTAGCGTAACCTCAGCTGATGCCTTCATTTCTCCGGCAGCCACCACTCTGGAGAAGTGGAGGTGATGGCTGAGCCTGCATCTTCTGGCAGCCACAAGCCAGCAGGAGAGCAGCCATGGAGCTGTCAGAACATGTGAGGCAAACAGGAGTAGCAGCCATAGAGTTGTCAGAACCCATTCAGCAAGAAGGAAAAGTGGGGGCTCTGTGGCTGCTGCTCTTCCCAGCAGAAGCTGCAGTTGCTGTTCCTTCTGCCTCTCATTCACTCCCTAGTACATGCAAAATGAGCAAGAAATGGCATTTTGTCTTCTGATTTTGCACTCTCTGTATGCCCTGGAGCTAGTTTTGTCTCCGCAACTTGCATTCACATTTGGAAAGATGACTTAGATTCAGGTGGGCTCATGTCTGCCAGAAGTTCAGACTGAAAGACTCAGCAACTCCAACTAGCCTCTTTGCTTTTCCTCATGGACAATCTTGGCTCCCCTCAGAACCATGACACAATGGTCACTCCTTATCCGTGGGCTTGGCCTCCGGGATTTCAGTGTCCACTGATTCTGAGCCTGTGGCTGCAGGGCCTCCCAGGACCTCCCAGATGCGACTGAAAGACACTTCTGCTTCATGCCAGAGACTTTCATCCACATTTGGAAACCTTCTGTGGGGAGGCTGCGCACAACCCCCTCTCGCATCAGAACATCTCCTGGATGTGAATGGAATGCCCTTCCAGCCATGTCTGGGAGGTCAAGTGAGGCCCTCCTTGTGGATTTCATTATCCGCAGAAATTGGTACCCATGGGGCGTCCTGGAATGGATCCCCCCACAGATACCAAGGGCCCACAATATAATTTTGTGAACCCCAAGTAACTAGCAACCCAGTAACTAATAAGGGAAGTAGCATTTGAACTGGTAATTGATGAGGAACTTAGATGTCCAGGCTGTTTCATTTGGCCAGTATCAGGCCTAGGGGAAGAGCCACAACCCCCAGCTTCCCACAATAAGAAATTCACCACCTGAGAGAAAAGCAGCTGATTCTTCCCAGTGCACACTTCATCCAGGCGAGCCTGGAACTCAGTGGATTACTGCTACTATTGGTCCACTCATCTGCAGGCATTTTTTTCTATGTGCCACTTCATTAATACAATCCTTCCTCTCCACAAATTAAAAACAGGAGCTCCAGCATGATGGATGTGTGACGCAGCGCTAAAGCTAATAGCCTGTGAGGTAGCTGGCCCCAGATCAACCTCTAAATCATTTCAGGGAATTTAAGCTGATTCCCTGAGTCATATGGATGTCCTTCTGTCAGGGAAGTGGCTTTCTTCAGACTGGCAATCAGGCTTTTTGCTGGTTCAGCATCTCGTTCAGGGAGTATTAACTTAAAAGTACAGACTCTTCAGAACCCCATAGTAGTGTAGACTCAAAAAGCAAATGGGCTGGTATATCTATAATCAAACTTTAGCCTACCCCTCTTCACCCACAGACCATTGAATTTCCATGCCCATTTCCATGCTTTCCTCTCCTTCATTTCTTGCAAAAATAAAATAAAAATATAAATAATTATCTGCAAATTTGAAAAACTCTACCTTGGAAATGAAACAAGTTATGAAAGAAAGAAAGAAAGAAAGAAAGAAAGAAAGAAAGAAAGAAAGAAAGAAAGAAAGAAAGAAAGAAAGAAAGAAAGAAAGAAAATCAGTTTAATAGTTAATTTGCATGATTGGCATGAAAGAGGCTTTTGGTTTGACTGGATTCTTTGACTTTTCACTCTTTGATTTCTTCCTCGTTCATATTGGAATGAAATTTGGTGTGTATGTTCGGGACACAATTCTGTGTTTCATATTCATACATCGGTTTCATCTCTATCATCATTTTTCCAAGGAGCAAGGAAAATGCAAAATACGCAATAATTCTTTGTTTAAAATGTGAATCCTTGCTCAAATTCTGCACCTGCATGCTTTGTAATAGGATATTTGCCTTGAAGATGGAGAACACCGTCTTCCCACAAGGTTGCCCGCCAGCATGACCTCTGCATCCATTACAAAGATACCAAGGAAGATACTTTAAAAACAAAAGCAAAGCGAAAACACTTATGGCAGTGCAGTTTTCCCCTTGAGCACTGAGACATCACTGCTTGCTATGTCACTAGATATACAATTCTTTGTGTGAAATTTGAATGTCTCTGAACGCATTTTAAAGATGAAAGGGAAGGTCAGTAGGGTAGCTAGAAGGGGTGCAAAACACTACGTTTTGCAAGGAGCCTCACCTTGGTGTGCAAGCAGCCCCTCCCCTCCAGAGCCATTCCAGACTGCTAGAGCAAAAGGGTGGCTCCAAAAAGACAGGGGGAGGGGTGTTTACACACCAAGGTGAGGTTCCCTGCAAAACTGTTTTGCACCTCCTCCAGCTATGCTACTGGGAAGGTGCAAAATCTAGAACAGTGAGGAGAGGTGTACAGCACCAGGTCCTATATTTCTGCCTTGCCTCCCATGCTCTTGATCAGGGGTGTCCAAACTTTTTGGGCCAGAAACCATCTCTTAGCCTAACTTACCACACAAGGTTATAAGGATAAAAGAATAGGGAGGAGCCCTGGCTCTGCCATGATCCTGCACTTTCTGGAAGAAGCGTGGCACATAAATATGAAACACAATAAAAATAAATAATAGTTTGTTCTGAAGAGTAAAGCACTAATTAACATGCAAGACTTGCTTCTAAGATCTTCATCTTCAATCTAGTTGATTGCTGCATTTGCCACAATGGTTTATGTTACATGACCTATAACAGCTGCCTCCGTTGCTCTAATTAGGCTCGGCAAAGTAGTCCATTTCATGCTCTCTGTATTGTGCCTTCAGAAAGCACAAGTGTTTATAATTCAGAAGCTGACTCATAGGGGCTTATTATTAATTTAGATAGTAGGGGGGGGGAAACCCAGTGGGGGTGTCAATTTATTCTGAGCAGTTTGGAGGCTTTCCTTCCTTCCTGTTGTAAGAATTGCTGACAAATGCTAGAACAACTTCCTAGTAAAAGAAACATCACAGAGCCCATTTTTCAAAACTGTCCACATTTGGCTAAGACCCCAATCCTACTAGGGCCTAGGTATTGGAATCGCAAAAGATATGGCAAGGACATAGGATGTGGTGTCTGCAGTGGCCCTTTGCTCTGGTGAATCTGGGAGACATGGGGTTAAAGCCTGGCCTTTCAGCAGGGAGTGTGCTGCACAGCAGCAGCCACTAGAGGCAACAAGGTCTTCAGGGATATAAGCAGCACCTGAAGGAGAGCTTGTTGGTTGCAGTTGGAAAGAGAATTGAGAAGGGCGAGGAGACGAGACTTCCTAGTTTATTGGACTGGCTTCCTGGCTAACTGATCAACAAACTAATGGACTGGCTCATGAACTGGCTAATGGATTAATGAATTGGCACACTGACGGGTGGATGGACAACAAACTGGCCCACTAAAAGACTAGCCAATGGACTAACCAAATGGAGACTTGGGAGTGGTGAAAAACTGAGGTGATGCTGCTGTACCTAGAAGAACTGCTACCTTAGGAACTGGGAGGAGGGACCCTGCTGCCCGCAGGCAAGCTACCCTTTTTTGCTGATGCTGGGTTACAGTGGTAGTTTCTGCAGACTGGTGGGGCTAGCTGTGGTTAAACTGGGGGAACTAATAAGCTTAAAGTGGCCATAAGTTCTTTAGGCAAAGCTTGGAACAGGAATTTGGTAAAACAGCCTACTGCTCCAGCAGCACAAGGCCCTTTACGGTGGCATGAAAGCCAGAATGCTGGCAAGCACCCCTAGGCCACTGCTGCAAATGAGCTGTGGTACGGCAGTGGTGAAGATAGAGGGAGTGCAAAACACAAAGTTTTGTAGTGAGCTTCACTGCAGCGAGCAAGTGGCTCTTCCCCCTCCCCTTTGGAGCCATTCCGGGTGGTGGGAGCAAAACAATCACATACCTCTGTTTTTGCTCTCCCACCAGGAATGGCTCTGAAAGAGAGGGCCACTTGCATGCTGTGGTGAGGCTCCCTGCAAAACTTAGTGCTTTGCACCCCCGCTAGCTATGCCACTGGTATGACGCATGTAGCAGCAGCAACTCCCAAAGTCTCCACCAGCTCCAATAAGTTGGCGGTAGAGAGGTGTTGTGGGTGTGAAGGGCGGGGAAACGGATCAGGGAACGGATCAGGGAACGGAACGGAACATGGAGGGCAGGGGTGGATCTTAGCAGCACCAGTATGCACCAGCTTCCCTCTTTCCCATGCTGTCTCACCCCTTTTCTCCCTTTGGACTTAGGCTAGCAAAATGGCTGGCGTAGGTCTAAAGAGACCCATAGCAAACCAGCAGCCTACCAGAGGTAAGAAAAATACAAATTTTAAATATGCAGTCTATCCAATTCCTCCCCTTTTCCACAACTGAATGCAACATGCACGCCCACTGGTATTCCTGAAGGGGAGCAAAATGCAATGTTTTGCAGGGGTGCTTTGCCCCCTCTAGGAACACCAGTGTGTACACTGTCAGCACAGTGTACACACTGTAGGATTGGACAATAAGTGTAGGATTGGACAATAAGTTTCCTAAAGAAATTTCTTTATCAGCAGGAAAGGAAATTTAAATATGAAACCACTTTTGTAGCCAAGCTGTCTCCACAAGAGTACCACATCTTGGTAGTGCCGGTCCAGAAGATACAACAGTATGTATGGACCTGTCTCTTCTCTCCCTACACCATCTTGGGATGGTTTTGCCTCTAGCGGAAAAAATCCTGTACAGGAGTGGTAAACATGAATATAGACCTGATTATGCCATAGTGGACTTCACACATGAGCCTTCGTAGAATGGGCCTCCATAGTTCTGTTCAGTTCCCAACACAGATCTGGATGCTGCAGTCATAAAATGATGAACAGGTATGTGCAAATTAGTCCCATGTCATTTTTTAGTCCAACAGGAATAGGACTCATGTAAAATATGCTTTGGATTTTGACTATAATTTGTATATAACCTGTATGTCAATGGTGGTTTGCAGACTGTCAATATCTCAAATAGATACAGAAATCAAATGATCAGTTAAAGCTCTGTGGATGCCTTCTTGCTTCTAAGGTTTTAGCAGATACTGCCACAATGTTTTGTGACATATGTCTGTAGCTTGGAAGGACAGGAAATGTATTATATTTACCAAAGAGAAACACTGGCAATTTCAAAAAATGTGGTGAATCCTCAGTTAGGCTGGCATGGCTGATAAGCTATATCAGTGGGCTCACGTATTGACACACTTAGAATTTCAGAGAGCTAGCTGTGTCCTCATCTATAAAAGAGGGACATATCTGTAAAGTTTCAACAGAATCTTCTCATGTTTGTGTGTCTGTGGATGCACTTTGGAAATTATAACATTACTTTGACAGGAACATTTCTGTCACCTTGCTTTTCACTGCGTTCAATTCAGATGTAACTGCAAACCATGCTTGGTTGTCACTATGACAAGCCTTGGGGATGAGCACTCTCTCTTTTTCTTATCCCACTCCTTTGTGTTCAAGAGCAAGATATTCAAACCTCTCACTTTTACTCCAGTGGTTCCCAATTTTTTTAGCACCGGGACTCACTTTTTTAAACACTGCCAGGATCCACCAAAGTTTAACAGACTTTTAAAAAAGGAGATATAGAAAGTAGCATTTATTTATAGGTAATGGTAGTTGGCAACCTTCAGTCCCGCTCTGAAAGGTGGTTCTGGAACAGCGTCTACTGTGGCTGAAAAGGCCAATCCGGGAGTGACAATCCCTTCCACACTGGGAGCAAGTGCAGTCTGTCCCTGGTCTGTCTCCCTGGCTATGGGCCTTCCTTCTTTGCCTCTTTGCCTCAGTCTGTTGGTCAAGTGTCTCTTCAAACTGGGAAAGGCCATGCTGCACAGCCTGCCTCCAAGTGGGCCTGCCCTCAGAAGCCAGGGTTTCCCACTTGTTGAGGTCCACTCCTAAGGCCTTCAGATCCCTCTTGCAGATGTCCTTGTATCGCAGCTGCGGTCTACCTGTAGGGCGCTTTCCCTGCACGAGTTCTCCATAGAGGAGATCCTTTGGGATCTGGCCATAATCCATTCTCACAAAATGACCGAGCCAACGCAGGTGTCTCTGTTTCAGCAGTGCATACATGCTAGGGATTCCAGCTTGTTCCAGAACTGTGTTTGGAACTTTGTCCTGCCAGGTGATGCAGAGGATGCATTGGAGGCAGCACATGTGGAGAGCATTCCGTTTCCTCTCCTGTTGTGAGTGAAGAATCCATGACTCACTACAGTACAGAAGTGTACTCAGGACGCAAGCTCTGTAGACCTGGATCTTGGTATGTTCCGTCAGCTTCTTGTTGGACCAGACTCTCTTTGTGAGTCTGGAAAACGTGGTAGCTGCTTTACCGATGCGTTTGTTTAGCTCGGTATCGAGAGAAAGAGTGTCGGAGATCATTGAGCCAAGGTACACAAAGTCATGGACAACCTCCAGTTCATATGCAGAGATTGTAATGCAGGGAGGTGAGTCCACATCCTGAACCATGACCTATGTTTTCTTAAGGCTGATCGTCAGTCCAAAATCTTGGCAGGCCTTGCTAAAACAATCCATGAGCTGCTGGAGATCTTTGGCAGAGTGGGTAGTGACAGCTGCATTGTCGGCAAAGAGGAAGTCACGCAGACATTTCAGCTGGACTGTGGACTTTGCTCTCAGTCTGGAGAGGCTGAAGAGCTTTCCGTCTGGTCTGGTCCGGAGATAGATGCCTTCTGTTGCAGTTCCAAAGGCCTGCTTCAGCAGGACAGCGAAGAAAATCCCAAACAAGGTTGGTGCAAGAACACAGCTCTGCTTCACTCCGCTTCAGATGTCAAAGGGGTCTGATGTGGAGCCATCAAAGACAACAGTGCCCTTCATGTCCTTGTGGAAAGATCTGATGATGCTGAGGAACCTTGGTGGACATCCGATCTTGGGGAGAATCTTGAAGAGGCCGTCCCTGCTGACCAGGTCGAAAACCTTTGTGAGATCTATGAAGGCTTTGTGAGATCTATGAAGAGTGGCTGTTGTCATTCCCTGCATTTCTCCTGCAGTTGTCTAAGGGAGAATACCATATCAGTGGTGGGCCTGTTGGCTCAGAATCCACACTGTGATTCTAGGTAATAATAACCAGAAAAAGATCCTCAAACATTTATCTCCCTATATTTAAACATGATTGCAAATTTCAGGAGCTCAGCTCCTTGCAGGGCAATTAGCAGCTATCTTGCACACTGCAGGAGCTGAGCACTTTGGGTACTTAGAAGCTCCAGTATCTGATTTCTGAATAGCCTCAGGGCTTGAGGGATTAGTTAGCTGATCTTTCAATCATCCTTTGACGACCCACCAAAAATCAGGTCGCAACCCACCTGACCCACAGTTTGGGAAACACTGTTCTTGTTCACATCAAACTGCACTTCATGGTTGGCTTCAAATGTGGAAAAGTACTTTTGTGCATGCTGTAGATTATTTGAAGACCATGATCTGAAACCAGCACTTGATCCTGGTTTCAAATCCTGGTTTGAGAAGAAACTGTTTCCACAAACCATAGCTTGCTGCATTTGGATAAAATGAGAAAGGACAGTTTGTTGCAAACTAGATCCTTTTAATATCTTCCACTCAAAGAAGAAGGGAAGGGGAAGTATGCAAACCCAAGGCTCACAATGTCTTGTCCTTGTGTTCCATGTCTTGTCCTTGTGTTCCATGTGGAGGATACCTTAAGATTTCTTTTCTCAAGTGATGTGTTTTGATAATTGACAAGGCTTGCTACCTGCAAGAGGCATATGGAGTTTCCTGCATTCTATTTCAGGAATTCAATGGATTCCATGATGACCTGGCAGTGCCTGTTAGGACTCTCTGCTGACATTCCAATCATTTGCATGACAAAAAAGGTGGCATTAATTCCTGACCAATTTCTGCAGCTAGTAAAGTGGATGATCTTGCAGAGAATATTGAGGCATTGCATTGGATAATCGATGGTGTCTCCTTCCCTGGCTATGCAGTGACTGCATTTTGGAAAAGGGCAGAGACTAAACAAGCACTTGGACTAGAGTATTCTTCCCCAAACAAGCAGTGCATCATGGGATACATTAAAGCAGGGGTGCTCAATATGTCGATCGCGATCAACCAATCGATCTCGAGGCAAAATGAGTCGATCGCAGGCTTCTCTCCACTCCATGCATCCCTGGGAGTGAGCCCTGTCCTGGGAGTGATGCATCCCTGGGAGTGAGCCCCATCCTGGGAGTGACGCATCCCTGGGAGTGAGCTCCTGTCCATGCATCCCTGGGAGTGAGCCAGGTTGACTCTACTGGGGCTGACTGGTGAGTAGACCAGGAGAGGAGCCACTGGCAGGCTTCTCTCCTGTCCACGCATCCCTGGGAGTGAGCCCCATTGACTCTACTGGGGCTGACTGGTGAGTAGACCTGGAGAGGAGCCGCTGGCAGGCTTCTCTCCCATCCACGCATCCCTGGGAGTGAGCCCCGTTGACTCTACTGGGGCTGACTCATGAGTAGACCTGGAGAAGAGCCACTGGCAGGCTTCCCTCCCGTCCATGCATCCCTGGGAGTGAGCCCCGTTGACTCTACTGGGGCTGACTTACCTTTCCCCTGTTTTTGCACTGGTATGTATGGAGATCTGCCCCCCCCCAAGTTCCATCTGTTGGTTCTGTGTGCAAGGGGTTTTGCACTGGTCTTGCTGTGATGTCTATATAGAGATCTTCCCTCCCCCACACCTTTCCCCTGTTTTTGCACTGGTCTGTATAGAGATCTGCTCCCCCCCCCACTTGTATTGGAATCGAGGAAGATCTGGTGAGGAGGTAGATGTGGTGTCAGCAGTGGCCCCTTTAAGGGTAAGGCCTGGGCATCCAGCAGAGTGTGCTGCACAGCTGCAGCCACTTGAAGGCAATAGGGCCCTCAGGGATATAAGAGCACCTGAGGCAGGTAGGGCTCCACTTATTTATGTGAGTCAGCCTTTTCCTACATGAAGATCATTAAGTCCAAGTACCGTTCCACCATGACTGATGAACATTTGGAAGTGTGCTTGAGGCTGGCTGTCAGCAGCTACTGTCAGGACTATGCATCCTTGGCTGATTACTTCAGTGCAAGTCATCAAAGTAAACTCAAGTAATTACAAAAAATGTTTATAGTTAATTATGTTGTGTTGTGCAATATTGGCTCATGCGGTTATGCAAGGTACACCAACATACATTGTACACATAAATGTTATATGTTATGATGGCGCGAACATTGTAAAAAAACTCTGGTAGATCTCCGGGCCTTGCTGGGTTTCAAAGTAGCTCTCGAGCCAAAAAAGTGTGAGCACCCCTGCATTAAAGCAACAGAGGAGGGAACCACCCCATAGAATAATTAATCCCAAAAATATTTTTCATTAAAATTTTTAATCCCTGAAGTGTCAGTTGCAGCTGTGAGCAGTCTGTCTTCGACCCTCTTTGGTGGTCTATGGAGGAGTGCTCACTTGGTGAGATGCTGGAAGTGTTCAAAGGCAATGTTTTTTCTGAGAGCTTACAGTCCATTTCTAGGGGTCTCATGAAACACCTGTGATCCATGGACCACAGGTTGGGAACCAGTGGCTTAGAGTCATCATGTTCTGAATGATTTTGTAGTGAGAGTGAGTTGTATGCATGCATGTGACAACCAGTCATCTGTGGGTACTATTAAAGGCATATTGGACATAAGAGTGGCTTGTCATCTGCTGTTAAAAACATACACAATTTGAGAGAACATGAACTCCCCTAGCACTGCCATTCATAGTTTCTCGCTGGGAACAGAGAGGAAACCTAACAGCAAGCTGGACTTCCCTTTCTCCCTCTTTCAAAAGGGAGATATGATAGAAAGACATTAGCATTGCACAATGGGAAGAAATCATATAATTAAGAGCTCTTTTAATCCAATTAAGAGCCCTTGTATCTAAATTAATCATAATTTACTTCCCAAGGAAAGCACTTCAATCAAGAGACCGAAGGGATTATGGGGATAGACTTTGAAAATTCTTCCAAGGGCAAAGAAGTTATAGAGACTCATTTTCAATAATAACTAAAATATTGGTTTGGAGATGTATATACCGCCCCAAAGGCACAGCAATGGGGGTGGGGGCTGGGTGAGTTGGGCCCTGGAGGAGGCAGGATTGGTGGTGCTGGCACAGGCTGCATCCTATCTCCCTTCCCCGTCCTGATCCACCCACACGGGACAATGCAGACTTGTGCCAACACCTGAGTTGGCACAGGTTCAGGTTGTTCCATTTTGGCTGCTGAGGCTTACCCTGGGGCAAGGGGACCTCCTGCAACTGAAATTCCTGTGCAGCTGGAGCAGCTGAATTGCTGCAAGGAAATTTGTGCTAGATTGGACTGCCAGTGACCAGGGCAGCAAGTCAGACACTGCCCCCTCTTACCAAGTGATGCACCCACCTTCAATGCTTTAGCACCCACTGTTGCCCCACCCCACTTTCTTATCCAATCCAGGGAGTGAGAGAGACAACCATGGGGTCAAGAGGAATGGCTAGAGTTGGCTTCCCTTTCTAATCTATTGTCTGAAGTGACATCTTAGTTGGCTTCATAAATAGCCAGCACTGCCTGGCTGTGATCCTTTAATCAGAAGTGCTGGAAGTTGAGCTCAGTTTGCATGCAAAGCATGTATCCTGCCAGTGAGCCAGGGGCCTTCCCTTCCACCGCCATGTCCCTGTTTCCATCTTAACTAGCTATTTGAAATGAGACTTCACAATAGAGTATACTGGTTCTTCTAAATAAAATGTATGCATCTTTCAGTGGTGTCTGAGATTACTACAATAACTGCATTATGAAACTATTGATATTTGCAGAATAATGCAAATTTTATTTATCCTGTATTGATTACATCATGACTGCAAATAGCTTTGGAATGGTTCTCCGGATCACAACAGCATTTTTCTATTAACTTTTAAAAGAAGTTCTTTTAACTTCTGTCCAAACAGCTTTAAGCCACATTAAAGTACTTCACCTAATTTCTTTGTCTATGATAGCCTTTTTGTGTATAACTACAGTGGGGCCTCCGTAGCTGTGGACTTGGCACCTGGGGATTTGAATATCCGCAAATGCTAAGCAAATATATTTGCTTAATATTAAGCAAATGCTAAATGCTGCTGGAGGAGGCCAGGAGCCCATGCAGAACTTCAGGAGGGCCAGGCATGCCCCCAGGTAAGGAATTGCACAGGCCCCCTGCAGCTTCCATTATCCTCAAATTCAGTTTGGGGGGGGGGTGTCCTGGAATGGATGCCCTGCGGATACCATGGACCCATCGTATATAACACATTGTACTGAATAACTTTAAAACATTATTTTACATATAATAAACTATCACTGTATTTTTATTTCCAAAAAAAACCTGAGTTGTTTAAGAGGTTAACAATTGGATCAAATGAATCTTGTTTAGTACTTTGTAATCTAATATTGCTCAGCAAAAAAAAAAAAAAAAAAGACCTACCTCTTTGCTTCCCAATCTTCCACCTGGGAATGTAACCTGACAGGTCTGATCTGCCAGGAGACTTAATTAGGAAATTTGCTGGTGTGTTACCAAAGACCCCAATCCAGAGGGAGCAGTGTTTCACCAGGAATGTGAATTTATTTATTTATATTGCACATCAGTTTTAAAAACTTTATCTACAAAAAGCAATAATGCAACAAAACAAATATGCACAGCTGAACTGCAAAAACGTGTGGGGAAAATGGATGGGAGACCTGGCAGTGAATCTCATTGAATGCGTCCTTTTGGAATGTGCGTTGCACTGTGTCTGGGTTCTATTCTCTCTGAAAATGAATGCACTCCTCCATGGGATTGGATATGTATCTTTCCTTTCATTGTACAGGGATGGACCCCATAACTTCATCTATAATAAAAAAAAACCAGCTTGACTGGTGGCCCAATCTTAAATGGCATCAGATCTTGTGATTTGCTGCCATAGGCCCCCTTTGCAGTGGGGCAAAATCCATGCATGGTATCATGAATTGTGGAGCCACCCCTGCAAATGCCCAAAGGCTCTGCGGTTCAAAGGTTTAAAGACAAAGCAAGCTGCAGTTGGCTGAAGCAGCTGGTGCCAACGCCAGCCATTCCAAGTAGCTATGACCCTTTGCATGGGATTGGCCAGGAGGTGTCAGCTCCCAAATCATCAACATGGCAATGGACAGTCCACAAGCCGGGCAGCCTGTGATCAGCAGGTCTTTCCCCAGGAAGGCAACAGGGAGGTAGTGAGGGGAAAGAGTGGAGAGGGGGCTGAGCCCTTTTTGGACTGGAAGGGACACCGGAAGTGGACCGCAGTGCTACATAGCTTGGGAAGCACTGCAATAACTTATATTTCAGCACACATAGTGTGTCAGTTTCCAGGTCTAGAGAATGTAAATTCTTTCTTTTGCTGCAGCTGAAATGAGAACTGAAAATGAAACCAGGAGGCTATTTTTGTACAGTAGTGCACTGTCACTAGCTAATTCAAACCACCTAATTTTCAAAGAATCCACCACACGCAAGTCATTGTACATTTTAATCCTGAAACAATATGAATGTATCTGGATTTATGTTCCTTTGCTTGGAGGAAAGGGGGAAAAAAAAAGCTGGGATGTATTTAAGTTGGAAGTGAATAACAAGTAGAAGATTTAGATAGTGACAATGCTATAAATATTTAAGTTCTATTTGAACATAAGTGCTTTTGGCTGCCCATCTTTGTTTTGTTATCTTACTGTGCAAGTTGAACTGGTACCAATTTGTCTTTATTAACTTTGGAATAGGTTGGCTTGTTTTTCATTTGTTTGCAGTCAGATGGTTGGCTGTGGAATACAGCATCTGTGCCATGGGCTGGGGCTGTTGTATTCCCTGCCCTATAAGAATATGAACCATAGTGATGATCAAACCTATAGATGAACAGCCCAATCCTGCGCTCTCAGCACCCAGAACTTTAGCGGCGCAGAAAATGGCTGTCACTGCATCTTGCATGCTCTGCAGCCAGCGCTGGTGGCTCTTTGGGAGAAGGGGACTTTTATCCCCTTCCCTACCCTGGGTAATCCAAGTAGCCCTGCAATGGGGCTACTCCTTTCCTGCTCTCTTCCCCACCATGCCTCCTCCCCAATCTCTCCCTGCCCTCCGGCCACCCCAGAATGCCTCCTCCCTGCCTCCCCCCACACTCCCACTTACCTCTCTGCCACCCAGTGGTCCACTTGATTGTTGAGCAGTAGAGCTCCAGTGCTCACCCGGCACTAGCCCAGTGTCAGCCAGCGCTGGGCTAGCACTGGTGCTCCACTGGTGGCAGGGCCTGCATGCTGGTGTGTGAGCAGGTGCTAGCACTGCTGGGCTAGCACTGGTGCCTCCAATGGTGGCAGGCCTGCAGCACTGCGTGCTGGTGGTGAGCTGGCGCACACTGTATAGGATTGGGCCCTAAGACAGATGTGTTGTCAGGGCCAATGTACACAACTGACATTCTGCCCTGCAGTGATATGAATCAAGGTACTAAGGAACAGTCTGCAGGACTGCCAACTCCATGGACAGAACTACCAATTAGAAGACACTGAGCCACTTGACTGGAGTCTTCTCCCATACAGGTGGAGCCTATTTATCTGCGTTAGTTCTGTTGGTGACTTGGCCTGATTAACAAAAACCGCATTGTGCTAAATTCCATAGAGTTATGCAAGTATACTGCAGCCTGAACTTCCGGATGAAAGGAAACTAAGGCAGCTGTTATCAATCCCCTCCCCTCTGTACTCAGCCCTGCCCGTTGCCAGCTGTCCCACTGAGCTTTTAAGAGTCCAGCCGTATGCGTTTCTACTCAGAAGTAAGCCCCATTGTAGTCAATGGGGCTTACTACCAGGCAAGTGTGGAGGATTGTATGCTAAATCACATGCTTTGCTTACTGCAGGGCTTTTCAAACTGGGGCATCGCCCCAGCCTGTGGGCCCTGGCCTCTGTCCCCTTAAGGGGCAGGGGCAGCCTGGAGGCTGGGAGGAGGCAGGGAGCACTTACCCAAGCCTCCTGCAGCCTCCCCAGGATGCGGGGAGCCCAGTGCGAACCTTTGTTAGGGCTCCCCACAGCAGTGAAAGTGGAGTGATCGGGGAGGCGTAGGTGAGGTGTGATTGCTCCGCTTTTACATTCACTGCTGCAGGGAACTCTAACAAAGGTTCACACCGGGCTCCCTGCACCCTGTGGAGGCTGCAGGAGGCTAGGGTAAGTGCTCCCAAGCCCCTGCAGCCCCCTGAGCGGTGAGATCCTGGGGATCATGCTGCTGCCTTCCACCCACCCCCACTGCCTCCCCCCTTGCCCCTACAAGAACTTACAGTGGCTCAAACTCTCCTGGAGAGTTTGAAAACCACTGGCTTACTGGGAAGGCTTGCTTGTTTCGGTGATTGCCTGCACCATCTCAGTGGGGGGGGGGTTGCTTGTGTCAGTGATTGCCTGCAGCATGGGGAGGGGGAATTTGGCAAACACTCCCTGGGTTTTTTAAAGCAATCCCCTCTTTTGCTACCACACCTGCCCCTGTGTGTGAGTGAGAGTGAGAGCTCCACCTTGCTGCACGTGTTCTGGCTACAGAGGTTTTCAGTCCCCCCCTTCCCCTCTTCAGCCTCTTTGCTGGCTCAGGGGCTCCAAGAATGTTACTGTTCCTTGCAAGGGGAACCTCTTCCAGGGCTATTTCCCTGCCTGGGTGAGGCGGAGCCTTTTTGCAGTGTTTTGGGCTGTCTGGAAATGAATGGAGTTGCCAGCACAGGGCAAAGGAGGCAAAGGTGTGTGTGACTTTCAGTACCCCCACCACATTCGAGTTGAGACAAATCTGCAGATAAAAAATCCATGGATAAATAGGCTGCACCTGTATACTGCTTCTTTAAGCCTTGAGACCAATGAATGAGCACACTGTCTTCTACTAAACTGAGAATGAAGCCTTTTCCTCCGTGAGTGCTATTAGGTTCCAAAAGAACAGGGGGAGTTTTCAAAGATACATTAAGGCTGCAATCCTAACCACACTTTCCTAAGAGTAAACCCCATTGAACAAAATGGGACTTGCTATTGAGTAGACCTGGTTAGGATTGTGCCCTTAAAGTCATGACTAGCTTAGCCTGAAGATGACCTTTATGGTTGTGTTGACCACTGCTTGAGTAAATATGGCAATGCCAAATTTTCATGGATGATTATTTTAGACATGAACACTGGAATCTATAGTGGGCCAACAATGTTTTCTGAAAGACCACCGCAAAGCTTACCATTGTCATGCCAATTCAGTACTGCACAGTGTCCCTCTTAGCAAGTGCCTTGGCTGCCATTCATTCACTGATTTGGAATGGGCATTCTTCTGTTAGCTATGTAAGCCAGGCAGTCAGGGATCCTGTAGGAAATAGATGACATGGCACCAACCACATAGCCAATTAGATTTGACTATGTTGTGATGTTATAAAGCCAAAATCAGAGTGAAGTCACAGTCTCCTGCCCTCATTCCAAATTAATGGGCATCCTGTTCAATTTTGGGGGTGTCCTCACCAATTGTTCAAATAAGGTGTCACTTTTGCTTAAGGTTTTTTTAAAAAAAAATTCAACCCCCATTTTGACTCAGCCCTTATAAATAAGTCATCTAGGATGGTGGAGAAAGCATTTGTGTTGATTATGTACTCCATTGTGTTTTGAAACCCTACCATCTAGCAGTTTAATGCTGTAAGGTTTTAAAATATTAATAATAATTCTTTGAATACAGTCAGAAAATGAAGTACTCCTGACATGGTGTACATTAAAGATGATCCTTACAATTTATGAAAAATAAATCCATAAATAAATTATTTAAATTGGGTCCACTCAATGAATAATTCAAGGTAGAATGGCATACTTCAGCATTTTATGACAGCTATTTTAAAGGAAAAATTGGTCACCGCTTATAGATCTTTGTAGACGTATTAAGATCCAAATTTGTAGCTCATGTCTTTTATTTGTACATGCACCTTTGCACGCGTGGGCATTTCCAGTTGTAAAACTGCTGCTGAAGATACTTGAGACAGAAGCAATTACAAGAACATGTACAGAGTTCAGCACAAAGGGGTCATTGCTCTCCTAACCCCTAGCAGCACCCTGCATATTTGCATCCCAGCATATCACCTTCTAAAAAGATGATAATAAAAAATAGACATTTCCTCAATATTCTCCTGGTAAGTAAATAGGAAAAGAATAGCGATCATGATGGGAGCTTTTAGGTCTCATTAATGGAGACGTATCCATTACCTTCCACTTCCCATTACCAATATACAAGTGTCCCCACGTATCTTTGGGGGTTATGTTCTGGGCTGAAACTGCAGATACAGGGGAACTCTATATAAATAGCAGCACACCCCCAAGCCCAATACCTTTGTTGTCCTTTAGTACCGGTTGAAGCATGAGTGTTTCTTGCTTAACAGAGGAACATTCTCACTTAACTGAAGAACTGATATGCAGGTAACCAGCCTGCATGCTACAGAGAAGAGACTGACCCAACACTAACAGGTTGGGCCATTTCCTTCCTGTTGTCATTTTAGATGTGTCCCTCTAGTGTGCAGGCTTCCTGCCTGCACGTCACATTCTTCAGTTAATAAGCAAGAATGTTCTTCTGTAAAGCAAGAAACACCCATGCTTCAACTCTTACTAAAGAAAAACATAGGTAATTGGCAGGGGGGAAGTGTGGAAAGCTGCCCTATAATCATGTCCTCGGATACCGGATCTGCAGATGGGAGAGGGGGGTGCCTGTACTTCTAATAATGTCATCAGAAGTGCAAGGGGTTCAGACTGGAAAAAGGGGAGGAATAACCAAGTCTAATTCCAAGTTTAACTGGGGTAGCAGTGCCCATACCTTTTCCCCTTCCCTCTCAGTTTTCAGATTCTGCTTCTTCTGTCAGTACTGGAGTCGTGATAGACCCCTGTCCCATAATGCATCACCAGTACTGCTCTGTAATTACATGTCTATTTATATAGACACATTTCAATCCCTCTTTCCAAGGCAGGTGTCCAAGATGACTTACAAACAAAATCAAACTGTAAAACCACATTTAAGCCCATTAAATGGTGGTAGTTCTTTAGGTATTGTTGAGTAGACCTAGTCACAGTGGTAAAACAGGAGCAGCTCCAATCTGTTTATTGAGGCTTACCACATGACCCATCTCAGATGCTTGGGAAAGAAGGGGCAAGGACTCTCCAAAGCAGGGCTGGCTCCAGATTTTAGTGGTCCATCAGCAAAGTGCTCTTGTGCCCCTCTGACCTGGGTGCCCCCAGGGCTTGTCAGGGGCTTACCCTGGCATTCTTGGGGAGCTGGTATGTTTTGAGGATGCAATGACAGCGCTCCATCCCCACCTCCTTCAGGGGCTCCCATCCACAAATGGGAAAGGAGTGAGGCAGCAATGACAGAAAGACTTTTGTGACTAAGAGTGTCATTCTTTTAGTTTAGAAGCTATGAGCCAGGGTCCAGGAAGCTATGGGGCAGGGATGACAGTGGGCCCTCCTAAGGTCCTAGAAAACCATGCTGTTTCCTTAAAATGTCAACCTCTGATATGCCAATGCTGCACCAAAAGGACACTAGAGAGATTACAGGCTACCTCAGCAGTGTATAAACAACCATATTGTGTTTCCGGTAGTTCCCCTAGGAGGTGACAATCTAACAGTATCTTCCTTTCAGTATTGCTTCAACAGAGAATTGGCAAATGCTGGCAGGGAAGGTACAAGAGGCTAGCATGTCACCCCTATGATGGACCTCCTCCCATGCATGTACCATCACCCCACCCCCACTGGTTCTTTTGGCTATAGCTTTGATGGAACAGAGATTTCAACGCAATTTGTTTCATTATATTCTGCATGAAATTATGCATTGATTGATATCTAACATGATGATATTATTTGAAAACACCAAGATTAAAAAAATATTGGCAAGTAGAGATATCGCCCCTCCCTGTGTGCATCACCTGCTGCCGCCCACCTACCCACCCCCGGCACCTCCAGTGACACCACTGGGCTGGAGCTTTCCCACGCATATCCAAAGAGTACCAGCTGTGTACCAACTTGTGAGGAAGGTAAGGTGGTGGGGGAGATGGAAAGGGGCAGCGAGGGCAGAACAGGGGCAGGGAAGAGGCAAATGTTGGTGAGGGGGGAAGGAATGGAGAGTGGGAAACCTGTGGGAGGGGGTGGATCCAGTGGTGATGGCGTGCACCAGATTCTATCCCCTCTGGTAGCAGCCTCCCTGTCCCCTTTCCCTCCTTGGTCTTACACCAGCAAAATTGCTGGCCCTGGTCTGAAAGAGATCCATTGTGGGGTGAGCGGCTTACAGAGGGGAAAGGAGATTTATATCCCCTGTCCCTTCTGAAGCTTTCTGCTCCACCACTAGCACCCCGTTGGATACAGCATGTGCTTTTTTGGTGCAGCTGCACTGTTGGGGAAGGGGGGGGGGAAGGATAGGATGGTAAGTAATGTGGCAAATCTTTCCCAAGGTATTAAAGAGACTGCCAACTGCATACATTCAGGCACAGTCTGTCTAGATTTTCCAATCAAGGTATGTTTTAAGAAAGTAAGCTGAATCAACACACAGCTTAGTCTTAATCCCAGTTTGACTGCTAAATAAATGTATTTTCTTATTAGATCATTGCTTGCAAAACCTGCTTCCTGCCTCACTTTAAAGTTTCATTCCCGGATCTTTTCACACCATTAATTTGCATTGTGTAACAATAAAATGAATCAATGCCTTTGTTTTCTCTCCCATAGACTGCAATACTCTCTCTTTGGTCTTACCCACTTTATTATGGAAATAATTCATCAGGCTTTCCCAGGCCATCAGTTAACAGTGAGTGTTGCTGCACTCTTAAATTCAAGAATATAATTTATGTTCTAGACCTTTGCGGACAAGCCGCAAACTGTGCAGAACAAAATGCAGAACAATTTGCTAAGGGACTTCCATCAGCACTTTTCTGATTATCATTGTAATCTGGCCAGCAATGAAGAGCTGTCGTTAACCTTGTTAATACTGCTTGCTCTCTGACAACCCCCTTCTGTATTAATAATATCCATCTACACCACTATTCAATAGGGGGGGAAGGGACCATAAAGCATTCCAAGAAGATCCTAGAATTTATGACCTTTGCATAGATAGTTTATAAAATATACTTTAAAAAAGAGACTTTATGTATATTGATCATTTGTGCAATTGTAGAAAATTATTGCTTGCTGTTAAACGCCTATTATATTTGCAGAAAAATACAGTTTATTCTATCTATATTTCCTTAGAAGGGACCTTTGAGATGCCTCTCCAAAACTATAGGCAATGGCTTCATAGCACAGCATTGTATAGTACAGTGGTTCTCACACATTTAGCACTGGGACCCACTTTTTAGAATGAGAATCTGTCAGGACCCATTGGTCCTGAAGTGATGTCAGGACTGGAAGTGACATCATCAAGCAAGAAAATTTCTAACAATCCTAGGCTGCATTCCTACCCACACTTACCCAGGAATAAGTTTCATTTACTATCACTGTTAAAAGAATATACATAACAGCTTGTTAAAAGTACAGGTCTGTAACATTTCCCCAAATGCAGTCACATACCATGGTAGCATCAAGTCTAATATACTAAAAATAAAATATTGAAATGAAAGGGGACCCACTTGAAATTGGCTTGTGACCCACCTAGTGGGTCCTGACCCACAGTTTGAGAAACACTGGTATAGTAGTTTGTGAGTGTGAACATAGGAACATAAGAACAGCCCCACTGGATCAGGCCATAGGCCCATCTAGTCCAGCTTCCTGTATCTCACAGCAGTCCACCAAATGCCCCAGGGAGCACACCAGATAACAAGAGACCTCATCCTGGTGCCCTCCCTTGCATCTGGCATTCTGACATAACCCATTTCTAAAATCAGGAGGTTGCGCATACACATCATGGCTTGTACTCCGTAATGGATTTTTCCTCCAGAAACTTGTCCAATCCCCTTTTAAAGGCGTCCAGGCTAGACGCCATCACCACATCCTGTGGCAAGGAGTTCCACAGACCGACCACACGCTGAGTAAAGAAATATTTTCTTTTGTCTGTTCTAACTCTCCCAACACTCAATTTTAGTGGATGTCCCCTGGTTCTGGTGTTATGTGAGAGTGTAAAGAGCATCTCTCTATCCACTCTGTCCACCCCTGCATAATTTTGTATGTTACAATCATGTCCCCCCTCAGGCGTCTCTTTTCTAGGCTGAAGAGGCCCAAACGCCGTAGCCTTTCCTCATAAGGAAGGTGCCCCAGCCCCGTAATCATCTTAGTCGCTCTCTTTTGCACCTTTTCCATTTCCACTATGTCTTTTTTGAGATGTGGCGAGCAGAACTGGACACAATACTCCAGGTGTGGCCTTACCATCGATCTGTACAACGGCATTATAATATTAGCTGTTTTGTTCTCAATACTTTTCCTAATGATCCCAAGCATAGAATTGGTCTTCTTCACTGCCACCGCACATTGGGTCGACACTTTCATCGACCTGTCCGCCACCACCCCAAGATCTCTCTCCTGATCTGTCACAGACAGCTCAGAACCCATCAGCCTATATCTAAAGTTTTGATTTTTTGCCCCAATGTGCATGACTTTACACTTACAAAGTCATGTGCAAAGTGTTGTCACTTGGACTGTCTTGATATATTCCATGCATTAAGCCTGTATGGTAAGTAAGCATTATTATCCCCGTATTGTAGCTGGGAAACAGACTGTGAGGGGATTGCATGCCTAAGGAAATGGATAGCCCAATCCTGTTTGGACCAGGCAATGGGGCTGCTCCTCTTCCACTGGGGCTGACTGCTGTAAAGTTGTAAAAGGCACTCCAGGAATGCGTGAAGACACACTTGGAACCTTTCTTCATACTTCAGAGCACTGCAAAGATGGCAACAATGCGGTAAAGTGGGAGGGGAGACAGAAGGGAGTGGGGAGGGCAGAATGGAGCAGTGACGAGGACAGGGGATGGGAAGACTGAGTTCAAAAAAGGAGCTGGTTTGGTGGCAGTAGCGGCCACCAAATCTTAACCCCCTTCCTGAATTTGATCCCATGGCGCTAGTCCAAGCAGACCTGCACCAGCTATATGCCTAGTGCAGGTCCAAGTAGTTCCCCACCTCTGCATACCATGGAGGCTTATCCCAGGTAAGGGAACAATTGTTCCCTTATGTAGAGGAGACCTCTGCAATGGCCCCCTCACGGGATACAGCACTAGCCATTTTGGCAACACTGCATCAGTGGGTTGGGGGAAGAAGGAAACAAGAGGATTGGGCTCCTAGTAAGTTCATAGCAGAGGAGAGATTCAAACCAAGAAAGTCCTGATTCACGCTCAGTGCCTTACAGTGCAATACTCCACAGGTCTACTCCGAAAGAAACCCCATCGTGTTCAATGGGGCTTAGGGCTCAATACTATTCTGGCCTTATGGTGGCGGATCTTGTGATTCACCACTGCAAGTCCTGGGCTGATGGCACAAAAGCCACTCTGTTGTTCAGCAGGCCACAGCCACCAGAGCAAACGCCCAGTGCACGTGGGTGACAGCAGCCTGCTGAATCTTCACTGTTGTTCACCAGAGCATCTAGGGCAGATTAGGGAAGGATATGAGGTAGAAAGGGGTGGGAGCAGGCTGAGCCAGTGGCAGTTTGGGGGCTGGAGGGGAGGATCTTGGAGATAGCGACATATACTAAGTTCCTACCTTCCCTTCTCAGCCTGGACCTGCCCATTGGATTATCCTTGGACTTATACCAGCAAGAGTGAGAGTGCTCCATCAGCAATGCAGTACACTCTGGGCTGGCAGGGGATAGGATTCCACTTTTATAAATAAGCATTTATAGGACTGTGGTCTTAGTCACTTAGTGCAGGTTATAGTTACCTGTTAGTGGGGCTATATGTAGGACCAAATCATAATAACAATGGGAAGGTTAAAGCTCACTATAGCGACCAATAAACTGTCTCCTAAAATGAAATTGGGAGTGTTTTGGGGGTTCCCTCTCAGGCAATGCATCTTAGAAAAGCCAAACAGTGAGGTCAACCAGGGCCTCTGAGAAGAATGTTATCATGGAGTACAAAGTTTCTTTTGGGCCCCTTCCCTTCTCCACTTGATCATAATTTCATATGATCATTGAATCATAATTTCTATGAATTACAATGTATAAAACTGTGTAGGCTTACACAAAATGTGAATGCTAGTCTTTCTACAATATATGCAAACATTTTTGATCCCAGGAAATTTCTGGTTCCACCCCTTTTTGACCCCAGACTCAGGTAAGATGTACCCCCCCCCTCATGGGCCCTGGTGAGATAGGAAAATATGAGGTCCCAGAAAATTTTAAGAACCCCTCCTTTGGCTCCTGGACCTCCACTTAGACCCTGGACCTGGGTATAATTTACCCCTGCACCCCCCTCTCGTGGGTCCTGGTCATAACCAGATTTCACCTGAAGTTGAATTAGGACTCTCTGGAGTTCTTTCAGTGGGGTCTTAAGCCCTTCTTATTCAGGGAAGCTTTTGTATGTTGACATGGGGGTGGGGGCTGGTGCATTTTTATGGAACGTATTTTAATTGTGATCCAAGTTTATTGTGTTTTATTGCTTTAACTGTTTTTATTATATGTATCAATGTTTTAATACTGTTCTATTGTTTTATATGTAAGACATCTTGAATGCCCTTACCAGGGTAGAAAGGCAGGGTATCAACAAACAAACAAATAAATAAGAAGCAATATGCAAATCATAAGTCATCTTTTGCTTGCCTGCATATCCTCAGCAACTATCCCAGATTGTCAGTGCAAGCTTCTCAAGGCAAGATTCAGTGCTGTGAAAATCTGTACTGTGGAAGGCTTTGCGCATTAATAACCTTTGAACTGCAGAACATCTACTGTACTAATAGAGCGATTATTAAATGATGGATTTTTCTAAGAAACTACTAAAGAAAAAAAATGGAGGAGTGACCCCCAGGGAAAAGATGAGACAAAGAGGTATAGCATCTGTCACTTTGCTACCAACTCAGTTTTTGCATTAATAGAGATGGACAGGAACCTTTCCACCTCTGAATTATTAAAAGAAAAACCCAACACACACATCAGTGCTTCTGCAGTGGAACAAATGTGGAATCAGATTGTTTTTCAGGAACTGAACGATTGCCCTATTTTTTTTTTTTTTTGTTCACTTGGTCAGAGAAAAATCAGCTCCAAGTTACTGCTTCCTAGAAAGCATCACCTACAAAAACTATGTTTGATTTTCACCAAATTTATGTATATATTTATATAGGCTTAGGGTTGCATTAGAGATGCCAGTAAATATATACGCCAGTAAATGTGTCCTGATTTGGGGGGTTGTTTTAATAATTAGAAGCATTCAGAGAGGTGTGAAACATGACAAAAATGTGGTGGGGGAGGGTAGGAAGGTGATTTGTATTCTTTTCCACTGTAGCTTTGATCCCAGTCATGTCCCCCATCACATTTTTAGTGAGAGGGAAAATATTCTTTGGTTTTCAGTGGATGTTTATCTCCCACTAAAAAAAAGGGGAGAGGGGCCAGAGGGCACAGTCAAGTTCACAACCATAGCAGAGGCAAAATACTAAAATCCCTTTATCTCCCACTTTGGTTTCATCATGTTTCATGATCCCACAACATAAACAAGGACCCTACTGGGTCATGTTATGTTTTCACAAGCATGCAGGGATGTGCCGATGTACTGCAGTGAGATTCGAGTTCTGAGTCCCTGTCCCCTTTGACTCGACTCATGCATGAGTCTTAATGGGAGGCCTTTGGGACTCAGCCAGAGCCTTTTTGGAACTCTGTTTGACTCAAGTAGAGTCTTTTCAATAAACAAGTCAGGCACACTCAACAGAGAAAATGGAGCTGCTAGTGGTGTGTGTCGCAGTTCTCATTTAATGCTCCCATGATGTCCCCATCCCATCTGTAAACAAAAGCTCTGCTGTTCTTCGAGTGAGTGCAGCAGTGCAGAAAGCACTGATCGGTTCCTTAAAAACTCCAGCGATGAACCCACTCACCCCAATTCACATCTTGACTCCTGCTTCTACCCTCAGAAGGAGCACCAAGCACGGACGGATGCGCAGGAGGGAGGAGGCATCCTGGCTTGGCAAGGCGGGAGGGAACAGGCAGTGCGAGTGAGGGACACAAGTATCAGGTGCGTGGGCAAGAGTTTCTGAGTTGTCATTTGTTCCTGAGAAAAACTCCTGAGTCACTTCTGGTTTCAAAACACGTGTCTCGAGTCCGCACAAGTCCAGGAATTGCGTATTTGGTGACTTGAGTCAGAGTCTTACAAGGCAAGTCGTCTATCTCTGCAAGCAGGTCTATAACATGGACGTTGGGATGTTCTCTGAAAATCCCCTCAAATTTATGTTTGATGACTGAGATTGGTTAAAATAATAGAAAAAAATATAAGAATACAACATTCAATCAAAAACATAAGAATACAATTTCATAAAGCCCAGAATTGAAATAGCACAAGGTATATTTTGTTACAAATACCAGTGTGCATGTTCATGTGAAAGTATACATATGTGTATTTCTGAGTGTATCAATGATGTCTTGTCAAGAATTGGTCCTGAACTTTGCATTTATTATAGCCACTATGTGCTTTGTCAGACTACTTTTTCTCCACATGGGAATGATTAGCTCATTTGTACTCTACAGGGGTTGCAATTCCAACAGCTACCAAGTCAATTGAGATGTTAAAGGAATGGGGAGAATGGCATATTTACATGGTATTTTAATCAACAAAATACAACAATTTTAAAGCTGAAAATGGGGGCTAATTAGGAGAATTAGCACATGGTTACCACAAGCAGTGCAGCGACACTGTGCTTAGAGTGCTGGCTGATTTGATTAGAGAAATTCGTCAATTATAACTGTTATGTCTAAAGGCCTCTGCTTCTATCTATCAATCGATCGATCGATCGATCGATCGTAACTTGCGCTGGAACAGGCAGGCTGGTGCTGCATCCAGCAGAAGTTTCAGGCTGTATGAGGCTCAGCCTGAAGCAAGGGTAAACTTTTCCCCTTACCCTGGGGAGATCCACAGCAGCCCTGAGGGATCTACTGGATCCTGGCCCTGCTCCCTGCCTTCTCGCCCCCAGAAATGCCCGCCAACCTCTGGTTCTCTGGAAACCCTACTTCTAACTAGAGCTTTAGAAGGGGGCCTTTTCTTTTTTTTATTATTTTTTTTAATTTTTCCAAAAACAAAAATAACAAACACACGTAACACATAGTACAATACATACACTACATACAGTATTAGAGGGTGCAAGATATCATACATCACTATAACTAATAAATCCTTACATATTTCCTAATCCAGTTCCTCTTCTACGTTAGTCTCTTAATATCATTTATCTATCATATATATATATATATATATATATATATATATATATATATATATATATATATATATATAATACATTCATCTAAATGCCCTATCTTATACTTCTACAACTTTATTTTCAACCAAGCATAAAATAATTTTCATTACTCAATCTATATCGGTTTCACTGTTGATCCAAGCTCTCTAAAAATCTGTCCATTTCCACCACATTCATTATTTTTTTTCTGTTAATTCATCTTTCATTGGGATCTTCATGTCTTTCCAATATCTAGCATATAAAATCCTCACAAAAATTAATATCATAATCATATATCTAACATATTAAATTCTAACAACTTTTAATATCCTAATTACATATATCATTTCTCTATCTATAACATCCAAAATTAATATATCCACATGACTAAATACATAAACATATACATAAACATCCAAAACAATATCACCTAAAATCAATTCTAATTCACGAAAATTATCCTCTAAAATTCTAACATGTATTAATATCAAGCTAACTAAAAATTTTATACATATTATCACCTATAAAACTTAAATAAATTCTCATTGACATCTAATAAACTTTAATTTCTAACATACAAAATTAACATATTACTGTCTTTCTTTTTATCTACTCCCTTGTCTCCAACCTAAATATCCACAGGTCTGCCAAATCTCTTCTCTAGACTTTAACTTTCCATCTTTTTTTCTAATAAATTTCACATGAATTCCTCTTAACAGATCACGGTTTAATGTACTCGCCCTTCTTGCTAAATCAACATATTGATGAGTCATCTCCTTCACTTTATCATTCCAATCTATGTCAGTTGGTTGAAGTATTTCTTCTTCCTTCACTTGATCAATCCAATCTGCATCAATTAGTCAAAGTATTTCTTCTCCTTTATGGTCTGGTGACTTTTGAGTCTTTATCTTCCAAGCTATCTCCATTAACATTGTCTCTTCCAATTGTTTGTTTTGTCCTGTCTCCAGTGTTTTGGATTTATCTTCCATTCTTTACTCTTTTGTTGATCCTCTCCTGTTTGTTGCATATTAGACTCATTTGTCTGTTGAATTAAGATTTCTAGATTAATTTGGATTTGTAAATATCAATTTGCTTGTTGCTTTCCCATTTCCAATACTTTTTCCATGATCCTTTGTTTTTTTCTCATGTGATTCGGATATAACAACTTTGAGTTGCATGCTAAGATCATTGAGTTGTGTAGTTAACGCATCCAAACTAGCTTGAACCCGCAGATATTGATTTGTTTGTTGCTGTTCTATCACCACTAATTTCTCTATATTGTCTTGTCTGCTTCCATTCTTTCCCTTTCAGTTCCTCTTATGTTAGTTTTCCCAAGCTGGACTCCTGGGCAGAAGAGCTCCTAACTTTCGCTCCTTTTCCTGTCATCCTTTTTCTTGCTTCTTATATCTTCTTTCTTCTTACTTCACTTGTCAAGTCCTGTTCTTGTCCTTGTAGTATCTTTTTTAGTTCACTAGATGTCCCTGATTTTCTTATTTCTGTTATTTATATTTGTTTCTATGTCAACTGCATTCCTTTCCAGGAGATAATCAAAGAATGTAAACAAAACCACTTTTGTAAAACAAAACAAAAAAAAGCAGGTCTCCAGTCGCTCTCCACAGGCACGCCACAAGCTCTCCATGGGAAAACGAAACTGAACACTCCACAACAATAATTGTATTCCAAGAAGGTTAATTTGTAATCCAACAAATTTTAGATTTATAAAGTTAGAGTTATGCGCTCATATATCCATAACAAGCTCGGCAGATCTCCGCCAAAGCTTCTTCTCACATCAACAAACAAATACGCAGAGAAAGCCTCCCCATCCTTCCTCTTCTCTCAGGAAGGGGAAAGCCTGCCCCTCCTTCTCTTGGGCAAAAGCTTAATCAGGTAGTCAATTAGTCAATTAATACCAGATGCACACAATGGAACAACACTCGCTTGCTTCTTTCAGCTTCCTTCCCTGCTTGGAGCCTTTGGCTTAATTTCAACTATCACCGACATCAATGGCTGGGTTCCCTTGGAGAAAAAACAATCCCTGGCTGGACCCTTCTTCTCTGAAACTGTACACCATCAGTAGGATCAAGGCCTCTCCTGGCCACTGATCCTCGGATCTCATCAGACCCGCGATTCTGGGAAGAAATAGTATGTTTTCCAAGAGCTTTCCAGGAGTTCAGTAAAACACAGCTACTCAGCCACCTCAAGCCCCGCCCCCCAGAAGGGGGCTTTTTCAAGGGGGCCAGTTCAAGGGAGCTTTATCCATTTGGACTGGGGTTTATCTCCTTAGAAAAACAGTTTGCATTTTGAGCTCCCTGTTTTTGAACAGTTGCTGTATCACTAGAATTGCATCCATTCTTTTCTGAGGAAAAGCAAGCAAAAGGATTCCAGAAAGCTAAATATTCCCCTTACCCTGGGTCAGGCAGGAAGCACTGTTTGCATTCGTTGAACTATATCTCCAAATGTTGTTGATTTTGCATTGTGCCAAATAACTTGGTAGTAGCCCAAGAGAGTCTCTATATCTAGGTCTGCCCCATCTGTATTACTTCATCCTGGAGTCTGGGGTATAGCATTGTACCATTTGTCTCTCCGTGATCTAAAAGTGTGCATACCAAATTGTAGCTGAGGGATGGAAGGACCGCAGCACTTCCTCTACTGGGTCCCTGGGTGTGTGTCTCCATGCGACAGGGAGTGACAACGGCCCTGCCCAGCATGGCAGTGCCCAGCTTGGCAAGCCTCTGCCTATTCTTAAGCCAAGTATGTGTTTGTTGGCTTATCTAACAGTATTCCTACACCACTTTTTAGGCAAAATCTCAGTTTTGTATATCATAGTCACAGAGTTGAGAATAGTCAACAAGACAACTAGTTCATCAACCGGCCCAAGGGCAGAGCCATTAACCCACCAGCAGAAGATCAGCTCCTGTGCAATCCACCGGCAGATGTTCTTCCATTTTTCATAGGCATAGATCCCTGTACTTGACTCCAAATTGGAAGGTTTTGCCAGTTTTAAAAAATTCATTTCGAGCTATTTAAAAGGAATACAAAAACACCAGTGGCAATAGGCCACTGGGGACATTACTGATTTCAGACTCTGTACCAGCTTCAAAGCGAAAAAGTGCTAAGTTCAAAAGAAAACTGCCTTTGTGTACCAAATCTGAAGGAACATAAAATCAAAGTAGGTTTATCAGAATAACACTCATAAAAGGCAAAAGATTTAAGAGGAATTCTGTCTTTCATGCTAAGTACAGAGAACAAGAACTTTTAAGGTCACTTTTTCTGTCCCTGTGTATTTACAACTTACATATTTTTTCAGTAATTTGTTATTTATTAAAATAGTAATATATTCATCCACTTCTTTCCTGCCAAGGCCCTCCAAGATGGCTGAGATATGGTTATAGCGAAACATACAAATGTATTTCCGCATTGAAAATTAGTCCTCTCTTATTTTGAGCTAAAAAAAGCTTCCAAGAAAGAGTGAGAGATGTGCATATTCATGATTTGGTTTGGTGCCCTATTGTGACTTGAACCATTCCGCAACAAAAGGAACTTGTTTTGTACTCACACATTAGTGAATGAACAGTACATACAGCTGTCTTACAGCTCAGTCTTCCAGACTTCTCTTTCCCTCTCTTCCCTCGGCTTAGGAAAAACTTTGCTGTAGGCCAGTATTAAGAGCTTTGCCAAGGAACTGTATATAACTCTGTGTGATATAGCTGTTGATTACCAAAACTTGTGTGCAAGCTGAATGCGCTAATCAACACAGGAATAAAAAAGAATTGCTCCAAATGCAACACAGGCAGGGCTGCTCCAGGCATGAGGTGAGTTGGAAACTTTGCCTCAGGGCCTTGGGCAGTGGGCTGGGGGAGGTGGCAAGTCAGTGGGAGGTGCCTCATGCCTTGCGCCCATTCGCCACCTCCCCTAGCCCACTACTTGCCAGGTGTGAGAAGGATGGAGTAGGCTTACCTCCTTGTACTCCAATGTCTAGCTCTGCCACGGCTTCTTCTCATGGCTGGCAGAAGGATTACACAGGCCAGGACACATTTTGCTTCCTTAAACGTTACACCAATTCCTGGGTATATTTGGGGTGACGATTCCAAAAATGGCATCTGTTTTGCCCCATCGCTTCTAGTTTTGGAGATCCGTTTTGCCCTATCACGTCTAGTTTTGGAGATACAGTATAACCTCTTTAGTGAATGGTTCAAGCAGCTTCCTCATGAGGAAGCCATAGTGCAGGCTTCCTCATGAGGAAGCTGCTTGAACCATTCACTAAAGAGGCTATACTGTATTTCCAAAACTAGACGTGATAGGGCAAAACGGATGCTATTTTTGGAATCGGCACCCCAAATCCATATTAATCCACCATAAAGTTTGGGAAAAACTTTTCTGACCCTCAATTTTGTAGGCCTGTGTTATTGGTAGTTAAGATAGAGTAGTGCTTCATGAGAAGAAACAGCATCAGAGCTAAACATTGAAGGAGAAGGGAAGTGGAGCTCAAGGGAATAGGCATGGCTTTCTTCCTCCTACAATATCCAGCATTGCTGCAGCTTCTAGCTGCTGGTAGAATTCTGGGCACACTCCCAGTATTATCTCTGCTGGACCCCACAAGAAATGGTGGCAGTGCAGCGATGTCATTGGACATGAGGGAAGGAGGTAAGCTCTACTCATCTTCCTCACGTATTCTCGGAGTGCACAAGAAGAGGATGGAACCCCAAGCATTCCAGTTCCCATATTCTCCTACATGTGTGAAGCAGCAATGCCCCCATACCATAGAGAAACATTAGCTAGATGATGCAACGTACAATGCAAAGAAAAGTACCACCTGCACCATCGCAGCACTTTTCCCAGGTGTCATAAACCTGAGAACAGCTGTGTCTTATTAGTCTACAGCTCCATTTGGGGGGAAAGGGGCTGATCTAGATTGGAACCACAATTTGGGAAGGGTGCTTTAAACTTTTGCCCCACCATGGTCCTGATCTGAATTGAGCCCTCTGCCCCCTGGCTTCCCCAGAAGGAAATATCCCATTGGCATGAACGGGAACTTTTCTTCATTGTCAAACATCAGCCATGGAATGGGGGGGGGGAGAGATTCAGATCAGGACTGAAACATGGGCAAAGGTTTAAAGCCCCCTGCCACAGTCCCAGTTTAGATCCTATCCCCCTCTCTACAGCAGCTTGAGAGAACTCTTCCACTTATCCATGCTTCTGGTAGCCTGTAATGGAACCTGTAGCCAGACAAGTTTAATGGAACCTGTAGCCAGACAAGTTTAAAGGCCATGATGTGTACACAGCCTCCCCCTCACTTGTCTCCCCTCCCTTGAGCTTCTCCGTTCTCCCCCCTCCCAAAAAAAGTGCAGATCTTAATATGCATTCCTTTGCATGTGCACAGCAACTATCCCCATAGAGAAGCATGGGGAATCCCATATGTGCAGGAGTTCCATGTGTACTGATGGAGCCCTGACTGATGGACAGCAGTCTGAACTGTAGCAGACATTTGCATCTTCAGCACTGTGCAAGTTGCATCCCTTTTTTTTTAAAGAGCAAATGGTTGGCAACCTTCAGTCTCGAAAGACTATGGTATAAGCCTACAGCACCCGGTATTCCCAGGCAGTCTCCCATCCAAGTACTAACCAGGCCTGACCCTGCTTAGCTTCTGAGATCAGATGAGATCGGGCATGTGCAGGGTAACAGTTGCAAACCTGCAAAGAAATTAACAATTTCAATCAAATTGATTGGATGCATAATCAGTTACAAGCGCAAAGTCTTATTCCATCAGGTGACAGCTTCCTAATCACTGGCAACATGCCACACCAGCCTTCAACATAATTTTTTTTCCCCCAGACATCAAATTAATTATTCAAATGCTAGCAATTAAAACATACCAGTTGCAGGCGCGATTCATTTGAAAAACAAAATAATTATGCAAGCTTGCCACAGGTCTATAGATCTATAAATAGGAGCGAGGATGTGTGCTACATAGTGAATAGAACACATCTTAATTTCACAGTGACATTACCCAGGTAGGCATAGTGTTCTGCATGTAAAGTCCGCCTCCTAAATAGACTTGTGGGAACCTCGTTTTTATGGCTAACTTTAGCCTGCGAATTTCTCCACGTTCACCGAAGTCCTTGAAACACCTAAATGGAGCCTTAGCAAAAATGCATTGTTCCCAAATGCCTTTGATAGTAGTTCCTGTTGCCCCCACCACACTTTTGCTGAGAAAAATTAAAGCTTTGAGACAGAAATTGTTCAGGCTGTGGCAGTTGCAAGACAATTATATGAAGACCGTTTCCAGTCTGTTTTTGAACAGATTGTTCATCAGCAGCATGTTTGATGCCAGCTCATGCAGCGGTAGGAACTGCAACCTCATGCAGTTGAGGTGTGGCAACATCTGAAAGTGTAAAACGTCTACCTAAAATAATGTGTCCACCGAGCTGATTGTGCACATCCATTTTCTCCTGGGTGATGGAGCAATTTGCACGGGCATCTCAGGAGGAGTGGAATAAAAATGGGTGGGGGAGGCTTCCAAATGCCGTTGTTTTCTTGTTTCAACAAGCTGAAACACTGCTGCCTTGTTTCAGCAAAGCCACAAATCACACCTCCCACTTGGCACACCCCTTTTCAGGTGGGAGGAATTTGATCCAAGCCTCCAGTTGTTGAGAAATGTAGAGAAATGCACTTTGCAGCTGCTCAGGAGTCCTTTTATCCGGTCTTTTTCCAAGACTTTGTGGTGGAGTCTTGACAGGGCCAACCCAAGACTTCCTGATGCCTGAAGCAGCATGTCAAATGCTGCTCTCCCTTACCCAATGATATGCCAGCCTCTGCTGTTCCTATTCAATGTTCGAGCTCAGCATTCCCTTCCCTCCACATTTCCTCTCTGTCCCCATTTTTCTTTTTTCAATCCAGGGAATGGAAGAAAGGAGGAGCAGTGGAGGCAGGTTGACGGACAGAGATGGCAACCACTGCTGCCTGACATGAACACTTCAGTTTGGACGGCCATGGATGGGCTGGCCCTGAGCCATGGCGCAAGTTCAGCTCTGCCACTACTGCAAGATCTCCGACACAGGGATGTCAAACTTGTTTCATACAGAGGACCAGTTAGCATTTATGGTGCCTGCTGAGGGCTGGAAGTGACATCGTGAAGCAGATGATGGCCAAGAAATAACCACTTTGTTCTCACATAGAAACTCATTAGCTGCAAATGATAGAAGAGAAAATGTGCAAATCTTGTTCATATTTTCAAGATATGAGACAGCCCAATTCTCAAGCTGGGAAAGCCCAATTATAATGGGGGCCAGATAAATTGCTTCCGGGGGCCACATTTGACCCATGGGCCTTATGTTTGACACCCCTGCTCTAACAGATTGTTTAGTATTGTCAATTCCCAGAATTCCCGGGAGACGAGCCATGGCATTTAAAGTAAACTGGCATAAAACTGATACTGGTTTTTAGTGTAGATGTGCTCCAGAGAGAGTACCAAGCTATACGTACTCTACAGAAAATGGCTAAACGGCCCATTGATGAAAATCATGCATTAGGAAAAAAAACAGGGAGAGCTTTCTTTATGTTCCCCCTCTTATGATAGTGCAGGGGCAAAACGATATTCGTGAATAGCTACTGCAGATTTCAGTCCTTCCCTTGAAGCTTTGTCAATGACACGAGAGATTCCATTTTCTTCCTAAACTGGAGAGGAAAAATAGTCTATAGACATTTGGATTCCTTCCTATACATCACTTGTCATTGCACATTATCTCTTAGTAACAGCTGGTGACAGAGACATTGTGCCTCTAGGAAAGTTCTTTTCCCCCCCTCTTTCATCTGTTTCAGTTCATTTACCTCCAAGATAAAAGACTGTTTTGGTTGGTCTGTTTGCAACATCTTCTCTAGATCATAATTTTAATCCATTCGTCTGGTGATATAGATCATGCCTTCCCTCCCCCAGCTCTTTTTAAACATTTCCTTTAAAATCAGCTAAAAATGATGGCTCCTGCTGTATAGCCCCATCGCCCTTGCTTGCTGTAGAAAGATTTCCAGTATATATGCACAATCTTGAGATGTGGTGTTATCCTTTGGTAGACCCTCTGGGTTGATTTTTTTAATTTTTTTTTTTTAAAGGGATTTTCTTCTCAGGCTATATAATTTCTCTGCTATGCCCTTTGCTAAATCTCACTGCATACCCATACAGCAAACAAACCTTTTTAAATCAGTCCCCTAAGAACATTTGAATATATTATCCAAATAGCATCCTTTGATATTGTCATAAAAAGCACCCATTAAATATTTATGGTAAATAAATATTTCAGAGTACCTGCCTCTTCTGAGTATGGTGGGGGGGTGCTTTGTGTGTGTGTGTGTGTGGGGGGGGGTGTTGTGCTGATTTTTGGCTGCAATTTCGAATCCAATTACTCACAAGTATATTCCACTGAACTACTGGATATTCCATTGACATCAGAATGACCGGTGGACTTGTCACATTGCAGGATCACACCATTTAATTGCAATGCTTCATGTGCAGATGCTCCAACTGTCCCTGTTTTCCAGGAGGATAGCCCCTATTTTCTGTGGGCTGTGGATTGCACCAATTGGCTAGCACCAGTGTCATCACCTCTCCAATCCCTGCAGCAAATTTCCAATGATTTTTTTTAATTATTTGTGTTGTCTGTTTTAGTAAGATGAAGGATGGATGCATGTCCAGCTTTCTAACTTTTTTAAGAAAAAAAGGAGACAGTCCCACTGAAAAAGAACAATTACTGATTCTGCATTTGACTTGATAGTATGTACAGAATATGAACAAGGCCAGTTATGAAATCAAACTGATCATGTCCACATCACTAGTAAAGAAACCTACCATGACCATTGTGAAAATGTTACATCTGTCTAATACAGGGGTGCCCAAACCCCGGCCCTGGGGCCACTTGCAGCCCTTGAGGCCTCTCAATGCGGCCCTCAGGGAGCTCCCAGTCTCCAATGAGCCTCTGGCCCTCTGGAGATTTGTTGGAGCCCACACTGGCCCGACGCAACTGCTCTCAGCGTGAGGGCGACTGTTTGACCTCTTGCATGAGCTGTGGGATGAGGGCTCCCTCCACTGCTTGTTGTTTCACATCTGTGATGCAGTAGCAGCAGCAAAGGAAAGGCCAGCCTTGTTTTGTGCAAGGCCTTTTATAGGCCTTGAGCTATTTCAAGAACTTCAACCATTCATATAAGTTCATCTTTAATACTGTATATTCATTTATGTAAACTTATGTAAATGTATTCAAATTTTAAATGTAAATTAATTCTTTTTTTCCCTGGCCCCCGACACAGTGTCAGAGAGATGATGTGGCCCTCCTGCCAAAAACTTTGGACACCCCTGGTCTAACAGATAGGCAGAATCTAACTGCCATTAACAGCCAATGAATGCACGAAATGTTACCGAAAACATATTTTTACACTTCTAGAATCAAAATAAATCTCAAATGGCATGGCATCTGCATGACAGCAGTCCAACTCAACCAGGGAATTATTTTCCTGTTTTATTAGAAAACTTTATAACTTGTGGAAAGTGGGTGTTTGTGATCTTGCCCTCTACATGCAGCCCTTCTAATATCATAAGTTGAAGCTATTCCCCATAGGAATTTAGTTGGAGATCTTATTGAAACAGAACAACCTCCGGCAAGGAAAGGAATATATTACAATAAAGGAAATATGTGATGGCAAATTGTGTGTACAGTATTGTAAAGGGAAGATTGATAAGACATAACAAGAATGACTTATATGGGAAAGATGGACACAGAGCTAGTGCTAGTGATTTTTTAAAGACAGATGAAAAGGTGGCTTGGCGTCTCTAGAAATGAGCATCAATCTCAAGGTGACTACTGCTGCCAATGAGCTCTCCTTCCAAAAATGTGTGCAGTCTCTCCATACTCCATTTTGGTTTTTAGATGACATTTTTAGGTGACAGTCAGCAAGGGAAGAGCAACTATCCTGCTTCGCCCCAGCATGGCTTCATCTCCAGTGGCTGTTGCTGGTGTCTCTTCTCTATCTCTTTTCAGACATTGAGCCCTATGCAGACAGGGTGGCACTGATTTATTTGTTTTGCTGTGTAAACCACTTTGTGAACTTCCTTTTGTTGAAAAGTGGTGTATAAATATTTATCACCATCATGCCACTGGGGCGTGCGCTGCATCCTGTGGTGGTGGGGCAGTCATGTAGGCCTCCTCAGGGTAAAGGAACATTTGTTCCCTTTCCACAAGGCTCTATTACTCCTCCATCACTGCTGGAAAGTTGGATATGATTGGGCTTTATGTGTTGCTAATTCCCACAATTTGAGTCTGATTCTGGACTGGGCAGATTTAAACCCAAGGTTATGTGTAACACATGTAGGAATAAGCACTTCTGCAAATGAATGAGCAGAGTCACCAACACTACTGAAAGTAATTCCGAAAATGGCTGATTAGAGCAGAGGAGAGACTGTAAAAGAAAATCTATGAAGCTCTCAGGACCAGTCATTTTTGGAAGGGGGAAAATGAAGATTATATTGCAAAACATGAAGAGAAAATGCAGAAAGAAAAAGGTGAGGCAGGGGAGAGCAACTTTGGTACCTTTTACCAGACTGAACACACTCAAGCTTTTTCTAATCTCATGGACCACCAGTGGTTACAGCCAATTCTCAGTCTTCCGGTGCACCACCTTTTTATGATATATCTCTAGTCTTCAGTGCATTGTATTTCTGCATGATGGCTCCTTTTTAGATACAAACCAGGAGCTGAAGGCAAAAACAGACCTCTCCTTCCCTGACAAGAACAAAAATCCTTCCTCTAATATGTTGCCTTTATTACTAGGACAGTCATATAATTGTTTAATCTCTCACTCTGATAAAGATGTGGCATTTAGTGGTGTGTAGAAACGGCATGGTATGAAACAAATGTCTCTAATAACACTATAGATTTCATCTGAATGGATGATATAATAGTAAGATATTGATTGCAAAAGGATAAGTGCTAGTAAAAGCGGCAAAAGGGGTCTATTGATCACTAGTCGCTAAATGAACGTGAGCTGTGATAAAAATAACTAAGTGGGGAACCAGTGGAGGACTCCCGGAATGTCGGGCTCAGTCCCTGAGAAAAATGTTGTTTGAAAGAGACTTTGTATAACAGCATGAGGATTTCATGGTTGTAATATACATCTGCAATTGGGGGAGAGGGTCATTTGCAAAGAAAAACAGACCCCTCAGCTTATTCATCCCCAGAAAATCGAAGTGACCAAAAGGCGCAAGCAAGTCATACAAAATTGCAACGAATAATTACAAAAATAAAGTAACTTTCCTGATAAACAGCAAATAGATCCTTTTTGACACTTTAATTACAGAAACTTAGAAAGGATGCTGCTGTTGCTTATGATAAATAGGCAATCCTGGGTTTGCATCTGTCTCTCTCGGACTTTTTCCTAGTAACAAGTTGACCAGATTCTTTTGGACGTGGACAGTTCATTATTTGAAGGAAGCAGATTTTTCTTAGGAGAGTTTTGAGATACAGAAACTATCTTCTAGAGATGGTTTCCAGTCTACCACCTAAAAAGAAAGGATTATTGCCAGTTAGGATCAGTGCTGGTTTTAGAACTGTGGGCCTCTGTGCCTCTCTGCTGTGTAAGTGATGCCAAGAATAGTCAGATGGGACAGGGCAATGCTATGGAAGCTGAGTAGATCTGGTTGCCTGCTTAAAGGGAACCATATGTATGCTGCCTGTGCTTCACAGAAAGATCACAATATGGACATGAAATAAATGTCATGTTTTCTTCGTCACCTGCACGAAGAAACTGTCAGTGTAGAAACTCCTCAATAAGGTCATCATTCCTCAGCCATGCCAATCTGAACAGCATCTTTTTCATATTTCACTCATGATTACGAATATGTAATTTTATCTGTGCAAAGTGGCATAACTAGGAACCCCAGAGCAGTGATGAATGATGACATGATGTCATGTGACTGTGATGTCACTTCCAGGTCCTCCCTGGAGGAGAAGGTGGCACTGATAGGTTTGCACACACACACACACCATCCTTCTCCTGTGGAGCCACATAGGAGAAGGAACTGGAGCTCGAAACCACCAGCGCCTCCTCCTCTGGGGAGAATCCAGAAGTGACTGCTTTGCACACATACACCCCCCGGTGTAGCACCTGGAGCAGGTACCCCTCATGCTCCATGCTAGTTACACCTCTGCCCCTGCTAAAGTTAGGGCTGAACTGAAAGAGACTCAAGTAATTTTGTTGCCCTGTTCACAAACCACAGAGAAGAACTCCCCCTTGTTGTCCCCAAGTTATAAACAGCATCAAGAGGGAAAATTTTCTGTGTCTATCAGAATAATAGATAGATACCTAGTATCAGAATATCAGATAGATAGATAGATAGATAGATAGATAGATAGATAGATAGATAGATAGATAGATAGATAGATAGATAGATAGATTTGCAAAATGATCAAAACATGCACATGCATGTTAAACTATGCCTACATATTGGTTGCAGAGAGCTGGCACACATAGCTCTCTCAGACTTAATATATCAGCTAGAATGTCTTCCTCAAGTTACACATCAAAGCAAAACCCTCTTAGGAAAGCTTCTTTGCTTTTTGATGAGACACGTGCACCTGCTATTTGCATTAGGGTAACAGAGACTGCAAGATGTCAGAGGAGAGGATTTTCACTTGCCTTTTGAGTCACTGAGTTTCTGGCAAAATGAGTGTCTGCGTTAATTTGCCATAACTGAAATGTAGTTTGTGACTTGCTATATTAGCAATCGAGCTTGCCAATATCTATTTGTTATGATACAGTTTGCTAATGCTTAGCTTGGTGATAGAATTGGAACTTGGCAACTTCAATATTTAATGAGGGAGGTGCCCCTGGAGAGCAAAAGTGGTACATGGAAAAAAGGATGCTTTTGCTGTGCTGGGATTTGTTTGCTGGAACCACTGCTGTGGATGATTGACTGTGAAGTCACCTTTGTGCCTTTGAGAAACCAAAAGGGAAGTTATTTTGTGGTATATTTAGTTTCAGCTAGCAAAGCAATGAGGAGGAAAAAAATCTGGACTTGAGAACAGTTTAAGGGCCCAATCCTGTGGTCCTTGCACGCTGTCATAGAGGCATGTAAGACAGCATACATAGCTCTATGGCAGCCATTTTCAACCAGTGTTCCATGGCACACTAGTGTGCCATGAGTGGTTCAGGGGGAAGATCATTTATTAGTAGGGCCAATGGGGATATGAACCCGCCACTGGCAATATGGTGTGCCTTGTCAATTGTCAAAAACCTGATGGTGTGCTTTGACAATTTTGATGCCTTGTCAGTGTGCCACAAGATGAAAAAGAATGAAAATTGCTGCTTTATGGTATCATGTGCAGCATGATGCTGGTGGCATTTTAGAGCTGCTGCAGCACTCATCAACCTGCTCCAATGTAGGTAAGCCAGTGCAGGAGGTGGGTGATGGGCAGGGGGCAGAACAAGAAGTGTGATGGATGGAATGGGGAGAGGTCAGAAGGCACAATGGGGAGGCAGAAGCCTACACCATGGCTTCCTCATGAGGAAGCTGCTTGAACCATTCACTAATGAGGCTATACTGTATCTCCCAAACTAGACTTGATAGGGCAAAACGGATGCCAATTTTGGAATCAGCACCCCAAATTCATATCAAACCACCATAAAGTTTGGGAAAAACTTTTCTGACCCTCAATTTTGACTTCCTAATCATGTGTAATCTAGGGCACAGTCCTAACCAGCAGTTATGCTGGGATAGGAGGCCCTGGAGTGTCGCAAACGTGCCATAAGGCAGAGTTGCACCTCCGTGAGCGGGAGCCACATCGGCGCATTCAGATGCGCCGCCATGGAGACACAAGCCTTTGCGGCAGCTCCCGCACCACTGCTTGTGTTGGCGCACTTGCACCAGCACAAGCAGCGAAGGTAGGCATGGGGGGGTGGGGAGGGGGCGGGAGGAGGTGTTTCTGGGTGGGGGGAGGGCGGGCGATGGGCGACCTTGGGGGTGGGCACGTGGGGAGCTGGGGGCGGGGATCGGACCCAGCGGTTATGCTGGATCCCAACCCCCGTCCCCGGAGAGAGCGGCTTCCAGGTGCTCTCCTCTCCTCAGACTCTCCAGAGGTGGTGCACCCAACGAACCTGCGTTGGATGCAGCGCAAGCCTCCTGGCTTGCCTGCTCCAGCGCAGGTTAGGATTGCGCCCTTAACCATTCACAGTCTCACTTTGGAAGACTCTGGACACAAATAGAGTTGAACATACTAATGCTGTTATGAATCGTTCAGAGACTGGGCAGTAGTATGTTGTCCAATTTAGGCCTTTAACCCCTGAATAACAGGTTCATAAGGGGATCACCTGTAATTATTGTTGAGATAACTGTGGTTATCTTAAGTTCATGCCCCCAAACTGAACACATATCAGGGAGCCCCAACTGGCATCCATTCCCTGTCAATTGTGCAGATGGTGGCAAGTGTAGGGCTGCCACCATATAATGGCTTCATTAAACAGTAAAATACACACTGAGCACTGTCCTGAGGATTACGCATTTCTGGTCTATGAACATACAACAGTGTCTTATATGGAGACTGACTGTTAGTCCATTGAGATCAGTGAAATCTGTTCTTCCTGCAAGCAGCTCCCCAGAGTTGCCCAGCCCTGTCTGGGTATGCTACCACATATATTCAGGTCCCTACTCATAAGCTAACTAATTTTTTAAAAAAAAATTTTCCACATTTTTATAGCACTCTTCCTCCACCAAGCTCAAGGTGGTGTACATAGTTCCTCCCTTTTTTTTGTCCTCACTGCAATCCTGTGAGGTAGGTAAGGCTGAGAGACAGTGACTGACTCATGGTCACCCAAGAAGCTTCATGGTTGAGCGGGGATTTGAACCTGTCTCTTCCAGGTCTAAGTACCGCTATACCATCCTGGGTCTCCTACACCATCCTACATTAACCAGGGCCCAGTTTGTACATACAGCCAAATCAATTGCACATTTCGATGTAGCAAAGTCTCCATCCTTACATGCATTATCATTTGGGAGCAATGTGTGATCAGTACAAGAATAAAGTTTCATCAGGGGCAGGTGAGTTTTTCCTGGGAAAAAGAAATAAAAAAGCCTGTATTTACTTCCAGCTCACTTTGATGTAGATATTAAATCACATCACTTGTGATTCAGTCCCTCGTCTCTGTTTTCAACAAGCACATATTATGTTTCGTTGAGCAGATTTGAATACCTATGCCTCATTGCAATCATAAACCATATTTTGCTGTCCTTAATTAGGCATCATTGGAAAGAAAATAACATGAGGGTAATAAACACAAGCTTCTGGTTGTAAATTCAGCACAACTGTTTCCCCTCCTTCGGTCTCTTGCTGCATCTGAGAATGTCTGAAATCTTATTTAAATATAAATATTAGTGATGAGTGAACTCCCTTTGGCTTTTCTCAGTTCTTGCTTTTTTGCAGTATTTCCATTTGAGAACTGGGGGGGGGAGCGCAAATCCTTTTTAGCACTTTTATAGCACTTTTAGCACATAAAAAGCAAGTGGATTAGACAGTACTCCTCCCCCAACCCCTCTGTGATCCCCACTTCCCCTTCTCTTTCTCCCAAATTTATCTAGCAGTGGGTTAACACCATCAGCGCAGTCTCTCTCCTTCTCATCTCTTCCCAGAATCTAGAATACTGTAACAGCATCTTCCCAGGTACAAGGAGCCCTGGAGACCATGTTTCCCAGGGCTCCTTGCATCAAGGACGCTCCCGTTGTAGCACTGTAGGTATAAGAAGGAAGGGCGGAAAGAGTCCTTGCAGTCACCACTGCCCCTTTTTCTACCAGAAAGGTGGGAGAAGGAAGAGTATGGTCTAAAGGGGAGGGAGGACTGTCTGCTGGTGATAGTGACTGTGATTGGCAAATGCCAATAGAAGGCAAAGAGGTTGACTCAAGGCGCAGTCCTATCCAACTTTCCAGCACTGATGCAGCTATGCCAACAGGGCATGCATTGCATCCTGCAGTGGGGGGCAGTCATGGATGCCACTTCAAGAGAGTGTATGTTCCCTTACCTCAGGATTGCATTGTGACTGCCACAGTACTGGAAGATTAAATAGGATCAGGCCCTCATTTACTGAATTTTTATACCACCTTTCTCAAGATTTATAAGACTTCATTCTTCAATTCCTTAATAACTCTTGGGTGGATGCCATCAGGGCCCGGTGACTTATTGATCTTTAATTTATCAATGAGGTCTGAAACATCTTCTCTTTTAACCTCTATCTGACTTAACTCCTCGGTCAGGAGGGGCTGTTCGGGCAGCGGTATCTGCCCGAGGTCTTCTGCCGTGAAGACAGATGCAAAGAACTCATTTAATTTCTCTGCCATCTCTAAGTCTCCTTTTATCTCCCCTTTCCCTCCCTCACCAGCCAGAGGGCCAACCGCTTCTCTGGCGGGTTTCCTGCTTCTAACATATTTGAAGAAGCTTTTATTATTCCCTTTAATGTTGCTGGCCATGCGTTCTTCATAGTCTCGCTTGGCCTCCCATATCACCTTCTTACATTTCTTTTGACACAGTTTATGTTCCTTTTTATTCTCCTCATTAGGGCAAGACTTCCATTTACGGAAGGAAGCTTCCTTGCCCTTCACAGCCTCTCTAACTTGGCTGGTTAGCCATGCAGGCACCCTCCTGGATTTAGTGGAACCCTTCTTTCTTTGCGGTATACACCTCTGCTGGGCGTCTATTACTGTTGTTTTAAGCAGCCTCCATGCACTCTGGAAAGATTGGACTCTTTTTACCCTCCCTTTCAACCTCCTTCTAACCAGCCTCCTCATTTGAGGGAAGTCCACCCGTCGGAAGTCAAGGGTTTTTGTTAGAGATTTGCCTGGTATTCTTCCCCCAATGGCTCAGTAACATTTACATCTCTAACCAGGTCCTGCATACCGCACAATATTAAATCCTGAGTCACCTGCCCTCTGGTGGGCTCCGTGACTAGCTGCTCTAAGGCACAGTCATTTAGCATGTCAAGAAATCCAGTCTCCTTATCGTGACCAGAACACAAATTGACCCAGTCAATATGAGGATAATTGAAGTCCCCCATGATTACAACCCTTTCCCTCCTTGTCACCTCCCTGATCTGTTTCCTCATTTCAAGGTCCCCATCCGATTTCTGGTCTGGAGGACGATACTACACCCCCAGTATTACATTGCTGCACAAGCCTGGTAATTTAACTCACAGAGATTCTACGGGGGAGTCGGACCCACCTTCAATCTCTACTTTGCTGGATTCTATCCCTTCCTTAATATAAACGGCCACCCCACCTCCAACACTCCCCTGCCTGTCCCTCCTGTAGAGTTTATAGCCCGGGATTGCGGTATCCCACTGATTCTCCGCATTCCACCAGGTTTCCGTTATGCCCACTATGTCAATGTCTTCCCTTGTCACCAGACATTCCAGTTCTCCCACCTTTGCTCGTAGACTTCGGACATTCGCATAAAAGCATTTGTACATGGAATGCCGCAGGATGGGCTGCTTATTCGCTCCTTTGTCCCCGCATCCTCTCATTGTGCCAAACCGTCTATCACATCCCATCATGCTACCTTTCCCAATTTCTTCTCCTACTCTGCCTTTGTCTTGTTGTTCTCTAACCTCCCCATCCTCATCCCATAGGGATGAGGAGTCCTGAACTGGATGCCTCTTGGCTCCTGTCGGCCTTCCCCCAGGGATCAGTTTAAAAGCTGCTCTGCCACCTTTTTAATGTTATGCGCCAGCAGTCTGGTTCCATTCTGGTTCAAGTGGAGCCCTTCCCTCTTGTACAGGCCCCGCTTGTCCCAAAACGTTCCCTAGTGCCTAACGAATCTAAACCCCTCCTCCCTGCACCACCGTCTCATCCACGCATTGAGACCCCTGATCTCCGCCTGCCTAGCTGGCCCTGCGCGTGGAACAGGTAGCACTTCAGAGAACGCTACCTTTGAGGTCCTGGCTTTCAGCTTCCTGCCTAAAAGCCTAAATTTGGCCTCCAGGACCTCCCAGCTACACTTGCCCACGTCGTTGGTGCTGACATGCACCATAACCGCTACCTCTCCCCCAGCACTGTCTACCAGCCTGTCTAGACGAGAAGTGATGTCCGCAACCTTTGCACCAGGCAGGCAAATAAGTGCTGTTGTACAAATCAATAAGTCACCGGGCCCTGATGGCATCCACCCAAGAGTTATTAAGGAATTGAAGAATGAAGTTGCAGATCTCTTGACTAAGGTATGCAACTTGTCCCTCAAAACGGCCACGGTGCCAGAAGATTGGAGGATAGCAAATGTCACGCCTATCTTTAAAAAGGGAAAGAGGGGGGACCCAGGAAACTATAGGCCGGTCAGCCTAACATCCATACCGGGTAAGATGGTGGAATGCCTCATCAAAGATAGGATCTCAAAACACATAGACGAACAGGCCTATGCTGAGGGAGAATCAGCATGGCTTCTGTAAGGGTAAGTCTTGCCTCACGAACCTTATAGAATTCTTCGAAAAGGTCAACAGGCATGTGGATGTGGAGAACCCGTGAACATTATATATCTGGACTTTCAGATATAAAGTGAATATATCTATCTATATATATATATATAGATATATATATAGATATAGAATATATCTATATATATATCTGGACTTTCAGATATAAAGTGAATATATCTATATATATATAGATATATATATAGATATAGAATATATCTATATATATATCTGGACTTTCAGAAGGCGTTTGACACGGTCCCTCACCATAGGCTACTGAAAAAACTCAACAGTCAGGGAATTAGAGGAAAGGTCCTCTCATGGATTGAGAACTGGTTGGAGGCCAGGAAGCAGAGAGTGGGTGTCAATGGGCAATTTTCACAATGGAGAGAGGTGAAAAGCGGTGTGCCCCAAGGATCTGTCCTGGGACCGGTGCTTTTCAACCTCTTCATGAATGACCTGGAGACAGCGGTGAGCAGTGAGGTGACTAAGTTTGCAGATGACACCAAACTTTCCGAGTGGTGAAGACCAGAAGTGATTGTGAGGAGCTCCAGAAAGATCTCTCCAGACTGGCAGAATGGGCAGCAAAATGGCAGATGCGCTTCAATGTCAGTAAGTGTAAAGTCATGCACATTGGGGCAAAAAATCAAAACTTTAGATATAGGCTGATGGGTTCTGAGCTGTCTGTGACAGATCAGGAGAGAGATCTTGGGGTGGTGGTGGACAGGTCGATGAAAGTGTCGACCCAATGTGCGGCGGCAGTGAAGAAGGCCAATTCTATGCTTGGGATCATTAGGAAGGGTATTGAGAACAAAACGGCTAATATTATAATGCCGTTGTACAAATCTATGGTAAGGCCACACCTAGAGTATTGTGTCCAGTTCTGGTCGCCGCATCTCAAAAAAAACATAGTGGAAATGGAAAAGGTGCAAAAGAGAGCGACTAAGATGATTATGGGGCTGGGGCACCTTCCTAATGAGGAAAGGCTACGGCGTTTGGGCCTCTTCAGCCTAGAAAAGAGACGCCTGAGGGGGGACATGATTGAGACATACAAAATTATGCAGGGGATGGACAGAGTGGAAAGGGAGATGCTCTTTACACTCTCACATAATACCAGAACCAGGGGACATCCACTAAAACTGAGTGTTGGGCGGGTTAGGACAGACAAAAGAAAATATTTCTTTACTCAGCGTGTGGTCGGTCTGTGGAACTTCTTGCCACAGGATGTGGTGCTGATGTCTAGCCTAGACGCCTTTAAAAGGGGATTGGACATGATTCTGGAGGAAAAATCCATTACGGGGTACAAGCCATGATGTGTATGCGCAACCTCCTGATTTTAGAAATGGGTTATGTCAGAATGCCAGATGCAAGGGAGGGCACCAGGACGAGGTCTCTTGTTATCCGGTGTGCTCCCTGGGGCATTTGGTGGGCCACTGTGAGATACAGGAAGCTGGACTAGATGGGCCTATGGCCTGATCCAGTGTGGGGCTGTTCTTATGTTCTTAAGACACAAGGCAGTTTACATTGGCAGGCTGCTCATAAACCTCATTTTTTTCAGATGGGATTTTTTTACAATTATTGATTTAGATACAATTCATAGAACCTTCAATACCCCCAGATGTCTCCCTTTCAACGTGTGGTCACCATTCTGGCTGCACATTTACGCCTTCCTAGCCAGATCCCACCTTCTCAAGATTTTATCTTTCTCTTGACAGTTGAGTCCATTGCACAGTCCTCTGTGAGCTCCATCAGCAACTACCAGTCCCTGTCCAAAGGCAATCCAAGACTGATCCTGCTTAGCATCTTCAGGCAGGGCAATAGCTCAACCTCCAGACCACTGCTCCTGTTTTGTAATTCCTTAGGTCAGAACTCAGCCATGTAGTGCTCACATCAGATACAAGGTGACTGTCATTCAAGCAAGAGACTAACAGCCCAATACTATAGAGCAGTGGTTCTCAAACTCTCTGGGAGAGTTTGAGAGCCACTAAGTACTTGCGTGGGCCGGGGGGGGGGGGGGGAGGCAGCAGCACAATCCCCAGGATCACGCCACCCAGGGGGGGCTGCAGGGGCTTGGGTGCACTTACCCAAGCCTCCTGCAGCCTCCCCAGGCTGCGGGGAGCCCGGCGCGACCTGCAGCAGGGCTCCCTGCAGCAGTGAAAGTAAATGTGGGGTGATCGCACCCCACCTCCACTAAAGCAGAAGTGGAGCGCGATCACTCCGCATTTACTTTCACTGCTGCAGGGGGCCCTGCTACAGGTCAAGCCAGACTCACTGCAGCCTGGGGAGGCTGCAGGAGGCTTGGGTAAGTGCACCCAAGCCCCTGCAGCCCTCCCTGGGTGGCGTGATCCTGGGGATTGCGCTGCTGCCTCCAGGCTGCCCCTGCCTCTTAAGGGGGCAGAGGCCAGGGCTCACAGGCTGGGGCGTCTTAACACCCCAGTTTGAAAAGCCCTGCTATAGAGCACTTACAGCAGCAGTTCACTGCTGTCCTAAAAGGCATGCTGTCATGCATTTCAGATGGTACAGCAATTTGGTTTTAAACAAGAACCACTGGGTCCTGTATTGTCCTGGGAGGGGAGATTTTTTTTTTCCCCTGATGGCACCCACTGTGCCTTGTTTCCGTAGCCTGGGATGGTGTATTGGAGTTGTGGAAGATATGGCAAGGAGATAGGATGTGGTGTCTGCAGTGGCCCTTTGCTCTGGTGCATCTGGGAAACATGGAGTTAAAACCTGGGCTTTCATCAGTGGGTGTGCTGACAGCTGCAGCAATCAGAGGCACTCAGGCTGTTACAGGATATAAGGAACACCTGTGGCAGGTGAGTTTGTGTGTTGTAGTTGGAGAGAAAAGGAGATGTGCTGGCTAAATGGACTGCCTTTTTGGCTAACTGACCTGCTGACTCATGGCTCTGCTTATTGGACTGATTCTCTGGCTAACTGACTTATTGGCATGCTAACTTGTGGACAAACAATGAACGGCACCTTGTCTGATGGAGTGGAGGATGGACAGTGAACTGGTGCACTGACTGATGGATGAATCACAACAGAGACTGCTGAGTGGTGGAGAGCTGAGGTGGTGGTGCTGCTGCTTAGAGAACTGGGAAGAGGGACCCTGCAGACTTACAGGTAAGCCACCTACTAGTGTCCTTCCCACTGGTGCTGGGGTTCAGTTGTAGGTGTATATACTGCTAGAGCTTGAGTGAGGGAGGAGTAATTAGCCTGAAGTGGGCATAAGTTCTCTAGGCCAAAGCTAGAATACAAATCTGGCAAAACAGATGGTGGTATTGACTACATCTACTAAGTCCCCTCTGCCACTGATTGAGTGGATCAGTGAGGAGGCGTGCAGGAAGGGGCACCCTGAGCTCTAATCACCACTACCCTTTATCAGCTTCTGATTTCCCTAACAGGGTTTTGCTCCAGGGACCTCCAGCAACCTAGCACCAGCATGGCAAAAAGATTATATTGAAGAACTGTTGACTGGCAGTGATGTCAAACTTGGGTTACCTCTGCCCAAGTTTCCAATTTGAATGATTGGGTAAGGCCCACAGCTGGGCAGTAAGTTCCTTATAATGCTGCTTTCCCAAAGGTGGAAGTTATTCACCCTCCAATGTTGACTTAGGTTTGTCTTTGACATGTGTGAACTTCTGGTGTGTGGGTGGGGCTTGGTTTTCCATTATGGAATATTGACAGCAAGTTCCTGATCTGGCTGCTGCTCTGAAGATAAGGATATTAAGGACTGTTTAATGGCTTGAAGTTTAATTCTTCAAAAGGGGAAAGCTCTTTTACTGCTTCAGTCAATCAGAATGATTAACTGCTTTAGAAGTGATCTCCTTTAAATGAGGAAAGAAAAGATTTGGAGTCTTCTATGATACCTGGGTCTCTTATCACGACTCCTGTAATTAACTGAAGTTCCCTGAATGCTATAAGGATTTAGATGACTGATTTTTATATGTAAAGGTTATGTGAATTTTGAGGTTTTGTGCAATTTTTTTAAGCATTTCATTTTCATATAACTCCGTTCTCCACAAACTACTTAGTCCCACTGACAACCTCTCGTGGATTAGGAACTGGTTGAGGACCAGGAAATAGAGTGGGTGTCAATGGGCAATTTTCACAACGAAGAGAGGTGAAAAGTGGTGTGCCCCAAGGATCTCTCCTGGGACCAATGCTTCTCAACCTGTTCATCATTGACTTGGTGACTGGGATAACCAGCAAAGTGGCCATATTTGCAGATGATACCCTTTCCCAGGTGGTGGACCAAAAGAGATTATGAAAAGCTCTACATTGGTGCAACCTGCAGACGCTAAACTTAATGAGTGCAGAAAATTATACAAAGAACAATTAGCTGCTTGCAAAAACTTCACAGTTCACATAACTTTTGCATATCAAAATCAAACTCCTACATCTACAAAGTGTTAAGAGGAAAGAAAACAGTCGCTGGCGTCGCAAGGGGGTGTGGGCCGCACCAGGTGATGTGCCTGGGGGCTGATGCGTCCTAACATTGCAGGGTTAGGAGCTACCACATCATGCCATACACTGTTGGATGTGGAATGGCCAGTGGCGTGCAGTGCAAAAACCAGAATTGAAATCACTCCTTTCATTCAAAAGTTACAGCCAAAAAACTGGAAGGAAAAAAATGCATGGAGCCCTATGGAAAGTGAGCCATATTGCGCATTTGCTTGCGAGTAGGCATACTTGCCATAGTATGTTGGAAAGGGCAGACTGAGAGGTTTAGATCCAATGAATGCAGTCTCCCCAAAACACCCAAGAAGCTCCCCCCTCCCAGCTGCAAGTCTGAGCTGGAACGAAGCCACGTGGCTGCATTTACATGAGTAGGTGGGCTTGCCTTAGTGGAGGCAGGCTGAGAGGCTCCAAGGACATCAGAATGGTCCTCATCCAATGAGTGCAGCCCCCAAAAACAGGAGAAGGAGAAACAGGAGAAAGTGCAGCCCCCAAAAACAGTGCAGCCCCCCAAAACAGGAGAAGGCGGTTCCTCCCTCCCAGCTGCATCCCTCCCAGTCTGTTCTACTGGGGGAGAATCTATTAAGGGGGAGTGCAGCCCCCAAAAACAGGAGAAGGAGGTTCCTCCCTCCCAGCTGCATCCCTCCCAGTCTATGGAGCCCTATGGAAAACAAAGCAGCCTCACAGTCGCATTTACTTGCAAGTAGGCAGACGTGCCTTGGCTGGTGGTCAGGCCAGGCAAAGGGGAATGTGAGGACACCAGAAGGGTCCTGATCAGATGGAGCTGGAGTGCAACAGAAGGCAGCCTCTCCCCCCCTCCCTAAAAAGAACAAAAAAGAGGCTTGAATGGTAAGGGAAAAGTTTTCTATTTTGCACTTGTGAAGCCAGGTGGGTCTTTATTCTGATGTGCCTGAAACAGAAGAACTTTAAACTAGGTACTGGGAGGGCTGGAAATCCCACTGATTCTTTTGGGGGGGGGGTGTTATTGCAGGCAGAATACAGAGTAAGCCCCATTGACCACTATGGGACTTACTTCAGAGTAGACATGCATAAGATTGGGCTCACAGGCTGCAATCCTACCCACGCTTTCCTGAGAGTAAGCCCCATTGACCACAATAGGACTTACTTCAGAGTAGATTCACTTGGTGGAACAGGACTAACTCCCCCTTATTTATTTTATTTTAATTTAATTTATAATCATTTATTTTAATTGCTTGATGATGTCACTTCTGGCCACGACATCACTTCCAATGGGTCCTGGACATATTGTCATTCTAAAAAGTGGATTCCAGTACTAAAAGTTTGAGAACTGCTGCAGTAAGTTGTTAGTAAGTTGACATGGGGTGTGTGTATGTGCGCGTGCGCATGTGTGTCTGTGTGAGACTCTACAAGTTTTCAAAATAACTAAAATCAGAATTTAGAGAAATAAAACCTTCATGCTATATATCAATCAATGCATAATTTCATGCAGAATGCAATGAAACAATCCACATTGAAATATCTGTGTTCTAACAAAAAGTACAGCCAAAAAACCAGTGGGGGCGGGGTGATGGTACATCACCATGCCCACCTAGGGCGTTGCCCCGCCCACTATATGGGGTGATGTGCAGGCCTCCCGCACCGGGTGTCGCAAATCCTTGTGACGCCACTGAAAACAGTAATGTTAAATATGCTTATTAAAAATGTATACATTGATATTGGACAGACAACTTTCTAAAGTCAATACTTTTATTGACTTGATTTTATAAAATTCAGTTTTTCTGACCTTGAATTGGACGCTTCTAGTATTTATCACAGTGCAAGCCTATGCATGACTACACAGAAGCAATTAAGCATTTCATTTTCATATAACTCCCTTCTCCACAAACTACTTAGTCCCACTGACAACCTCTCATGAATTAGGAACTGGTTGAGGACCAGGAAATAGAGTGGGTGTCAATGGGCAACTTTCACAATGGAGAGAGGTGAAAAGTGGTGTGCCCCGTTATATTTAATAGGACTTACTCCCATGTAAGAGTATTTATATAACAAATTAAAGATTAAATGATCCAATTCAAAGTCAGAAAAGTCTAATTACAAGATGTAAAAGTATTGAGTTTATCAAGCTGACAGTTAACACCCTTTTTTAAAATCAATCGATGAGAATTAAGATTTGTGTCATTTAATAGTACCTCTCAAAGCCAAAGTTCAGAAGTGAATTTCTGAAAATATTCTATTTCCACAAAGCTCGCATTATATAGTTCTCTTTCTCACAAAGCTCAGTCTGAGATCTGAAATCTTGCAATCCATTTTGGGTAATGTTGAATTATAATTTTAATGTCTGTATTAATCCCTGAATGCAGTGATTTTTAACCTTTTTATATATCGCGGCACACTGACAAGGCTCAAAAATGCTCAAGGCACACCATTGGTTTTTTTGACAATTGTCAAGGCACCCTGCACTGCCAGTCAGGGTCTCGCATCCTCCAATCGCCCTGCTAATAAATGATCCTCTCCCAATTTCCCACAGCACACCTGTGGACCATTAGCAGCACACTGGTTGAAAATGACTGAGGTAAGGGATGGTTATCCTATGATGACAAATTTTATGAAGAAGCTGCCTTATTCAAGGTCAGATTATTGGTTCATCTAAGCCAGCAATTCCCATTATCAGCATTATGACAACCTGGGGACATCACAAGGTGTTTGTGTGGCAAGTCATGAGGCACCTGGGGCATTGTAGACCACCTGCTACCCAATAGCAATACCAGAGTGCAAGCCTCTAGGCAGCAGCAGGAAATTCAGCAGAGCTGCAGTGCATGAAAACTGTGCAAAAACTGCAGAAAGCCCTCCCGTGTGCCCTGACACTGATGTTTAGAAGCTCACATTAGGCCTCAGAACCTGGAAGTTTTGCATCATCACCATTCACTTCCAGGTTCTGAGGTTAATGCAGCAGCAGTAAGTTTGGGAAATGCTGAATTCTAAGCTGTGCTCCTCCACAGATTTACACAGGAGCTTTTAACTTCTGAATAAACAAGAATTGGGATACACTATTTGCTTTGAAATGTTGTCTTTCAGTGGTTCTCCAGGGCCTCAGCCAAGAGTCTTTCCAAAGTCTCTTGCTTGTGGCCCTTCAGCTGGACAGGCCCACTGTTGAACTTTGAAGACCTATGCAGGGGCAGTCCCAGATGATCTGCCAACTGAACCGTGGTGAATGTGCCCATCCCCAAATTCCACCGCTCCCCCAAACCAGTGTACATATGCAAGCACTTTAATACACGCATACCTGAAAATTTCCCCCTTTTTTGTTTGTTGATGCATTCCCACTCTGAAACCAGTTGGATCCTGTCATCCTAGAAAGGAGGGTGGCATGGCAAGATCCCTACTGGCCTAGAGGAGAGGCACAGTCATGATGGGAACCCCAAGATTGACAACCTCCTTCCAGCCGCACTGCCATGCCTCAGGGAGCACACAAGACAACAAGAGACCTGCATCCTGATGTCTTCCCTTGCATGTAGCACTCTGAGCTAGCCTACTTCTCAAACCAGGAGGTTGCACATACCCATCATGGCTTGTAACCTTCGATGGATTTTTACTCCAGAAATTTGTCCAATCCCCTTTTAAAGGCATTCAGGCCAGATGCCATCACTACATCCTGTGGCTAGGCGTTCCACAGACTAATTACAGACTAGGTAAAGAAATATTTTTCTTTTGTTTGTCCTAACTCTTCCAATGCTCAATTTCAGTGGATATCCCCTGGTTCTGGTGTTGTGTGAGACGGAAAAGAACATCCCTCTATCCACCCCATCCATCCCCTGCATACTTTTGTATGGCTCCATCATATCGAGCCATATGTGCACATATACTTGTGAGTAGGCAACCGCGCCTCAGCTCTTATCAAAGGCCATGTGAAGGGAATTGCAAGGCCACCAGAATGGTCCCAATCAGAAGAACGTGGAGCTCAACTAACACTCCAGAAGTCAGCCCTCCCTAGCATAGTAAAAAGAATAAAAACAGAGACTTGAGTGGCTGATAATGTTATACCTTTTTTTGAAGTCCTGTAAAGCTAGGTGGGTCCCAATCAAGTGTCATTTTTAAAAGTGGGTCCCGGTGCTAAAAAGTTTGAGAACCGCTATTCTACCAGCAAGGTATGGCAACAGTGCTTATAAAATCAAAGACTTTCTCTGTCCATCCAACAAACACTGAAGACCAGGCCTCTCCCCTCATAAAATCACATTTTGTACCAAGCCAATACATGCAATAGTTTGGCATTGTGTAGAAGACAGGAAATGATCCAGTAACAGAAGAAAGCATTTCATTAATTTAGACTTCATAAAGCTGGGGCGGAGTGAGTCACACTATTCAGGTATTTCAAAGATACGCAGGAGTTTTTTTTTTTCCTTGCGTGGCTGGAGAGGCTCCTCAAAATTGCCAGCCCTATTTCAGATGGAATATGAATGAATGATTAAAACTTGTCAAAAAAAAAAAAAGAGCAAAACTGCTGACATAATAAGCTGAGATTTATATGAAAAGGATTTTTCCCCCCTCTCCGTCTCCAGAGTATTGGAGTGCTTCATCCATTTTCATAGACTACATTTTCAACTCAAAAATATGTAGTTCAAAAGACTAGAAAGCTTTTAAAATCACTGACAACTTATGCGGGGACGGGGGGGGGGGGGTAGGAAGTGAAGAAACATTTTAATCTTCTTCCCACCTGCTTCCAAGGGGTATGTGTAGTGCTTCAGCTGCACAGCTGTTTTGCCTTGTAAGACATGTATAAATTAAAACTCAAAATGTTCAACATTCACAATTGGTTTGACCTCTTCCCCAAGCATATGCATGAGCAGATACATACCACATTTTTCCCCCTTTCCAAATCAGTTATCTTTTCTCATTTATTCAGAGCTGCCTTTTCTGCAGCGTTTGAGATGGGGGGGGGGGAGGAGGAGGAGGAAAGCAGCATTTTAATTAACGTTTGAAAGTCGACAGTCGCATTCACCATTTTGTGACTGGTGCCAGAGCTGTGTGGGTAGCCGTTTCATCCCCTTTGGAAACAAAGGGGCTTTAGGGGCCTGCAGGGCTCAAAAAATAAATTGTGAATTTTGTCACAATGTGATCACAATGTAGGTGTAAATGGTACTATATGATCACAATGTGACAAAATTGCCTTTTGGATAAAAAGGTGGGGGGGGGAGGCATATTAGTGGATTAAAGGTAGAACTGGACCCAAGGAAGAGGGGAGGGAAATTTCTTCATCATCATCATCATCATTATTAACAGTATTTATATATCGCTGTTCAACAAAAAGTTCAGGAAGTTGTTTACAGAGAAAATCAAATAACTAATGGCTCCCTGTCCCCAAAGGGCTCACAATCCAAAAAGGTGCAAAAGAACACCAGCAGACAGCCACTAGAAAAGGCACTGCTGGGGTGAGGAGGGCCAGTTACTCTCTCCCTGCTAACTAAAAGAGGAGCATCCACTTATACCCAGTTAGCTAGGGTTATTGTACTAATGGAGCAGGTGTGGCCAACCTCCTTCACCTTTCAGATCTCTCTAGTTTGCTTGAATTCATTTTTAATGGCCTGCAGGGCCATTTAAATCTTGTGGGCCAACTACATTGCCTGTAGTAGAGCAGAAGATTCAAGGTGCTAATAGTTTCCTTTTCCTCATTGAAATAGTTTCTGGTACATTCAGGCTGTGCTTTTGCCTGGATTGCACACAAACAGTTTCCAGTCGCTAAACTCCATGCCCAGAGAAACTCAGCTTTCAGGCCAAGCGATCAAGTACCATGCCGTAGAGCAGGGGTGCCCAAATCCCGGCCCTGGGGCCACATGCAGCCCTCGAGGCCTCTCAATGCGGCCCTCAAGGAGCCCCCAGTCTCCAATGAGCCTCTGGCCCCCCGGCGACTTGCTGGAGCCTGCACTGGCTGGACACAACTACTCTCAGCGTGAGGGTGACAGTTTGACCTTTTGCATGAGCTGTGGGATGAGGGCTCCCTCCACTGCTTGCTGTTTCACATCTGTGATGCAGTAGCAGCAGCAAAGGAAAGGCCAGCCTTGCTTTGTGCAAGGCCTTTTATAGGCCTTGAGCTATTGCAAGACCTTCATTCATTCATATAATGAATGCACCCCCTTGGCAACTGCTTGTCCTGTGTTGTGGGATTCTTTTCAGCTTGTTCAGCCTGAGGATGTGGGACAGACTCCTTTGGAGTGTGAGGCCATCTGCCTGCCTGCTCGACCCTTGCCCAGCTTGGTTGATAAGAGCTGCCCGGGGTGGGCTGGCTGAGTGGACAGGGAGGGTGGTCAACTCTTCCTTGATGGAGGGGACGTTACCACTTGCTTTGAAACGGGCGGTGGTTCGCCCCCTCCTGAAGAAGCCCTCCCTGGATTCCACTGTGTTGGATAACTACCGGCCAGTCTCCAACATCCCGTTTCTGGGCAAGGTAATTGAGCGGGTGGTGGCGTCTCAACTCCAGAGGGTCTTGGATGAAACGGATTATCTGGATCCTTTTCAATCTGGCTTCAGGCCGGGCTTTGGGATGGAAACCGCCTTGGTCGCCTTGGTGGATGACCTACGCCAGGGACTGGACAGGGGGAGTGTGTCCCTGTTGGTCCTGCTGGACCTCTCAGCGGCTTTCGATACCATCAACCATGGTATCCTTCTGGGCCGATTGGCCGAGTTGGGAGCTGGAGGCGCTGTTTTGCGGTGGTTCCGCTCCTACTTGGAGGGTCGGTCCCAGATGGTGGTGCTGGGGGATGCCTGTTCGACACCCTGGCCCTTGAGATGGGGGGTGCCACAGGGCTCAATTCTGTCCCCCATGCTATTTAACATCTACATGAAACCGCTGGGAGAGGTCATCCGGGGGTTTGGAGTGGGGTGCTATCAATATGCTGATGACACCCAGCTCTATCTCTCCTTTCCTCCAGACTCCAGGGTGGCGGTTGAGGGCCTGGAGCGCTGTCTGGAGGCAGTGAGGATCTGGATGGGGGCTAACAAGCTGAAATTAAATCCGGATAAGGCAGAGGCTCTCCTGGTTCGGAAATCCTCGATGCAGGTGCTGGACTATCGGCTTGCGCTGAATGGGGTTGCACTCCCTCTGAAGGAGCAGGTCCGCATCTTGGGTGTCCACCTGGACTCGCAGCTGCTCCTGGATTCCCAGGTGGCGGCTGTGGCAAGGGGGGCCTTCGCTCAGCTTTGGCTGGTGCGCCAGCTGCGGCCATACTTGGATCGTGCAGACCTGGCCACGGTGATCCATGCCTCGGTAACATCGAGATTAGATTACTGTAACGTGCTCTATGTGGGACTGCCCTTGAAGACGTTTCGGAAACTGCAACTAGTGCAGAATGCGGCGGCCCGTGTGGTTACTGGAGGTAGGCGGTTTGACTCTGTCAGTCCGCTTCTCCAGCGGCTGCACTGGCTGCCCATTCATTTCCGGGCCCAATTCAAGGTGCTGGTATTGACCTTTAAAGCCCTATACTGCTCTGGACCAGGGTATCTTAGAGATCGCCTGCTCCCGTACAATCCGGCTCGTCCTCCTAGGTCATCAGAGAAGGCCTTTTTACAAGTGCCGCCGCCTAGGGAGGTACATGGGGCGGCTGCAAGAAATAGGGCCTTCTCAGTAGTGGCACCAACGCTATGGAACTCCCTTCCCCTTGACTTAAGAATGGCTCCCTCTCTTGAGACCTTTCGGCAAGGCCTGAAGACCCTTCTGTTTAAACAGGCCTTCTGAGTTCTTGGCCTTTTAACATCTTTTTAACATCTTTTAATATTTTTTACAGGCCTGATTCTTTTATGACTTGCTGCTGCTCTATGCTCTTTTTACCTATTTTTTTTTACTCTGACTGCTGTTTTTTATGATGTGTTAATATTATTATTAACAGTATTTATATACCGCTTTTCAACTAAAAGTTCACAAAGCGGTTTACAGAGAAAAAAATCAAACAACTAATGGCTCCCTGTCCCAAAAGGGCTCACAATCTAAAAAATATGTTTTTATTTGTTTTTAAATTATGTTTTTAATATGTTGTAAGCCGCCTTGAGTCCCTTCGGGGAGAAAGGCGGGGTAAAAAATAAAGTTATTATTTATTATTATTATTATTATTATTATTATTATTATTATTATAAGTTGCATCTCTAATAAATTCATTTACGTAAATTTATTCAAATTTTAAATGTAAATTAATTCTTTTTTCCTCCGGCCCCGACACAGTGTCAGAGAGATGATGTGGCCCTCCTGCCAAAAACTTTGGACAGATCTCTAAGGCAGGGGTGCCTTAGAGCATGACAAATACCAGTCAATGCACACAGTTTTATTTCTAAAAGCAACAAGAAGTTCACAGGAGGTTCCAGTCCAGATACTAATCGCATCTGCCCAAGTTGCTCAGGTTCCATTTGGAGCCCCAGACTCCATTTAAGAAGGCATAATACAACTGAGAGAGCAATCCTATGCGCATCTACTCAGAAGTAAGTCCTATTCAGTGGTACTTACTTCCAAATAAGTGTGTGTAGCATTGCAGCCTGGCTCGTAAAGGCTATCTCTAAAGACTCATTGATCCCCCCAACTGGTTTTACTTTCTCAGAAGTGAAGAACCGTCTGTTCTGTGACTCTTTCTGCTTGCCACCATCACAGAAAGTAAGAGTTTGAGACTTGTGTGTAAAAACAGGCAGCTGACAGACCCTCTAGGGCAGAGGTTCTCACACATTTAGCACCAGGACCCACTTTTTAGTATGAGAATCTGTCAGGACCCACCGGAAGTGATGTCATGAGTTGATGTGACATCATCAAGCAGGAAAATTTTTAACTATCCTAGGCTGCAATCCTACCCACACTTACCCAGGAGTAAGTCCCATTGACTATCACTGTGAAAGAATATACATAGTAGCTTGTTAAAAGTACAGGTCTGTAACATTTCCCCAAATGCAGTCACATCCCATGGTAGCATCAAGCCTAATAGATTAAAAATAAAATATTGAAATTGAATGGGGGTCCACCTGAAATTGGCTCACGACCTACCTTGTGGGTCCCGACCCACAGTTTGAGAAACACTGCTCTAGGGATACCGCCATCAGTATATTTTTGTCCCTTGTTGGCCCCCAACTACTCAAAATTGCAAAAAAAAAAAAAATCTGCAAATCTGGTGATGGAACTGTGCCCTGTTTTGACTCGGACCTATCAATAACGCTTTCCTGATTTCTTTTCAGGATCCATTCAGACACCAAGGAAGGTCTGAGTCTCAAAGCAGCTACGCAAGTGACAATTGCAAAATTCAAAGTACTGCTGCCAAAACTGTCTAGCAGAAGATGCTTTTGCATTTTGTACGAACTACAGCTGCATTTGTTTCTCAGATTCTAGCACTAGTTGCACTAGAGGGCTGTTTGTTAGAGAGCACGCTAGGGTTACATTTGTTTTTCTGCATCCAGCACACTTGCCATGCTCAGTTGTGTATCTGAAGGGGGTCACAGGACTCTGGACGGCATGCTGCTGGGAGGGTGGCAATGCCACCCATGCCACAGCGATCCAGTTGCTGTAGTCCTGCCCCACTTGCTTGCAGCCAAGTTGTTTAGAGAATGACTGCTGCATGCGTGCAAATTACTTCTCCAGCTTCACTCTGACTGCACCAGAAGTAATTACAGTGACATCATCACAGATCCCCCATGGATACCAAAGTCCAACTATAGTTTGTCATTTGTTTTTAAATGGTGCTTCTAGCATGAATGTCAGTTCTGGCTGTTTCCTAGCCAAAAAACAAACACGACCCATGTGTATTAATTTTTTCTTCTGTAGCACATGCTGTTCTTGGGACAAATCGGAACTTAGGACTTCTAAAATTCAACTCGTGTATATGTAAGAATTCAGCATTTCTTGCTGTAGATACCTACACTGGGCAAGTCTGTAAAAAAGATTATCAAAACAGGTGTTTGTTCCCCCTCTTCCCTTTACCCAGAAGAAAGTGAAATGACTGTTAGTGGATGCCAAGATCAAGGACCACTGGCTGCCTTTCTTCCAGACTTGGCGCTTTCATTCCCTCTATCATCTGGGTCATTTTGTTTTAGTTGTTATTCTAGGGGGCTGCAGCTGGCACTCCATTATCCTGTTTTTCAGCTTCAGTGCCACTCGCAGTCTCTCTCTCTCTCTCTATTAAACAAGGACTATTCAGCTTAGAAAGAGTCATCCTCGGCAAATATAAGCACAAGTTCAACATGACTCTCTTGTGCCAAGAAGATACCAGGTGCAACCCTATCAGCTTAGCGACTCAATTTCTTAAACCTGTCTCAGGTCAGCTTTTTTCTAGCTGCCCTTAGGACAGTGGCACAGCTAAGCCATCTGGCATCTAGAGCCCAAAATTTTTTAATGTCCCCCCCCCCCCCATGCCTCAGAACTTCTCCCAGAGGCCTTAGAAAGGCACTTCTGGTTTTCATGAAAACTGTGCGTGGACTTTCTGGGTCTCAGAAGGCCACTTTTTCACCTTGGTCTACCATTGGGATGTTAGGATGTTCCTGCTCAAAACAGCCTTTCTTTTTGTAACCAAGATAAAATAGTACTGAATTATAGAGATTGGGCCACATATGTGGACTTGTGGGACATCACATATGTCTACATGTGATGGATCTAGTTCATTCAGCTGCTGGGGGGGGGGGATTCTGGGAGCAAGTCTAATTGGGAGGGAGGAAAGGAGGATGTGCCTCCATGAATTCAAACTCGCACATCTTTCTCTCCCCCTTCCCACTACGTAATTGCAGTGATCATTGCAATGGGACATAGGAGGAGAAGGATATCTCCTGCTCAACCATCAGTCAAATCAGTTAAAGGGGGAGAGAAGCCTCGTTGGGTTCCCCAGTGTACCACCCTGGGAAGAAGCCATGCTGGGAGGGGAAAAGTGCATGATGGAGAGCACCTTCTTAAAGGATGCATTTGCTATTAGGGGAAAAGCTATTGGAAAATATGCAGCTCAGACCTATGCATGTTTACTCAGAAGTAAACCCCATCATAGCCATGGAACTTACTGTCAGATAACCATGCATAGAAACATCAGATAATTTACTGTAACTGGAAAATCAAATGAATAATTTCTTTGCAAAAGACTTGCAAACATAGCACAAGCAACAAGTCAATTTTCTGGAAGATATTTGGGAACTCCTCACTGTGATGTCAAAAGAAAATTAGATTGGCAAGAACGAAAAGGCTATTCTTGGACCATCAACTAACAGTGTGACATAGTGCCCGTGTCATGTAGTCAACAGAATGAGTAAACAGACAATAAATGTGACTAGCAAAAGCTTTCATCCTTTGTCTGTGCAGTCTCGACCTCCTGGAGACGAGGGGAGCCTGGCTCCCCTTCCCTCTGGAGGGGCTTCTGAGCTAAACAGAGGCTGTGGACATCCATCCATGGCCTCTGCGGGGCACAGACTGAACTCTAGAGGTCAAACACATGACTTCCAGTTTCAAAGAGAAAGTGGGAGTGATGTTTTTAATGCCTTATGGGGCATTAGGAGACTAGGGAAGCCCTCATTATAAAGCTTTTAAAACATCACTTTCGGTTTCTCAGTGAAATTGGAAGTCACATGTTTTGAGCTCTACAACTCAGTCTGAGTCTGGCAGAGGCCATGGATGGACATGTTGATCTGATCTGCAGATAACTGAATTCACAGATATGGAATCTGCTGATATGGGGGCCCCCTGTACTGCCAAAGTGAGATACACTGTTTTAGGTCAAGATGGATTACATTTGCAGAAGAAAACTCACTTATCCTATTGAGCATTTCAACTTCCATTGACATTTCTCACAAGCTGAATCTTCCACATGCATAGTAAAGATTTTACTTCAGGAGATACTGAAGATTGGAGAGATACAGGAGATTGGGGTAATTCTGCCCCAGTCAAGAAAGCTTTTCAGAGCTGGAAATGCCTTGATTAGAGCATTGTAGCCAAGCTTCCAGACCAAAGCAAGGAAAATTGTAATGGTTGTAAGAATCAAAAGGACAAACTGTAAAGCCAATGTGTTTTGAAATTCTGAGTGGCCTATAATACTATCCTGCAAACTCAGGAGTGTTAGATGTACTTACTCAAGGGAGATCTTTAATGTCAGTGAATTCCCAGTCTGTAGAGACTGCCGAGGATCTGAGAGCAAACTGCTTTAGTGCGTCACAGCAATCTCAGGGCTTCCATGGGAACATCACACATGTTTGGAATAGATAGCAAAACACTGAGAAAAGTGTGGCATCGGCATCAGAGCGAGGAGCATTGGTTTACCACTGGGAGCTAATTCCATGTAACATTTTTACTAGTGACCTGAAATCAGGCTACTTAGAGCTTCCTAATATCACAGCAAATCATAACTCTTGCTCAGCAGTGACTAGAGGCAAAGACAATTCATAAATGTCTGTAGTAAGTCTGGAGGGCAGTTCTCTCACGCAGTCGTTTACAAACTGTGTTCTGGGGAACCCTGGGGGTTTCTTGGAAGCTAATCGGGGTCCTCAGTGAGAAGATCAATAATGCTGGTCTTCACAAAGAAAGATAGTGATTGAGGCCTTTTTTACATAGAAAAATGAGAACTAAAGGAGGGGGGTAGAGGTTTTTGAAACTTTGCATGGTGTGGTTTCTCTTTATCGTATAATACTAGAACACAATGAATGCCTTGACTACCCAATGAAACTAATGGACAGTACAACTAGGACAGACTGTTGTGTTCCATATTAATTTAATTTTTTATTGCATTGTTCTTTATTATTGCTCACAATTCATCATTTTGTTCCTTTTTTATTTTGCCGATTTTTCTGTTTTGTACACCACCTTCATTGATTCATTGATTGCACTAGCAATGGCATTGCTGGCCACCTTGCGCCCCCCCCCCCCCCCGGCAAACTTAAAAATGTAGCCCCTGTACATTGCACCCAAAAGTGACTTCATTTCCAGGAGTGACATCACACCTGCATTTTTTTTAAAAAAAGAACAAAAAATAGAAAGAGCGACAGGAAGCCACTGACCACCACCCCCATTGCCCAGACCCCCTGGTCACCAGCTGAGGTGCAAGGGAGTGGCCGCAGACTAATTTCGCCACCACTTCCAGTCTCCAGACAAAAAAAAAAGTGGCACTTTTTGCTGTTTTTTTTTTCTTCTGGAGGAGGAGACAGAGGTGAAATCAGTCTGTGGCTGCTCACTGCCCCCTTGCTCCTTGGTATGGGGTGGGGGCAGCAGAGCAGAGGGTCTTGGGGGCCACCAGGCTGCCTCCTGGAAGAGTGGAGCCCCAGGCAATTGTCCCACCAGCCCCCCTTTGCAACACCACTGGTCAACAGATAATTTTAAAGGGGGGGGGTAATTACATTCATGGAGAAGAGGGCTGTCAACAGCAACCCATCTTAAGAACTAAGTAGAAACTCCCTGCTTAAACTGAAGACAAGTTGTATTGTGAAAGGGTCAGCTGCAGGGAAGGTTTATGCCCTGCTTGGGGCTTCTCAGAGGTACTTGCTTGGCCACTGCACAAGGGATTATGGTGGACCAGATGGAATAGCATACTGGATTATACAACAGGGCCCTCTGGGATGTTCTTGCAGCTTGCCTACCTTTAGAAATCTCTTGAAATCTGGAGAAGGATATGTGGATCAGGCATGTTCTACAGTACAACCCCATTATATGCAGGACAATGGTGAAATCCAGCATGAACTAAGCATCCTAATATATGACCCAGAATCCTCTAAAGCAGGTTAGGGTTCCTTAGCAGAACTGCGCTGAGGCTTCTGGAGCCCCTCCCCCACACTTAGGGACAGAGGCGGGAAATCCTGAGCAGCCCATTGGCTGCCGGGTTGTATGAAGGCAGAGAATACCAGGGTTTGGGTGGGTGACTCAGCAGCTCAGCCTCAGACTGGCATGTGCTTTGAGCCTCGCCCGCCCGCCCTATGTACAGTCTGAGGCTAGCTGCTTGCCTTTTTCTTGGGACTGGGTAGGAATTTTTTGCTGCCTCCCTGATTGGCTCTTGGGTGGTAGTTTCTTTGCCTACCCCAGACTGGCATTAGGGTTGGGTCTGGTGACTCTTGAGAGTTTGTTCTGGTTTTGAGTGGCAGGTGACGTACTGGCAGGGTAGTCAGGGATAGGTCTGGCATACTTCCTAAGGTAAGCGAGGTCAAGGGGTAAGCAAGGACTGCTCTTACAACATTTGCCTGGGTTGGGAGGCTGGCTGGCTGGCTGGCCCTTTGGCTGGTTCCTGGCAAAGACCAACATGTGGCTTTACCTCTGCGGGTTTGTGCAAACCAGCTGCCTCAACCTTTCGGGGTTTGCAATGATAGGATAACCTAGACCACAACTGGGTGATGCCTTGAGCCAGTTGGTGGTGTTCATTCCGGGGCATGGGCGAGGTAGATGGCTAGTGCCATTTCCCCCAAAACTTAGAGCCAGCATGACGAGGGCTTGTTAGGAGTTTTCCCTGCTACAGGTCTGTGTTATTATCTTAATAAATACTATTACCCAAGCCTGTGTCTTCTGTTCTCCTTGGGGGGTGCATGGGTAAAAGCTGGAACATTCTAGAAAATATTTTTCAAAAGACCTTTGACTGGAAACATATTTGCAGAGCCCTCTTTTTTGGGCTAAGATTTGACAATGTCTATATTGCAGGCGATTGCGGGTAGATATTCTGTGAAGACAGGCATTGCATCTGTAGGAGTAATGAAGTTAAAGCACTTGATCATTATGTGCCATTTTGTCTTTTCAACTCGCAAAAGTAGACCAAAACGGTTATCACTTTTTTACTGACAGAATGAACCACTGGCATCTCCAGTCATACACTAAATTTTTAATCAGTTGGGGTGATATATCTGTTGCTTTAAATGAGCATCTTATGCATATAGGGCACCTAAGGCAAGCATTGATTTTATCAGAACAAATGCTGCATGCTGTGAATATGATATTCCCGAAGGCATTTTGCCGCTATAGTTATGATTTTTTTTTTTACTGCTGGATCACTCTTATTCTTTTAGGTTGGCTCTTATATTGCTTTTTTCATGTGTTATGTATGTTGTCGAAGCAATTTTCCAAGTCAACAGCAAACTTGACAGGACCACTTAGAGCAATTTTTTTTAAGGAATTCATGAGTGTATTCTCCAACCATTGACACCATGGAAAATGTGGATAGATATCTGAGAAAGATCATCAGTGCCAGTGCAAGAATAGTGTAGTTAAGGGGGGGAAATGGTAAGTACTGCAGAAGCCGCAATGCGCTATGCATGTGGCCCCTCCCACTCGCCATCGGAGCCATTCCGGTTAGCAACAGCTGATTGGTCTGGTAAGCACCTTTGATTCCTGAAATGGCTCTGATGGCGAGTGGGAGGGGCCACATGCATAGCGCATTGCGGCTTCTGCAGTACTTACTATTTTGCCCTGCCAGCTACACCTCAGTGCAATCCCTATCCTCATCCCATGCTAGCAACCCATTGTCCCTTATCCATCCCCTTTTCCTTTTGTATAATACATTATAATTTCTTCTTCCCATTCCATGTAAGTTTTCAAATGGTTTAGTGTAGAAATATCTTTGAGACTGCAATCCTATTAACACTAGGAGTAAGCCTGATTGTCTATAGTGAAACGTACTTCTGAGTAGACATGCCTAGGTTTGGGTAAAGCAGCTAAAAGATTGGCATCCAAAGCTGTTCCTCTTGAAACCATTGCAAAATGATAACAAATGCAAGCTAAAATCCTATGTGCACTTCCCTGGGAGTTGGTTCCATGGAAAAAATGGGACTTACTTCTAAGTAGACCCACATAGGCTTGGGCTGTCAACCTTGATTATGTGCCCAATCCTATCCAACTTTCCAGCACCAGTGCAGCTGGAATGCAGCCATGACGTCAGGGAACAAATGTTCCCATGCCTTGAGGCGCTCTCTGTGATTGCCTCCGTACCACAGGACACAGCGCATGCCCCATTGGCACAGCTACACTGGCACAGGAAAATTGGATAGGATTGAACCCTATGTCTGCTAAAAGCTGTTTGTACCTTTGTCTATACATCTCTTTTATAGATTTCTAAAGGGAAATATACAACACATAAATTAACAATATGCAACAAATCCTGTAAAATCTCTTAGAAATATAGTCTTTCCCTGCAGTGTGTTTGTTTCATAAACAGTGGAGTCAGACCTTTTGAGTTTTCTATTAAGCACCTGAGGTTAAAAACCAACTGCCTCCTCTCCCTGAGTCAAAGTACATATGACATTAAACTCATCATTAGAAGTCCTTTTATCCATAAAAGTTAGTCATGGGGAAGGTCCAACCCAGGAGTGTGACATGCAACAAAAAGGGTTTTAACATTTTATTCTTGTGTCATTTTCACCATGACAATTGCAATCCCAAATGGTGGTCTGCAGCAAGTAGCCATTTTAGCATCAAATCACCACTTTGCAGGTGGTGGTGGTGGGAGTTTTGGTGTGAAAATGGCACTGAGTTAAGTGTTAACCCCTCCTTACTGCACACTACACTTTTGGCCTGTATTGGACATCCACAGTTCATTTTTACAACTAAAAGGGCCACTTCCAAGCCACTTCTAGATTACACCCACCCTTTAACGATAGGTTGAATGTCAAGGTGAACTTTGGCTATTATTTCCAGCACAGACAGGTAATAGCTTCATATTTTTATGTTCAAATGAACAGAGCAGACAGTATCACAGAATCTCTGATCACCCTTGGAGCATAGGAAATAGAGGATATTAAATTATTCATTCAGTGCTCCTGGTCTGGGTTGAAGAAAATGTTTAAACTGAATAACCTGAAAAGCACCCCCAATATCCAGAAGCAACCTCATTTATCTTATCAGGTTCACACCTAGCAAAATGATTCCCTCCCCCATATGCTCTTTTGTACATGCTATGCCTCTTGTGTCAGTGTTAAGCAGGGGGGAAAAAACACTTTCACTTTCTTAAATGGAAAATCATTATTCTCACCCCGGGATTCTACAAAATACTGAAATCCATATTCAGTTGCCTTCATGGAATCCTATTTCAGCAACTGTTCACACACAGACGAAGAATTATGGGTGCTTCTGTAATGATTTTGCAGTTCAGTTCAAACTCAGGTGGTAAAGTTTGTACTTAAAAGTTCCTGCACCAGCAAAACCAGCCTGCTTTACATGAGGCTTACTGGTTGTTTTGCTAATGGAAGAGCAAACCTGTTGCTATCCTGTGGCTTCTTAGCACTAGGAAATTCACTTAGTTGACAGTCTGATACAGTCCTTTATTCTGACCACTTTTAATAGGCTGTACGCCTCAGGCAAGGGATGCACCAGCCCTTGTGTACTTAAGTAAGGTTTCTATCCCTATAAAAACAGGGGATGAGGATTTGGAGGGATTAGGGAACGATGCTTGACTAGGGTACCCGTAGGCAGATTTGGGCCTCTAGTTATACCTGTACGAAAGATTTACAGTGGTTGAACCGTAACTTCTCTTTCCAAAGGTCTGGATTTCTTTGGTGTGTGTAGGTGAGTGAACTATAGATCTCAAACAGAGGGAGCTTCATCTCTAACTTCACCTTTGCCCAGGAGATATTTCTCATGATATCACAAAGTATACAATAAATTAGGAGCACAGATAGAATCGCAGAGGCTATTGTGGAGGAATGGCAGCCTTCCAGCAATTTCTCTTTTGTGATAGAATTTCCTGCAATAGGCTCTGTTTTCTACAGCCTCTGCTTCCCTAGAGCTGGAAGCAGGTTTTCTTTTTCTTCTCTACTTCCTGGCTATGTCTAGAGTCATCTACATACTCCCCAGGAATCTCCTCTGAAGGTATAACGGTTTTCCTAGTGGCATTTTGATTACCAGATGCTTGGGGAAAAAACAATTGAGGTTGTGTGTTTCTATCTTGCCCTGCTTGTGAGATTTGCTGCCACAAACTTTATAAATTATAAACTTTGTAAACTAGGTAAATGATGGAAAGAGACTCAAGTGTGTATCAAAGGGATTTAAGACTCTGCAGCACTTGCAATGATTTCTGGAAAGGCTGTAGGTTTCTACTCTTTCTTGGCATGCCCCTGACAGACAACCCAAAGAACAAAAACTTGCAGAATGCTTAGATTCTACTCTCAGGGCCAAAGTGAGGAGCTTTGGTTCTGTGAGGAATATAAAGGAGCTGTGAGGAGCACAGATTCTACATGTGAGGAGCTAAGTCATGCAGCATGTGATTCCTTTCATTGGAGGTACTCACAGGGCAGTGGGGGGGGGATGTCTACCTACTTTCCAACACCCCTGACACAGCACTGTTTGCTGGGTTGCTTGCTACCCAAAGCTGCCAGATACCTTCTTTAACCCCACTTGTATAGCATGTGCACCGGAGCATCCTGAAATGTTGAAGATTATGTCATGGTGACAGCACTGTAGGGCTCTTCCACACAATCGCTTCCATCCAAACATTACTAAGGGCCCAATCCTAAAGAGTGCGCACCGGCTTACCACCAGTGCGCATTGTCACAAACGTGCCTGCACTGCACCCAAATTCCAACATATATTACTGTTAATGATGCATGTATGGATGAGTGTTGTGAAAATCCCTGATTGTCACCTAGTTTGTGCCTTCCTGTACCCTCGGAATTCGTCAGAATTCTCCAAGTACACCTGAGTCATTCAGATAATGTCACCACTGTTCCCTTGTTGCTGCTGCTGCTGGCCTTTTTCTTTGGACCAGCAGACAATTTCTGCTTTGAGCCAGCTCATTGGCCCATGAAGCCCACCTGATTTTCCAAGAGTGGGAAAGTAAAAACCCCAGGCAGACACCCTTCCCATATTCAATCTCACTTGTAAAATCTGGTGCCTACAGGTTATAAGTGCCTATAGGTTATAAGAAGATGGTCATTCATCCCCTCTCTTTTGCATTTGCCCTGGTCCAACATTGGGGACATCTGATGGCTCATGGAAGGTGTGGGTAAAGAAACTGTAAACCTACAAGTGTGAGTATTTAGAGTAGAAAAGGGGCAACCAAGGCTGCAATCCTATGTACATGTTCCTAGGAGTAAGCCTCACTGAACACAATGAGATTTCAAGGAGCCCAGCTGGTGAATGAATGGAGTCTTGGGGAGACCCAGAGCACCAGCCCATCCACGGAATGGCACAGTGCCAAGTAGATGATTGCCGCTTATGGTGTGCTTGTGAAACTGCTGAAGGAGCCATGGGAAGCCCCAGGGCTCCTAGGAGCACAGTTTGAGAAATGCTGTGCTAGTGGCTTGTTTCAGCTTGCTTGTTAATTTCCATGCCCTCGTTTGCCCAATCATCTGCCAAAACCTTCCTTTACCTTTATGTGACTCTTCAAGGGCCTTATTTTTGCCTTATTGTGTTGTTTTTCTGTTCTTCTAATAAACTATATTTTGGTCTGTCTGGTCTCAGTTCACTTGGGAAGGGGTCAGTTGCCTTGTCTTCCCAGACCAGCAATCTCTTTTACGGATAATCCAGGGGTTTGGCAGCTCACTCTTCTCAGAGGGATGCTTCCTCTGTTCTTCTCTTTCTCTGGCTCCTTCTCTTGGCTTGGAGTGGTGGAAACAAGTGATGGCATCCAAGTAGCAAAACAAGATGGGCTGGAAATGGATGCCAGTTGCTAGGTGTTGCAGTCTACACCTATCCGTCAAACTACCACAATGCATTTTCTGAGCATGTTACCGCTAGAATAGCAGTTCCAAACTATGGTTCTGGGACCCACCAGTGGGTCATGACCCAATTTTCGTTGGATTGTAAAACTGACAGGGCAGATTATGCTGTGTGCATCAAGGGTTAAACAAGCTACTACTTGAGGGGGGAGCAGTGCTGTCCAATCACCATTATAGATAGCCAAAGCCCTTAGCATTTCTAAATCAGACAGCAGCCTCTAGGGCCTCTAAAAAGTTTGGGAACCACTGAAAGATGTTCTCACATGCATACAGACAGAGGCGTATCTAGAGCAGAGCCTGAGGGGCACATGCACTTGGTGCCACCCTCGGGGGCATGACTCCCCCCAGGCTCCAACCAGTCATCTCCATGGAGACGATGCAATGGTGGTTTCGCTGTGCTTTGTCTCAGCTTCTGTGAAGTCTTCTAGTGTTCCCTGAAGCTGGGAGGAGGTGCTGCAAAGCCCTGCTCTCGAGGACAATATTGCAATGTTCTCCCTAAGGGCAGGGCACTGCAGGCTTCACAGCACCCCATCCGGACTTCCATGAAGGCTCCCAGCCTCCACAGAAGCTGAGAGGAGGCACTTGAAGCCCCGCCCTGGGTAGGAGCCGGAACAGTGATGTCACAACATTATATGATGTCATAACATTTTGTGACATCATGATGTCATAACATTTTGTGACATCATGATGTCACTGCCCTGGGCGCTGGAGTGAGGCGTTACACCTCTGCATACAAAACATGTGAATCCAGCCTAAATCTCAATCCACTTTGGATGGCTCATTTTCCTCTTCTCTTGCTGACTGGCAACTGTTTAAATTTCCATTTCCCTTGCTTCTGCAAAATGTGCTGGAGGTACAAACGTTTGCTGATATAAATTTCTCTCTGATCAGTTGACAAGGATTCTCTCTACACAAGGGAGCCACAATTGATTCTGATTCACACAAACTGCAGATTCCCCTCATCGACCGGCATGCGGTGTAAATGAGAGTTTGGTTTCTCCACCAGGGTACATTTCTTTATTATTGAGCCTGTGCACTCTAAAGAAAGTGATTTATTTCCTGATCCCCACAGTCTCCTCTTGGGTTTCGGTGCCACAGAAAAAACACCTAGAGGGTGCCATGGTGAATGTCAGAGGCTGTCATTTTATCTTAACAATGAAATCTAATTTTTTTACAAGTCCCTCGACTTCCATTGACTCGCTATTAATAAGCAGTCATCAGCCCCAGCAGCTGGTATTCTTCATTCCCCTGCGATTGCGTTCAAGTGATAAATTGTTTAACCTTGATGGAACCGAGCACGCGTCAGCTACACATGAAATAATAAATTAATGAGTTTCATTTCTTCAATTAATGTTGGTTATTGCTTCAGTGGTGTCCTTAGGTGCAGCTTTGGCTGTTCTTCCAGCCGTTGTGCCAGTTTTTGCACTGCTATCCTGTGCAAGCTAAGTGTGGCGCATTAGACGTCATGCCCAGAGAAAAAAAACGGAGCCAAAAAAAATATGAGGGATTGGCAGCAGATCTAACTTAATTTGCTTTAAAAATGCCATTTAGCACAGGAGCTGTTCAAAGTCACATTCTACTGACACTGTCGTTTTGAAAAGTCTTACTTTTTAATCATGTTAGGATTTTAAAAAAAGAAAAAAGTTCTTGTACCTTCCACGTGAACTGGGATTTTCTCCATTCCAAAGCTGATATTCTTTCGGTGATCTTACAAAAATTATTCAGACCAACAAGCCTGTTCGGTCAGGTACAGCGATCCCTGGAGATAAAATAAGAAAGGACAGGGAAGGGCAGACTGGGGGAGGTGTTGCTCTATATGTCAAAGAGGGCATTGAGTCCAATAAACTAGAGCAATTCAGATTAACTCCTCCACATAATCACTGTGGGTGGAACCACCAGGCCTGAAAAGCAATTTTGCACTCAGGATGTACTATTGCCCCCCTCCCTTACCGAAATTCTGATAATGATCTTGAGACAGAAGAAGAAACGAGAGAGGCAGCCCAAGGAGAAATGCGGTGATATGTGATGATTTCACATCCACCCTCATCCTGACTGGGTAAATGGACATTCAGATTGAAACAAAAAGAACACAAATCTAGCTATGATAAATGACTGTATATTGGAACAATTGACAATTGTTCTAGTAAGGCTGTCTAGATAGAAGGTGACCCTTGACTGAATCCTGAGTGGCAGAGGCATATCTAGGGATGTGCAAGTAGGTCACATGCCCAGGGTTCCACTTGAAGGCAGTGCTTGATCAAGGGGTGGCTGCCGCCGCCGCCGCCACCTCCTCTTCATGTTTTGACAACCCTGCAATCCGGCGGCCACTCCCTTCATTCTTCTTTGGAGGCTCTCATTCAGGGCTGGGCCAGACATGAAGTGAATGATATGGCTTGCATCACCAGCACATGGCAGCACATGGCAGGAGGAGTAGATTTGAAGTGCCCTTCACCCCAAGTCTGCTGCCACCTCCTTCCAACCCCCCATGGACATGAGCTGCATTCATCTGCTTCTTTACAGTACTCGATCACGCAGTTTTCCCTAAACAAGAAAGTTTGGGAAACAAGAAAGTTGTTTCTTCCCAAACAAGAAAGTTCCAGTTTTATTTAAAGGGATGATATGAATCAAGTTTATTCACAGTTTATTGTGGCCAAACTGCATGTGGGGAGCCAGTATGTATGCACACACACCCAGAAGCATGCATGCACATGGACACCTCAGTGTCATGGGGTCCCAGGACAGTTTTTTCTCTAAGGTCCCTTTAAAACCTGGCACCGACGCTGGGACCCATGGGGACCCACAGACGCTGGGACCCAGTTTTTTCTCTAAGGTCCCTTTAAAACCTGGCACCGACGCTGGGACCCATGGGGACCCACCGACGCTGGGACCCAGTTTTTTCTCTAAGGTCCCTTTAAAACCTGGCACTGACGCTGGGACCCAGTTTTTTCTCTAAGGTCCCTTTAAAACCTGGCACTGACGCTGGGACCCTGGCACCCACACTGGGACCATGAGTACTCTTTGCTGAGTACTCCCTCAGACTTGGCTCTGCTGATTGTGAACTAAGAGCCCAATTCTAACTAACTCCACCAGCCCTGATGCAGCCACGCCAACAGGGTGTGCACTGCATCTTGCAGTGGGGAAGTTGTCGTGCAGGCCTTCTCAAGGTAAGGGACCATTTGTTCCCTACTTGGTGTAAGCCTTCACTTCCCTAACTGGTCCCTGTGGAACTATGCCAGATATTATGCTGGCCCAAGTCTAAGGAGAGCAAGGAAGGGGAGAAAGAATGAGAATAGGATCCCAGCACATGCTGATGCTGCCAGGAACCATCCCTCACTCCCTGTTACACCTTTCCTCCCACTCACCCCCAAACTCCCATTTCTCCCCCTTCCCACCCCGTTCCTCCCACCACCCATCCCAGCGTGGATTACCTGCGCTCCTGTGGGTAGCCAGTGTTTATGCCTAATAAAGGTTTGATTGATTGATTGATTGGTAGCCAGTGGCAGCAGTAGGTCCAAAATGGCTGCCACCAGTATGTGCAACACACCACTGTATAGCCATTTACAATAGCGGCACTTCTGTTCCACTGTCATAAATGTTAGTTTGGACTGGGCTGGAATGTTTTGAGGCTACTCATAGTGATTCTAGGTGTTTATGTACACTGTGCATTTTCTTGATGGTTGTTCTTTGGTTGCCTTTGATAAGCTACAGCACACAGAAATTTAGCACATGGCGTTTTTCATATCAGGCTGTTGGTAACGCCACAGGAGCAATAAAAAAAACCACTTGACAACCCTGTCCATCTTTTTCTGCCATGTTGAGAACTAGTTGCTGCCTGATCTCATTTGTGACCTCCTAGTGCTAGCACGGTAAACAAATGTTGTTTTCCGCCCCTTGGGGTCAAAGCCACAGAACCCTCATGGTTATGGCACTCGCTTAACAAGAAGCATCATCAAGCCAGAAAATGAAATACAGGCAAGCTCAGGGAAGTCTTTGGGGAGTTTATCCTTTATCTTGGGGAGGCTGTGAAAAGGACAGCTGGATCCTGCCTGAATCAGTGCTCGACAGCTGCATCTCATTTGCAATCAAGGCCCTTCCTTATAGGGAAAGGGCAGGCTGTCTGTCAAGAAGACAGTGGCAGGGAGTCCTCCAGGGAAGGAGAGCCACGTGGGCGAGGCAGGGGGGAGCAGCGACTGAAGTATTCAGGAAGCTGCACAAGACAGAGGGTGCTTGATGCACTTCCTTTGTTCATGAGCGATGAATGAATCAGCCAAAGCACAGGTCCCGGAGTTTGGAGTGTTCATGCTTCTATGTGTCTGAACCCTTTGTAAAAAAAGCATGACAGCTTCTATAAGGACTGATGCTTTATTTTTATTGCTCCTGTTATAAGTTTCCTGTCTATTTACAGAGACCCTTTTGAATATCATTCCCCACCCCAAACAAACATAATAATAATAATATAATAATATAATATACAGCATTTATATACCACCTTTCTTGGTCTTTATTCAAGACTTTATTCAAGGCGGTTTACACAGGCAGGCTTATTAAATCCACGCAGGGATTTTTACAAATTGAAAGAAGGTTCTCTCTTTCAAGAACCACCACATTCAAGCTGTTACACTCCGATCTGGTTTAACATTCTGGCCTCCATCCTCCCACGCTCCGAGCAGATGGAACAGCTCAGCTGCAGCTTGCCAGCTGCTTCAAGGTCGCACGGTGCCGGTGGCCTCGAACTGCCGACCTTGTGGATGTTAATCTTCAGGCAAATGGAGGCTCTACCCTCTAGACCAGACCTCCTGCCCATAGGAGGGGAAACATAGGAGAAAGATTGTTGATGCAGGGACTGAAGTGCGAGCTAGTGCCCCATGGCACTTTCAGTGACAGTGCTGCATATAAGAGGCAGAAGACAGGAATGCAGAAGAGCACAAATGCTGTTCCACCGGAGGAAGCTGTCTTTCCCATGGCTGCACCCAGGACAGGCCCCTCTGTGAGGCCAACTGAAGTGTTTGCCTCAGGCAGCGGATTGGGGGGGAGCACCCATCTCTGTCTGCCCACTTGCCTCCATTGCTCCCTGTCCTCTTTCTGTTATCTGGATTGGAAATGGGGGACAGAGCGGAAGAGGAAATGTGGAAGGGTGGAGAACACTGAAGCTAGAATATTGGAGAGCAGGTAGAACAAAGGCTGGCCCATCGTTGGATAAGGGGGGTGAGCAGCAAACTGGGCAGCGGGAAGGTTGGCTGGGGGAAGTTTAGGCCCAGTAAGGGGATGAGGACACTGAATCCTACCCTCCTCCCGAGCCTCAGAGCCTGACACAGGTTTCCTCGGTTCTGTACCACCTAACTACCTAAACAGCCAAATCTCTGGCACGGGTCAAAGTAGACCCATACTGGCTGCCAGGCCTGGTATAAGGTAAGGGAACCAAAGTTTCCTTACTCCAAGCAGACCTCCAGCTGCTTCCCTGGCCCCACAGGATACAGTGGTGGCCGTTTTGGCCCCACTGTACCATGGGGCAATGGTCCAAGTAGGATTGGCCTTTGGTCCATCTAATTTAGTACAGTCCATGCTCTAGTTCAGCCAATTTCAACCTCTGTGGCATGGCACACTGATGTGCTGCGAATGTTATGAAAGTGTGCCGTGGGAGTTTGGGGGAGGGTCCTTTTTTAATAGGGCCACTAGAGAATGTGAGCCCCCACCAACAGCATGGTGTGCCTTGTCAATTGTCAAAAAATTGATGGTGTGCCTTGACAATTTTAGTACCTTGTGCCTTGAGATGAAAGAGGTTGAAAATCACTTCTCTAGATCATATGGCATCTCTGGGGTTTTAGGCAGGAGATCTTTCCTAGCCATACGTGGATGTCAGGGGCTTAAGCTGGAATCCTCTGTATGCGCAGCATTGGCTCTTCCACTGAGCAATACTTTGGAACAGAGTGTGACAACCTGCAGAGGGATGGAGAGATCTGAGTTTTCCCTATAACATGGCCAGACACAGTAAACTTATCTTTAAAGAAGATTTTGAGAACCTGATTATATTTTGCACCCTTGGCTTCTATTTTCTTCTTCCCTCTCTATGAAAAACACAACTCCATAAACAGTTGAGAGAAAGACAGCCCAAGCTTCCTGTCTCCCTAATTTCTCTCCAAGGACAAAAGCAGCTTCTTCCAAATCCCTCATAATGCTGCTTTTGAGCAAAGCAGCAACCCTGTAATTGTCAACTTTCTCCATTTATTTCCTTATTTATGTCATTCGCCTTCACGAGCGGCAGAACTAGAATAAGAAAAGATTATTCTTCCGGGTTTTTCAGAGATGAGCTTGCAAGCAGTTCGTGCATTCAAAATATGGTTGCAATTCCCGAGACAGAGCAATCTTTGCTTCTTGTTAACCGGTAAAGCAGTGTCATAATTAAAGGGTACATTTGGTTCAATAGGCTGCCTGGTGCAGGGCTGAAAGTCGGCTCTAAGCATTTGTTGAAATAACTAGAAAAACACCATGGGTAGGGCGCTGATGGGGCACCGATGTGCAAAAATGCAGGACTTCACTGCCAATCCACTTGGAACAAGGCTCCTCAGCTTTATCTCAGTTACCATGGCAATTTCACAGGAGGAATCCAGAGGTTTTTGAAAGGCCAAACAACGCCATAAATTATTCCTCCCTGGCACACCTGAAACATCAATTTTCAGCATCCCGATGACAATATTTAGTTGGAAGAGTTCATCGCTGTAGGGCTAGCCATGAATAAATTATGAAAGAAAATATATCTATATATGCAGGAAACACTAAATGAACAGCAAAGGAAAAGCATTTCGATGGAACGGCTTTGCACAGCCCTTCCGTTTTCAGGCAAGGTGGGTGTCATTTTAAAATTACTGTCTTTGTCATTGGGGTGGCAGCATGGTGAAACTTTTCAACTCGAGGTTGAAACAATCTTCTTTGCTTGGTTAGCTCTCCACTGGGCTTCGTGATAGATCTAGCATGAAAACCCGACTGATCGAGTTCATAAAACTCGATTTTATGAACCCTGGGAAGGTCTGTGGTGTGCTGTCAACAGCCACTGTGAAAGCAAGACACGACAGAGGGCTGCACATTCTTCATCAACAAGTCCACATTTTGCAAGAATGAATACTTAATTTTGTTGTTGCCTTCCGGGGCCTTCTATAATTTGATACTCTCTTTAAAAAAAAATAGGGAGGTAAGAAAAAAGATGAAGAACAGATAGAGATAACTAGAAGGACTGTGTCTAAATTCAAGGCTATTTGCAGTGGTAGGGAAAAGAAAAGTAATATATTAACTGTGTAGGTCAGACAGTGGGAAACAGCAATCTATTCATGTTTCATTTAAAATGTTCATATGCTGTCTTTCTGTTCTACTTCAGCGACCACCAACAAGGCTTGCAATATACAATAAAAAAGGATTTAAAACAAATTGAAACAATCAGCCAGCCAACAAAATAGGCTGAAACAAGCATGAAACAAAATTAGGCACTTTGAAAAGAACCACATGTTCAAAGGGAAGGCCAAACAAATATGTTTTCAGTATCTCCTTAAAAGCTGACGGAATAGGGGCCAACCAGGCCTTGTGGGAGAGGAAGTTCCAGTCTAGGAGTCACCACTGAGAATGTCCTTTCCTAATTCCCTTCCATCTGAACCTCAGCAGGCAGTGGGATAGAAAGCAGGTGCTCTAATGATGAACATAGTGTGTAAGTGGGTTCATGCAGGAGGAGATGCCCTTTAAGTACCCACATCTCAAGACAATGGGCAACTTCTCTCTAGTTCAGGCTGGATTAACTTAAAAAATAAACCAAGTTTCTTGGAAAGAACTCAGCTTATCTTCCAAGTTGCCCACCTGCCTCTGTCCTTAATATAAAGTGCAGATGGAAATTACATTAAGGACAGAGGCAGGTGGGCAAATTGGTATTTCTGGACTGCCTTTGACATACCCAGTGATTGTTCATGGAATCCACTAGTGTGGCATTTTGACCTGTGACACGATGAAGCATCAGAAGCACAGAAGGTTGTTAAATATCTCTGGAAAACTTTGGCTGTCGTAGATGTGGGAAGAGAGAGCCTAATATGCTGAAATGGGAAGAAAAATGAGGCCAGAGATGATGATAACATGAGAAAAATTGTATATTAAAAATCAAGCTAGACAAGTAAATTGCAAGACTCTGAAAGGCAGTGGTAAAAGATTGAAAGACAAGCTGTCCAAACACCTACTGACGATGTTCAGGGGCTTGCTTATTTATAACAGCAAATGGAAAGGAACTGCTCTTTTTAGAATGCAAAATGAATCATTTGAAGTTCCACAGGTTGTATGAGAAACTTTACAAAGCTATGAACATATATAACCAATGGGGTGTACGTAATGTCATCTGCATGGATTTCTTTTAAAATCCAGAGGCTGGTCAAGCCAGACTCTGCTTTTCCCAGGTTCAAAGGGTGGCAAGGTAGAGCCAGACTGCAGACATGTCAGAAAGAGTAAGATTTCTGAGAGGTGGTGCAGTGGTTTTGGAGTTGAACTTAGAACTGGAAGATCCAGGTATGCATCCCAAACTCAGCCATGAAGCTCCCTGGGTGACCTTTGGCCAGTCACACTCAGCCTCACCTACCTCACAGGGTTGTTGTGCGAACAAAAGAAGGGGAGGAACTATGTACACCACCTTGAGATCCTTGGAGGAAGGGAGGTATAAAAATGTGAAAGAAAGAAATTGAATAGGTAAATAAGAAGTACTGATATACAGAAGCAAGTAAAAGCTCATATATAGAGCCTGCAGCCTCCCTACCCCTTTTCTCTCCTTGGATTTGCAGTAGCAAAATCACTAGCTCAGATCTGAGTAGATCCATTGCAGATTGGGAGGCTTACAGAGGTGTAAGAGAATTTAAATCCATTTCACCTCAAAACCCTTCCAATCTCGCCTCCCCCAATAGATACAGCATGCCCATTTTTGGTGCAACAGCACCGGCAAAGGGGGGGACGACGACTGGGCTGAAGAGCACAGTAATACTTCTGAATAGATTTATTTGTTGATCCTAACCAGCATTCCAGAAACCCAAATTTCTGACTGATTCACAAGTGCCTCCCATTTCTGGCAGGGTTCATGATCTCTTCACTCATTCATACAGTTTTAGTGCTGCTGTTCTAGTGCCATTCTTCTTCTTCCTTACCATCCCAGTTCTTTCCTTCGTTTGCCCACACTGCCTTTTAAACCCACTGGTTATGTCAGCCTGTGTGATTTTTGTCAATGATGTTACCACACCGCATCTGATGTAATGATGTCACAGATGTACCTAAACAGAATCATGTCATTGCCACAGCCCATCAAGGTTGCTATTGTTGTTCTCCATTCAGTTCGTAGCATTTCAAGTCTGTAGTATGATTTTCTCTGTAAAACCACTTTGTGAACTTTTCGTTGAAAAGTAGTATATGAATACCATTAATAATAATAAAGACTGCATGGAACTGCTAAAGGCATGATGGGAAATATCTGGTGACACTGATTGTACAAACAGCCACATGAAAGCATCACATGTGGCTTCTATGATAAATCCAGTTACGGTTACCCTTTTAAAGTAGTCATAATTGTGCAAATGGGCTCCATCAATAGCCCTCAGTGCAAGCACAACTTCATAGAATTAGTAGCTCCATGCAATTCCTGCCAGGCTGTGACACCAGCAGCAGCCCCATACATTCCCATGGGCTTTTAAACATATCATTTGGGGCTCAGATGCTATAACAGGGGTAAGCTGACCAACCTCCTTTCCCCAAGCAAGCAGGATACTTACATTATATACATAGTCCATTTGTGAACATTACTGTATTTTGTGTTTGCTCATCTTCATTTTGCTTTCTGATGCTGGACCAATCAAGATGTGCAGAATTTTGATTTTTACTACTGTACATTTCTTGATCTGCAATGGAGAGTTAATTAGAAATATTTGTCTTTCAAATCCTCCCATCCATCATTCATGTCAACCAAGACTTATGTTAGGCATGTACAGGAATTCTTCTAGTATTATCTTTTAGAAGCATTTTAATGAAACAGTAAAAAGAGCAGCAAGCATTCTATAATTAAGCGGAATGGATGAAGGCTCGACTCATTTCATTTCTCTTGCAAGTATTGACGAGGAATACATTATTAAAAACTTGGGTGCCTTTTCTTTTTATTCAGAACTTTGCTAAGCGAAGAATCAAGTGGCAGCACAGATAGGAAATTTCAATTAACTTGCAACCCAGGTCACCCCCCCAAACCGGTTTCTCTTCAATCAACCCTTAAAGCACTGACTTCCCTGTATCCACTTGCAGGGCCAGCCTTAGGAGTTGCCCAATTGGAAACATTTTCTGCAGGGCTCCCGGTTCACCGTCAAGGTCTGTAGAATCTTAGAGATGTAAAAAAATATATTTTAGACTTGGTAGAATCTCTATGGTAGAATGGAAAGCAATCAAAATAGTGCACTTTAAAAGTGCATGCGAGTTAATGGACCAAACGGATCTCAGCGCATTTTAATATCAAATTGCATACATGTAGGCTCATAAGTAAACAAACAAAATGTGTAGATTACCTTTGAAAAGTAAATTGTTACAAAACCACTAGCTGTTAGGAATCCAGAAGAAAATTAAAATAGTTGCTGTTTTCTATAAAACCTACAATGTGGTGAGGTATCCCCTTTTCTCCAAAAGAAAGAAAAATTCCTATTTTGACTGACCTTATCTTCCTGTTCTGCCCATTAACACACAGCTCTGATTGGACTGGAAATGACACTGATGTGGAGAAGCCAGAGAGACTGTAAGTGTTTATCTCAAGGACATGATGCTCCAATGATCTTGCCACTGTCTTTCAAGCTCAAGTAAGACAAGGTGTGTGGAATGTTCTTATAGATAACATGAACAGGGCAGAATATGTGTCAAGTCATAGGAAAAGTTTGCCTTTTACAAGAAACTCCTGGGACTGATGCTGTCTTAGCGCCAACCCTGGTCAATGAAGGCATGAATTCTGGTTTGGGTGATGTGCTCTCCTAGCATTTGCTCTTTGCCACACTTCTGGGTTTTGCATAGTATTGATGCACAGCAGTGCTTTCTGGGTATGCATGCCATGCTTGAAGCATGAATGAAAATACATCATGCTTGAAGTAAATTGGAAGCAATGGAACAATTCCTACTTGCACAGTTCAGTGCATACTTCTGCATGCTTGCACAGCTGGGGAGAGTAGGTTTTTGTTTTTTGTATTGGAAACCAGATAGAATAACTGTATCTGAACCAAATTCCATGAGCCACACCAAGTGCTGGTCCAAGACCTCCTGACACCTGAGTATTGGCAACCTTCAGTCTTGAAAGACTATGGTATCGCGCTCTGAAAGGTGGTTCTGGCACAGCGTCTAGTGTGGCTGAAAAGGCCAATCCGGGAGTGACAATCCCTTCCACACCGGGAGCAAGTGCAGTCTGTCCCTGGTCTGTCTCCCTGGCTATGGGCCTTCCTTCTTTGCCTCTTAGCCTCAGACTGTTGGCAAAGTGTCTCTTCAAACTGGGAAAGGCCATGCTGCACAGCCTGCCTCCAAGCGGGCCGCTCAGAGGCCAGGGTTTCCCACTTGTTGAGGTCCATCCCTAAGGCCTTCAGATCCCTCTTGCAGATGTCCTTGTATCGCAGCTGTGGTCTACCTGTAGGGCGCTTTCCTTGCACGAGTTCTCCATAGAGGAGATCCTTTGGGATCCGGCCATCATCCATTCTCACGACATGACCAAGCCAACGCAGGTGTCTCTGTTTCAGCAGTGAATACATGCTAGGGATTCCAGCACGTTCCAGGATTGTGTTGTTTGGAACTTTGTCCTGCCAGGTGATGCCGAGGATGCGTCGGAGGCAGCGCATGTGGAAAGCGCTCAGTTTCCTCTCCTGTTGTGAGCGAAGAGTCCATGACTCGCTGCAGTACAGAAGTGTACTCAGGATGCAAGCTCTGTAGACCTGGATCTTGGTATGTTCCGTCAGCTTCTTGTTGGACCAGACTCTCTTTGTGAGTCTGGAAAACGTGGTAGCTGCTTTACCGATGCGCTTGTTTAGCTCGGTATCGAGAGAAAGAGTGTCGGAGATCGTTGAGCCAAGGTACACAAAGTCATGGACAACCTCCAGTTCATGCTCAGAGATTGTAATGCAGGGAGGTGACACCTGAGACAGCATGCCAAATGCTGACTCCCTTACCCGGTAATGTGCCAGCCTCTTTTCCTCCCACACATTCCAATGTTCTAGCTCAGCACTCTCCAAACCTCCACATTTCCTCTTCTTTGCTGTCCCCTCTTTATGTTCCAGTTCAAGAAGGAGGAGCAGCAGCAGTGGAGGCATGTAGGCAGACAGAGGTGGGCACCCCCCTCCACCTGCTATCACTTCAGTTGGCCTTATGAATGGGCCAGCCCTGGGCACACCTAAACTTACTTTGGAAAGTTATGCAGCGCTATGCCAAACTGCAGTCTGCACTGCTAATGAATAGTTCAGATGACTAGTTTACCATGAGGCAGAAGTGCCATTGAATTGTCCCTAAAGCAACATTTGAGACAGTTATTGAGACTACTGCTGAGATACAACATCCAAGAAACTGAGAAACTAGCAATGTTTCTCAGAGGACTTCTGCGGATCCCTAATATGAGCTTTAAAATCTTGCTGGCCAATCACACATAATGGCAATTGCAAGAACAGGCCCTAAGGCAAACTTCAGGCTCTGCAAAGGACTTTGCCTGAAACCAGAACTAGTTAGAATCTGGAAGGAAAAGAAGGGATTTCTTTAAAAAAAAAAAAAAAACTTTGTCATGCAAATTACTATCACCCTGGTACAGACTGAATGCAAAATGCATTTTTATGTTCTCATGAGCTTGCAGCGAACATGGAACTGAAACATTAATCCGCCTCATTTTTTTGCAATAGGAAATGTATTTAGAATTTAGCCAGTCCTCTGAACTTTTCTCCTGATCTCATTTTAAGGAAGAGGAGAGGAAAGCGTTTTGCCTTCTTTGAGCAGATTTGGATTTGCCTCCCCTCCCCATTGTCTCCTGCCCCTTGCTGTGAGAGGATGATTGATAATGCCGGCATTAACCAAAATGATGAAGAGAGCTCTGACAGCTGTTGGATTTATTTTCGGTGCTATATAAGAGGCAGTGATAAAACAGAGCAAATAGGCATCAAAGCTGAAGCAGTCATAAAAGATCCCTATTGCAGATAACGATTTTTTGTTCTGCGTGGAAAGGGACTGTCTTATTGACTAGCAGTCCAATCCTAACTAAATCCCCCCCTACACTGTTGCAGCCATGCCAACAGAGAACACACTGTATCCCAAAGGCCTCCTTGAGGTAAGAAAACTTTTGTTCCCTTACCTCAGGGCAAAGTAAGGAGGTTCCCTTACCTCCTCTACCCCAATGGTTCTTCTCAGATATGCGCCAGTTATTCTGCGGGCACAAGTCTGCAGAGAGTAAAGGAGAGGGGCGGGTAGAGAGATCAGGTAAGAGATGATGGTACACAATGGTACCACTGGGATGTACTCCCCCATTCTGCCTCCTGCCCATCCCCTCCCCACCCAGAAACACCCCCATTCCATCCACTCCCTGCCTCGGCTCCCAATTATCTATACTGCTGGATGTAGCTGGCCTCCAGCGCTGCCAACATTTGCAGCAGCACCCCCAAAATGACTTCCAGCAGCACTCTGTGCACACCCCCACATGGCTATTTATAACAGTGGAACTGTGTTATGCTGTGTTATGCTGTCATAAAGGACTGTGTAGCCTTTGTTAGAATTGGGCTGTTAATCTAAGAAGAGACCACTAAGAGAGCTCCTGTCTGGACATGGAGCCCAGATCTACCTGCCAGGTAGACCTGGGCTCCCATTCCAATTGCCCTCTGGAGCCACCTTTTCCAGGTGGATGGACCTGGGCTCCTGTCCAGACTACCTGCTGGGTAGACGTGGGCTCACATTCCAACCACCCTCTGAAACTCTCATCTAAGCTGATAGACCTGGGCTCCCATCTGGATTTGGAGCCCAGCTCTACCTGCCAAGTAGACCTGGGCTCCATTCCAACTGCCTTCTGGAGTTCTCTTCTAGGCAGGTAGACCTGGGCTCCTATTTGAACTTAGAACCCAGATCTACCAGTCAGGTAGACCTGGGCTCCCATTCCAACTGGGACCCTATTTCACTCCCCATCCTGGTGGGCACCCTTACCCACTGACATATTACAGTAATTTTATCACATGAGGGAGTAATAAAAATTTATGGACCCCAGATGTCAAATGACCTAGCTATGCCACTAGGATGCTGCACTAGATGAATGCTGGATTTTGGTCTGATCCTGCAAGGCTCTTTTTATGTTACTATATTTGGTTTCATTTATAATAACAAAAAATGCATTATTTCACCATTAATAATTAGAAAAACCAATTAAGCTCTCCTATCACCGTGTTGTAATGAGTGTTCTTCTACAGGTCAGAGGCTACAGAATTTGATTAAGTATGATCTTACCAGATTCAAGAGTTTAATTCAAGATGGTGAGTCCCTAAGATACAATCAAATTAAAAGATCAAAAGAATAATGAAAACCTGCAATGGTTTCAGTATTTTCAATTAAGAGGTTTTATTTCAGTAACTCTACGGGATGGTACACTGTTTCAGAGTTAAGTGCCTTTGAATAATTGATTTGAAGTAATGAAAGGTACTAGGGGATTTCTTTCAAGGATATACTAGTTTATATTAAGCTTAAATAAATCACTTTGTGCTAACTTTAAGTATTTAAGGCAAAATTGTAGATGTCTGTAATGGAACCAGCTTGGATTAAGATTTTGACAAGGGTCCAGCAAATGTATCAATACAAAATCATATCGTTCTAAAGTGTTGTACTGTTGGCGTCTATCCTCTTGTAAATCAAACAAGATTGGTGCAATGCACGGGAAAGATGTGGAAGGTCTTGATAAAGCTTCTTTCTTATCTTGTGGGACTGACTACAATGAATGGGGCTTGGGGTGGGAAATCATTGTTAAAATGACTTCTACTGTATCCTTCTTCACATGACATGGTCTCATGGAGTACCAATGCATAAAGGTGATGAATGGAAGCATGTTGGCTATCTGCACACCACACATTGATGAGCTTTTTTGGCATACTACTAGACTTCCCTCTATTTAGCATTTGTGGGCAATGTTCAGCACATGCTGAACACTGAGGTTTTCCTCACGTTCTAGCACCTTACTGACCCAAGATTCTAAATCCCAGGAGAAATTCTCTATTTCTGGGCTTGCCCCTGCATGATCTTAGCCCAATCTTACTGAAATCCCTGCACAGTGATGCAGCAGTGCCAGTGTGGCTTCTGCTCCATCTGGCGGGAGATTTTTGACTTCTGGAGGTCTCCTCAGGGTAAGGGGTCATTTGTTCCAATGCCCCAGGTTAAGCCCCAGCAACCACTCTAGGGCAACTGGGACCTGTGCCAGCAATATTGCTGGTGCAAGTTCACGTTGCTCCGTGCAGGTGGATCAGGGAAGAGGGCTTGGATTTCGCGTGCACTGCCGAACCCACTTTCCTTCTGAGCCTGACCCACCCATTCCCCACCTCATTTCCTCCCCATTTCACTTCTCCCAACCCGCCTCCACCCCAGTTCATCCCCTGGGCTGGGTTTGCCAGCTCCAGCAGGCCTCCATGCACCATGCGCAGGAAGTCTCCAGCCTTTCCACTGGTGCAGCAGAATTACAGTCTTCTCACTGGTGAAATGGCTGCTACTGCAACCTCAAAGCACTTTACAGTTCCACCAGTGGAATGCACATTCCACCTGCAATCCCTTTACAAAGGATTGGGCCATAACTCTTCTTTTTTTCAGTAGGTGACGCAAGTTCAAGGAAAAGTTCGAGGAAAAGGCTTTGGAGCCGCTCCATGCTCCAAAGCTTGGCGAAAGGATCCCGACCTTACCTCCTGTTCCTCACCCACTCCCTGGAATGCCCTCTGCCCTCCCTTCACCCACCATCTCCAGAACACCTCCCTCCCGCCTCCTCCCCACTCTCACCAGTCTCCTGCATTGGCCAAGCTCAGCTGACATAGGCTTACCTCTCCGAATTGGCGTGGAGGTTGGATGCAGCTTCTGTGGGCCAGTGCACGTCCCTGCACCAGCCCAGCCGACACATGAAGAGGCGCAAACATGCTTACGGCATGTTTGCAACCCTCCTGGAATCTGCGCCGGCCCAGGGTGCACTTAGGAATGTGCCCTTGGGCAAATAAAGCTCCAGTATGACAATCTTGAACTGGGACTTCTACTTCCTTAGAATCCAAAGAACCTCGAGCCCAGGGCCAGAACTGGAGCACAAGACAGACACTTAGATGGCAAGGTGAAAACCATGACAGCAGGTAAATACAGGACAGGGGTGGAATATCACAAACTATTACATCTTGCTAGCATTGCAGACTGTGAGAAAGTGAAATATTGGGGTTTCAGAGAGGTAAAAATTAATATAGGAATCTGTCAAGGGCTTCCTGCTAGACAGGATATGCAGCAAAAGTGGCTCATAGATCAAATTCATAAGTGTGTTAGTATGAAATGCATATTGATTCTCATCAGATCCAGTTTTTGGAGAGCTAGAAATGTCTTTATGAACTTCTTTAATTTGAAATATGTGAGCCAATGCATGTTATTATTAGCTGCCCTGATTGCCTTGCAAACAAACATAAAAATGATTATGTAGATTTAGATGATATTCCCCAAGTTTAAAAAAATCAACATTGTTTGCATATGTTGCAAATAACTGCAAAATGATTGTAAACTTTGAGTTAATATCTAGAGTATTAAAATACTGATGGGACTAGTAGATTTGCAAAGGATGCAGTCATAAGCAGTTTTTCCTGGAATTGTCCTATTGAAATAAAGGGAGTGGGATGCGTCATACATACAGGGCCTGTGCATGTATGTTATTCATGTAGCAAGGAATGAAAACAAGTGTTGGACTTTCACATTCTTCATCACTGCAGGTATAACCGGCCATGAGACCTGAATCTTAAGTGTCATTCTTGAGTTGCATAGCATGCAATGGGCAGCCCAGTCTGCACTGGAATAGGCATGCCAACTGTCCTGCACTGTATCCAGTACCGGTTACGAGGTGGTAGCCATGGAACTTGGAGTAAGGGGATATTTATCCCCTTACCCCACATTGCACGCCAGCCACCCTACTGGGCTACTCGAATCTGTGCCTGCAAAATTGTTGATGCAAATCCGAGAAGCCCAGGCTGACTGGAGGGGGGATTGGGTTCCAGCCTAATTTGCCGAGACTAGTCCCACCCCCACCGGCCCTCCCTCTGCACACCCTACCCTGCCCAAAACGCCCCCATTCCGCCCTCCAACCACCTTCCCCAACCCCCCCCCCCATCATCCACCCTTGGCCAGCACAAATTTACCCTTTCCTAGCAGGGATCTGGTGCATGGAGGCCAGCACATGTTCTTGCACCAGCCTCCCCAACTCAAGAGTAGTCATAAACATGCTTTATGGCTTGTGCAACTAGAGCCAGCCCAGCGCATCTTCAGCATTGCTCTCTCATTCCCTTTATATGCATGTACATGAGACTGAAGTTCACGTGCCCCACCATATGCATGCACAAGTTGTGTATAAACCAGCTTTAGTTTTGAGGAACTCTGGTTAAGACTGACACCTTTTGCTGACAGTGCCATGCTGACAGTCGTCCACATGGATATATTTAACTTAAGATCCTATTGTAGCTTTTGTGGTCCACAAATAGCAAAGAGCTTGAAAAATCCAAAACTTCAGTGTAAGACCCAGATAGGACTGGACTATAAGTTATCACTGCTTCCTGTCCACATATCTAATCCTATGGTTAAAAAATATGTGTCTTGGAGTCCAGTTTGAGCTCCATCACATTTTACGTCTTATGAAGCACTGCCAACATTCCTGCTATCACCCATGTAAACTCCCACCACAGAGGGCCACAGGGTAGAAGAGATGCTGGGTACCACGCCAAAGGCACCCAACATTTTCCTACGGGGCTCTAGACACTTGAATTTTAATCTCCTAGTCTTCATTGCCAGATATCTACCACCAAAACAAGGCATTTTCCCTGACTACTTAATTTGACATAGGGATGCTCATGAACTGTTCAGCATTGCAATAATAATAATAATAATAATAATAATAATAATAATAATAATAATAATAATAATAATAATAATAATAATAATATCCATTGTATTTGCTAAAGGAAAGCTGGGGCAATAAATCAAAACATCAAGGTAAAAAAAAGCTGTGATAGCTGAAGAAAATCATTGCCAGAGGTGCCTGCCAACATTGGCACGTTAGCTGGTACCAGAGATGACAAAGGGCCATATGGCTGTCCTCCTGGTTCAGATAGATACAAATGTTCAATTTTCCATCAAGAACTATTGAGCTGAGGCAGCACCTTCCTGTCACTCACGACTCCATCCTGCCTCAGCAGCCGTCCCATTTGGCAGCATTCCCTAAGTGCCATTTTGGTTCACCAAAATTCAAGGTGCCTGCCCCAGTGTGATGCCATCCTTTGTTGTAATGACCATGACATAATTACCATTGCGCATGCATATGGTAATGACCAAGCTGAATTGGAGCATATGCATAGATAATGTAAACAAAAAGGTCAGATGGAAAGCACAGAATACAGAATACACACACACCCTTACATGACTGCATACCACAATACCACATCCAGCACAAGACATATGACAGTCACATTATGCTTGATCTGTGGATACTGGCAAAATTCAGCGGCCCAAAGCCAGAGACAGTTTATTTAGGGTCCAAGTCTATCCAAACTTCCAGCACTGATGCAGCCCCAAAGTAAGGGAACAAACATTCCCTTACCTTGAGGAGGCATTTGTGACTGCCCACCACTGCCATGACAGGGTGCAGCACATTATTATTATTATTATTATTATTATTATTAGTAGTAGTAGTAGTAGTAGTAGTAGTAGTAGTAGAACCTTTGTTGGCATAGAACAGGTAACAGGTATAGATGAGTGGCAATCTGTTTGACAAAATCCTGACAGTCTGAGGCTATTCATCAATGGGATAGTGACATTATCTGAATTCCATAAGTGCAAAGGTAAGTAAGAATACAGGTTGGATGGCAGGAGATCTTCATATAAAGGACAACATAGAAGAATGTGAGGTAGGTTTTGAATAGCTCCCTTATTGCATATGCGCAGGCAGTCTTTACTACCATCCGTAGAGCCATTAAAACAGGCTTCTAAAGCATTCAGTAGTAGGACATTACATCTTGTACTTGTAACAACGCAGCACATTAGCATGATTGTATCAGCACTGGAAAGTTGGCTAGGATTGGGCCCTCAAAGTGGCGTACATCGGCAGACTGACCACAACCCTGTGTCGTCATCCCCCCAATGTTATTCCATGAAAGAAACTCATAGAACCCTCCGTTTCTCCAGCTATTTCCCTTAATAGTCCTGTCGTCACCCTGGCTGTCAGGTCTTACACCTTCCAGGCTTTCACAGTGAGCTGCAAAACAAGCCTCAGACCAGTTCTGAGGATGTTATACATTTCTTACCAGCTGACTCCTCCACACTTCTCCATGGAGATCCACCTGTCTTCTTGGTCTCCCATCCAAGGCAACTGATCCTGCTTCGTTATTTTTAGGTGAGGTGACAGCTCAACCTCCAGACCACACCTACTGCCCAAGTTGTATATAATTTGTATATATTTCTTTTACCAAGTTGCATAGTTGTCCATAACAGGGTGTTGCACATGATTAGTGACTTAAGGCAGCAGTTGATCACAGTCCCATCCACACAGCAGAATGGATGGAGCGTTCATCCCTATGCAGGATTGAGGTGTTGTTTTTTGCTGTAGTCAAACAAGCATGCTTCTTCATTGTAGGTTAGAACATAGCAAAGGCTTCAATCCAATTCACACATACCTGGGAGCAATCCCCATTTACTATAATGGAACTTTCTTCCACGCAGACATGCATAGGTTTGGGCTCTAAGCTAGAAAGGAACATGACAGAAAACCTGTATGTCTGAAACTGCCTGTTTTCAGAGGCAGCCTATCTCTGAATGCCAGAGGCAAAGGAGTGGCAAAAGAATACAGGTATCTTGTTGCTTGTGTGCCCTCAGAGGCATCAGGTGGGCCATTGTGAGATACAGGAAGCCTGCCCAGAGAGACCTCTAGCCTCATCCAGCTCTTCTTATGTTTTTCTGTAAAAGTCTAAGAGTGGAGTCTAACAACAGCTCATAAAAGATGTTTCTAAGGTTTAACCCTTTAAACCTTGTTACTACAAGATGGGTTTTCTGGACTCGTCTTAGGATTCCACAGACTCCAATCTGGCCTGGGGACCAGTCCAAGGAAGATTCCTCTGCAGGCCACAGAGTTTTGCAGAGTAATCACAGAGTAAGTGATTACTTACTAGGCCCGCTAAGCTACATGAGTGCTTCACAGCCCAATCCTATCTTACAATAGTGGAATGAGTGTTACATAGTTATAAAAGGACCAGCAATGGCACAAACATCACACTGCTGCCAGGCCAGACACAGGTGCCCCTGCAAAGAGGTGTCAGCATCAACCCTCACTACCATGTAGCTTGGGCTGCATTGCCTGTGGTAAGGCAGGGGCATGTCCCAGGCAAGGAGTGGGGCAGGGGGAATTTCAGGGCAAGTGTGCAGAGTGGAGGGAAAAGATGGATCCCAGCAGCACTACCATGCACCAGGATCCTATCCTCTCTTTTTCAAACTTTTCCTGCCCCTTTCTCTCTTTGGGCTATTATTAATTACAGGTGTGCACCACTTAATATAGAATACATTCTCTGATTCCTGGTTGTTATGCGATTATGTCATTAAGTGAACATCCAGTCCAATCTATTGCCTTTGTTGTGTAAACAGACACTCCCTGCCAGACACTAGCTGGCTGCACAGGCTACTGGAGACAGATTGCCTCTTCTTTGAATTAAGAGCCTCTGTGTTGTGGAAACAGACACCTGGCTGCAGGCTATGGGAGATGCAATTGCCTCATTAAGAACATCTTTACTGTGCTTTGACCACTGTTATATATGCAGTCTGTTGTTAAGCAAACATTTGTTAAGTGGCGCATACCTGTATAACCATTGGCTATTTTCAGACCACCAAGACTTCCCAATGAAAAGCTCCTACAGTCTCTTTTCAGAACATAAGAACAGCCCCGCTGGATCAGGCCATAGACCCATCTAGTCCAGCTTCCTGTATCTCACAGCGGCCCACCAAATGCCCCAGGGAGCACACCAGATAACAAGAGACCTCATCCTGGTGCCCTCCCTTGCACTGGCATTCTGACATAGCCCATTTCTAAAACCAGGAGGTTGCATATACATCATGGCTTGTAATCCGTAATGGATTTTTCCTCCAGAAACTTGTCCAATCCCCTTTTAAAGGCGTCCAGGCCAGATGCCATCACCACATCCTGTGGCAGAGTTCCACAGACCAACCGCACGCTGAGTAAAGAAATATTTTCTTTTGTCTGTTCTAACTCTCCTAACACTCAATTTTAGTTGGTTCTGGTGTTATGTGAGAGTGTAAAGAGCATCTCTCTATCTACTTTATCCTTCTCATGCATAATTTCGTATGTCTCAATCATGTGCCCCCTCAGGCGTCTCTTTTCTAGGCTGAAGAGGCCCAAACACTGTAGCCTTTCCTCATAAGGAAGGTGCCCTAGCCCAGCAATCATCTTAATTGCCCTCTTTTGCACCTTTTCCATTTCCACTATATCCTTTTTCAGATGCGGCGACCAGAACTGGGCACAATACGCCAGGTGTGGCCTTACCACAGATTTGTACAACTGCATTATAATATTAGCTGTTTTGCTCTCAATTCCTTTCTGATCCCAAGCATAGAATGGGCCTTCTTTACTGCCGCCACACATTGGGTCGACACTTTCATCAACCTGTCCACCACCACCCCAAGATCTCTCTCCTGATCTGTCACAGACAGCTCAGAACCCATCAGCCTATATCTAAAGTTTTGATTTTTTGCCCCAGTGTGCATGACTTTACACTTACTGACATTGAAGCGCACCTGCCATTTTGTTGCCCATTCTGCCAGTCTGGAGAGATCTTTCTGGAGCTCCTCACAATCACTTCTGGTCTTCACCACTCGGAAAAGTTTGGTGTCGTCTGCAAACTTTGCCACCTCACTGCTCAACCCTCTCTCCAGGTCATTTATGTAGAGGTTGAAAAGCACCGGTACCAGGACAGATCCTTGGGGCACACCGCTTTTCACCTCTCTCCATTGTGAAAATTGCCCATTGACACCCACTCTCTGTTTCCTGGCCTTCAACCAGTTCTCATCCATGAGAGGACCTGTCCTCTAATTCCCTGATTGTGGAGTTTTTTTCAGTAGCCTTTGGTGAGGGACCATGTTGAACGCCTTCTGAAAGTCCAGATATATAATGTCCATGGGTTCTCCCGCATCCACATGCCTGTTGACCCTTTCAAAGAATTCTATAAGTTTTGTGAGGCAAGACTTACCCTTACAGAAGCCATACTGATTCTCCCTCAGCAAGGCCTGTTCGTCTATGTGTTTTGAGATTCTATCTTTGATGAGGCATTCCACCGTCTTAACCAGTATAGATGTTAGGCTGACCAGCCTATAGTTCTTTCAGAATTTCTATTTTTAGGTTAAGTTACCAAATAGGTCAACTGTTGTCCTGCCACAGTTCTTTCCTGCCCCAGTTTCTTTTTCTGTCGGCATCAGCTTCGTTTACTCTTGCCAAAGAGAAACTCTCTTTTTAATAGGATATTCATTAGTATTAAAAATAATTCAGGATATAATCATTTGTGCCTTTGATGTAAGATGTGTCACAATGAGCTATTAGACAAGAAGAATGGGGGCTCCTTGCCGCTATTCTTCCCCACATCAGTCATTCCTGAATTTGAGTTGCCTTCAGACTATGAGATTCCTTTCACAGAACACTGTGAAATATGGACCACTCTGTTTTCCCTTTTACCAGGGTGTCATTATTAGATGAAGTTTGCTTCCCCCCCCCCCATTTCAGAATTCGGGTGAGTGGGTGTGATTAATGCAAAGCACAACGCCAGCTTTCCTAAGCATATAATTATTTTGGATAATTATGATCGATGCCTTGAGTTGAAATGATCAGTGGCAGGTTCTGGATTTTAGATGGGAACAGATGAGCTATTACTACACTACTTCAGCATTACACAGTGTTGCAGAACTGGGGGGCAGGGGCAAGTTCAGGTCTCCTACTTGGAAGCAAGCAAAAAAAAAAAAAAATTAAAGGATCTACAGAACTACCAAACAAAAGATGAGTAGACAAATTGGCTGGAGAAACAGTAGCACTAGAAAGCACTAGAGTTAAAACCACTTGTTTACTAAGCAAAAGTGAAAGGATGGCTCTCCCTGAAACTTGGGTTCCCCTGAGTGACTCTGTGTGATCACATCTCAGTTACCATAGGACAAGGACAGAGAATGTTGAGAGAATAATTTGCTGTTGTGTAGTTGGAATGCCACAATGAGCAGAAGTCGTCACTGGCATTGATGAAGGGATCCTGGACTACTCTCTCTCTCTCTCTCTCTCTCTCTCTCTCTCTCTCAGGATCCACTCTCAGGTCTTGTGGGCAACCTTTGCTTTCACAACAACATTGTCCCCAAATACAGGGCAATACTTTTCCCCATAGAATGGGAATGGCAGGCATTCCGAAGAGGGAGCCATTTACCCTCTAAGACAGCAATAATCTGGTCTATATTTCAAACCAGCTGAATGAGAAGTGGTTACACTTATTTCAGCTCATGTAATTTCTTTCCCATGCCATGCTCCAGCACCTAGGCTTTGCTACATCTTGCAAATTGACTCTTCATATTTTGTGGACCTCTGGTTGTGAATTTTCATAAACAACAGATTAGATGTGATTTATCACCCTTAAGAAGCACATCTACAATACAAATTGAATAAATATACATTAGGCACCATGATAATTGGTTGGCATTCCTCTGGGCTCACTCTTTGGCCTTCTGTTCTATGCAGTTCACACAATTCCTATCTGTTAAGACTCCTGTGATATACAATCCGTGTTAAGGTATGCTAGATATAGTGATTCAGCTGCCATCACCATTTTTCACCTTCTATTGGCAATGGTGTTCGATGCCCAACATAAACGACTGCAAATCCATAAACCACCTGCGCTTTAAAGCTGTTAAGTGCAGTATTTTTAATGGTTGGGATGTCCAACTACTAAAAAAAAAAAAAACTAAAATGGAATTATTCAGAGGTTGAATGACAGGCTTTGCATTAAAGATGCTATTTGTCCTTCATATAACAGAAGGTACTTCTTTTGTCCCTGAAACAAAAGGGAAAAATAAATAATAAGAAACATGAATGAGCAAGATGTTCTTTTAATGCTTCCCCCCCCAAACACTGCTTCTCAGTACATTTTTCCAAAAAAAATAACAAAAAGAACCCTAATTAGTCCTCATGGATTTCTTGCATTTAAAAGTTATCTGTGTCCCCCATGTTCGTAATTAAGGAGTCTTTATACTCTTTGAAAAGTTACTCGGTAGATTGGGGAGTTGTATATTAAGAATGCAATTCCATATGGAGCTTATAATTAAAACAAGGAAAACCTCAGACTCTCAGCCTAGCCTAGGAGGACAAACCAAGCCGAACAATGTTTGGTTTATCAACATGCATTTGCTATTGGACAAGTAAAATGATTGATAAAAGGTGTTATTAAATGGATATATTGCTTTTTAAAAATACCATAAAACAGTGGTTGCCAAACTTGTGACTGCTGTGCACAGTAGAAGCAATTCCTGTCCAGACCCATTCCTATCTTTCTGCCTCACTGCTGGGAAGAAGCCCACCCAAGTGCTGCAATGGGATGCTCTAGGCAGTCGCATCTGTAGCCCACTGCCCCAACAGGCTTTGTGCCTGCATTTCTAGGCAGACACAACTGCCTAGAGCAGGGGTGTCCAAAGTTTTTGGCAGGAGGGCCACATCATCTCTCTGACACTGTGTCAGGGGCCAGGGGAAAAAGAATTAATTTACATTTAAAATTTGAATAAATTTACATAAGTTTACATAAATGAATATATTAAAGACTAACTTATATGAATGAATGAAGGTCCTGAAATAGCTCAAGGCCTATAAAAGGCCTTGCACAAAGCAAGGCTGGCCTTTTCTTTGCTGCCACTACTGCATCACAGACATGAAACAACAAGCAGTGGAGGGAGCCCTCATCCCACAGCTCACGCAAGAGGTCAAACAGTCGCGCTCATGCAGAGAGCAGTTGTGTTGGGCCAGTGTGGGCTCCAACAAATCTCTGGAGGGCCAGAGACTCATTGGAGACTGGGGGCTCCCTGTAGGCCGCACTGAGAGGCCTCGAGTGTCTCAGGTGGCCCCAGAGCCGGGGTTTGGGCACTCCTGGCCTAGAGTGTGCATTGCAGCACTCAGGTGGGCTTCATGTGAGCAGCGAGGCAGAACAGTAAGTGCTGCTCACACAGGGGAGGGATCCAGTGCTGCAACGGATTGGGACCACAAGATGTGGTTTGGCGAGCACTGCCATAAAGCATCAAACATTCTTCCACCCCCTCCATCCTCCCTGCACATGGAAAACTAGCATGTCAGGGAGTATGGATCAACCTGACAGGTGCATGGAGGTTTCTTTTTACATGAAGAAGCATTCAAATATGTAAACCCATTCAAGCATGTACTAACCAGAAGACTTATTGCATTATCCCACTGATGGTGTAAACTGGCTTGTGTAAGCAGAAATAACTAGTAGACCCAGAACCCACATTTAACTCCTTTTTGCCCTGCTCACAGGTGTAAACATTTGGTCCCTGTTGTGTATATGCTATGTTGGGCAGGAATGGCTTAATCCCAGTCCGTCACAAAAAACTATGTCTAATTTTTTTTTCTTATACTAATTATTTCACTTTCTTTACCCTTCTCCATTTTCCTTCCTTCTTTCTCTGTGTCAGCATTTCCACTTCTTCCTTTTCTCCATCTCTTACATTCCATGAAAAACTAATGGGCTAAACAGCCCCAAAAGTTTAATGGGGTTGTTACAAGATGAGAAACAGAGTGAGGACTTTTGATTAGATGACTGCTACTTTTTTTTTTTTAACATGATGACTTGTCCTGAGATTCAGCTTAAGCAAATTAAGGGCCCCTAATTACTCAGGGACACTTTTCCTTATTTTCCACTGGCTTTAGCCTTTGGTTACTCACTGATCACAGAAAAATTTAAGTGCAGAAGTTAATTTAAGAACAGTTATTTTAGATCACCATAACATACTGCTTCCAGAAAGCCCTCTCAATTCCTCTGCTGTCTCTTCAAAGATACCTTGTTATAAAGGCCAGGTAGGCTTTGCATTTTTTATTCTTACTACTCAATTACTTTTGAAAGGTTTTTAAAATAAGGAACTGTTGCTATTTATAACACAAGCTTTGTGTTATTTGTGCCAGCAAACTGTTTAATTTTACAGTCATTTTGTTAATCTTTCACTGGCAAGAGGTAACAGGTGTCATGTTGACATACTGTTGTTTTTTTAAACTAACGTTAGAGTCAACCCTTCCCCATTTATTAATCTTTTGTGTTGCATCCCATCAACATGAGGTATCACCTAGCAACCTCAAAGATGGAGATGAAAGTCTGTCTAATTAATTACAGTGTGTACAGCCTTTTGAAGATGTAGGGCAATGCAGAAACCGAGGTGGCAAGATGCTTAAATGGGTTTTGACATTGATTAGTTGAAATGCTTAATTTCTTAGAGAAGAGATGCTGGGGCTCAGCTGAGCCTGGAAACACTGCCTTCTCATCTGAAACCTTTCCCTCAGTCACAGATGTCTGGGAGCTCTCTGTGGTTATTCAATAGTATGCGAAATGTACTCTGCATCTTCACAGGAGAACTTCAGTCTTACTGTCGGGGCTTTGGTTTTGAGAACTGGCATTGAAAAACAGGTGCTGGATGTCATGAATATGTGCAGTTCAGGCCTAGTAGCATTGCAAAGCCTGAACCAAAGTAACCCAGTAACATAGAAGTGGCTTGCATCCTAGCTGCAAGGAATTTACAACTCATGGAAGGCGATAAATGTAGCACCTCAGTAGCCAGAGAGGCGCCTAGGAGTCTCCAGTGGGGAGGGGGAGAACTAGGAGGACTAGCATCCAGCCCCACATCGAGAAGATTCTGACCTCAAGGGTTTCTGATTGGACAGTTTAAAAGGAGTACAGAGTCACCCCATCCTGGTAGCCTGTGAAGTATAAAAAACAAAGCCCAGAGGGGTGTCTTTCGTCTTTGGTCTTTGTCTCTTGGTGAGATAGGTGGTGGGTGCACATCCTGCCCCACCAGGACCATGTGGCCTCATAGGTAACTGAGGAACTACAAAAGAAGCTGACCCAGGTGAGCGTTAGGAAATAATAGAGATAGCTTTATTATTTTATGCTGATATGTTTCCTAGACGTTTTAAGGCCTCTAGCATTTGCTGCCTTTTGTAACTTTTTGTAACCCTATGTACTTAATAAAGTAAAAATCCTTTTACCATGTTCGTTCATTGTCTGTTGGGGACAAAGGTTCAGAATCCTGCCTAGCTGTTCAGCAAGCTACCAAAAATCCTCGTTGTGGACTAGTAACTTGAGGACTGAGACTTTAAGTAAAGGAAGTGCTCAGTGCCTACAAGGGATATAGTTAAGCCTAGAGGATCTCGGTGTCCCTGGACTGGCTCTTACAGGGTGGTGGCAGTACTACCGAACAGGGATCTTTGAGGGCTCTAGGGTTAAGAACCAACAACTCTGAGCACCCCAAAACCCTGGGAGTGAGACCAAGTATACGACACTGGAACTCACCTGACACAAATTAAACCCAACTTCCTTTGGGAAGTGCTGTAATAAGGAGCCATCCAGGGAGGTTCAGTGTCTCCATTCCTATGGGGATACGTTATCCAAACCTCACTGTTAGGCGATTTTACTATTGTGTTAACATCAAATGTTCTATTGCATGGATCAATGGATGAGTTGCGCAGTTTCCACCCTGGTCTCCAGGTTCAGTACAGCACGCTGCTCGCAGCAGGGGATGGCCTTTGCCATTTCACTACCTTGGCGCCAGGCACTCCCAGTGGGCAAGGCCTGATGGGGCTTGCTCTTGGGGAGGACTACAGAGACGGTGGGACAAAATTATGGACTGCCAAAGTATATGCAGTCCGTCGTTCACCAGAATGTCATTATATGGTGGCTGACCTCAGAATTCAGTTTGTGAAAAGGGAAAATATTGCGTATCCTTCCCCCCCCCCACACACACACACACAAGGTCCAAGCAAAGCTTGCTTTCTCATCTAGTTGCTTAGAGGTGTTTCCCTCCAACATTCCGTAGGCTGGAGTCCCCACATTCCAAATCTAGATTGAGGCATAGCTACCCCAATTTCTTCCATACCCTGACAGTGTGGGCCACCTGTTTGAACTGCAAACAGGCCCCATTTCTGCCCTCCCCCTTGATCTGAGCAAATACACATAGATGAGATGTTGCAGGAAACAGGCTGATTTTCGTTTCCCAACCACCTTGGGAACCATGAGCAACATGGAAGTATTTGTGCCAAAGGTCATTTGTCTTGAAGCGCTCCTTCCACCTATAAATCAGTCAAGTGATAAGAATTGGCACATGGGAGCTATATATTGTTATTGATCATCTCGCAGTGCTCTCATTAATGCCAATGTGAATCCCCCATATTCACTAACGACCTGTGAAGCTCCCATTTCCCTGTGCCTCTAATAAACTGTCTCTTTTAATTTGACACCAAATCCCTGCCCATTCGCATATCCTTCCATTAGTTATGACACCTCCTGTTTTAGATCAAGTGTGCTTTGATAATGGTGAATAATTAGGCGAAGAGGAATAGAACTTGGTTGATTATTGCATCCAGAAAACACTGCAAAGTAGGCTCTGTCTTTATTAAAAGTTGTAAAAAGTTTGGCTTTCTGGGAAAGCAGCTCAATTTTTCTTTGTTAAAGTACATCACCTTGTTCCATCTTCCCCCCTTCTTTCACATCCCAGCTGTTTATACATCTAGGAAAATATTTTTTTAAAAAACCTGCCCTACTGGTGTGTCTAGAGGCAACATTTTGAGTGACATAATTAAACTGTGGTGCTGAGACCATTTTAATTATATTAATTTTAATTATGCACAGTACATTTTAATTACATCGTCTGCGAATGAGTGTCTCCCATCTATTAAAAACCTCTGTGATGGATTTGCATAATGGACCCCCCTTTTTTTATTTCTGTGAGCAGGGTTACATTACTTGATGGCTTCATTAGTCATGATGGTGGAATTTTAATTTCATTTTTGTTTGAATTCCTGCAAGTGGGGGGGGGATGGAAATGGGTTCATAATGCCCCCACATAGAAAATCAATTTCTCATTAAAAGTGGGCTCAAAATAATCAAGCATTTTACACAGTGTCCTGGCTAGATGGGATAAACAGTTTTAATAGGGGGAGTCTACTGGCTATGGAGAAACAATGGGGTGTGGGATCACACAAAGCTTCTTCCTAAAGCAGGAGACGGGAGGACTGCTGGGCGGGGATGATTGCTCTGACAAAAGTGTGGCCTTTCTCACAGGCTGTGGGACTGAATGTTATCAGTCCAATTCTTAACTATGGGTACTGGTATAGGTCGTGCTTTCCTGGGAAGCGCCCAGTCCCACGTACCAGGGTACCAACCTGTCACGCATCCTGGTTGAAGGATGCAGCAGTGTGGTGCCATTGCCCCTTTACCAGCAGGAGGCAGTAAGGCCAGGTGGGTAGTGGTATCTACATAGTGGTATCTATGCAAGCTTGTTTGTTCCCCAGAGTGCAATTCCCAGGACTTACTGCCTTCTGCTCTCTCTCTCTCTCTCTCTCTCTCCCCCTCCCCTCCCCCACATCCTCTGAAGTGAAAATAGTTAGCTAGACCAGTGATTTTCAACCAATGTGCCATGGCACATTGGTGTGCCACAAATGGTCCGCAGTTGTGCTATAGGAGTTTGGGGTAGGATCATTTATTAGGGCCAGTGGGGATGTGAGCTCCCCACCACCACCAGCCCTGCTCAGTTGGAAAGGCCTCTTTTTCCAGGCAGGTCTTCTGGGGCTCATGTCACTGCCATCTTCCTAGCTGCTATTGGTGGTACAGAGGAGTTGTGCCTCCCTTATTACACCAGTAGAGAAGGTAGTGGTTCAGCATCACAATCTCTCATGTTTTTGTCCATCTGCTAGCAGATCTTGCACTTGAAGTCATGCACACAGCCTGCAGAAGAGGCTGCGAAGTTTGAGGTTTTCTGTAAGGAGCCATCTACTCTTCCTCTTGTGCCCTTTACTGATGCTCTCCTATCAGCCTACTTTCACTGTCTTTCCTTCTGCCACAACCAAGTTCATTGCAAATAAAATAAAATAGAAAGGCCATATTCTGTAAAAGTCAAATATGAGATTCAGAATAAAAGATGCCAATTCAGCAATTTCATTCTGAATCAGCAGTTCATAGAAGTTGTATTGACTTGTGACATTTGCCCCCACACCGCCCCACCCCCGAGTACAAGGCAGAATGCCAATATGGGGCAAGTCTTACTGGACTGTGGCTTGATCCAGCAAGCAGTCCTCATGTTCTATGGCACCTAAGCTACCAACATTGGACATGGAGAACGAGGGTGCGTTTGGGTGGCAAATGCAGCATCACAGTTGTTTTCATACATTTCTATGAGTCTCATGGATGCTACCGCACAGAAAGAGCTGTAGAACTATCAAAACACTTGATAAACTATCATGTTTTTATAGTCTTCACTGATGCTGTACACCTCATAGTTCATTCACTTCATCTCAACTTTTATGTCAGTTCTGGCATGGGGCCTCATCCTTCCTCATGGTTTATCCAGTGTTCTCTCTTTTTTTTTGACTGATGCCCCTTTTCATGTGTTGCCTGGTGCCAGAGTCACAAGAGAATTCACAGATTCCGAAATCACAGTGGGACCCTTCTCCATCGATTTCCTCTCACTGCACTCTCTCTTTCTTCCAGCCTGTCCAACAACAGACTTGCAAGAGAATGCATGAATTTGAAATTTGATGGGGGGGGGGGGAGAGAGAGATTGTAGTACAAGAGTAAAGAAAGAGGGGAACACTTGTGATGTTTGGAGGCCGAATGTGAAGAATGGTGAGTAAAAATATAAAAAAAGTTCTGATAGGATAGAAGTTGAGTACTAGTAGGGAAGGGGCAGAGACATAGATGGACTTACCCGTGTATTCCATTATATTCACACCCCACTCAAGAGGAAGCAAGCTATTCAGTGACATGTATAATACTTGCAATGCTTACCCCTTCCTCCATTTTCCTCCATTGTTTTTATTTTCTAGAGCAGTGTCTAAAGCAGCAGTTTTCAGCATTTTTGTTCACATGGCACACTGACCTCTATGATCTTCTTGATGGCCTTTGCCTCATGATGTCATTTCCAGCTTCAGAAAGACTCTTCTGGGTTCTGTGGCTGTGTTTCTAAGGCAAATGTTTCTTAGAGCTTGTGGAGGAAGAGGGACAGGCAATTTGTTACTACAGACAGTTTTCCTAAAAACCGAGCCAGAGAACCTGGAAGAGATTTTCAGCTATTTTTAAACGCTGTGCACCAAACTCCTCTGGCACACTCACAAACCTTTTGCAACACGTTGGATAAAAATCACCGTTCATTCAGTGTGAACACCATAGGCCAAGGACTTGTCCTTTGTTCTTTGTCAAGTGCTGTATATGTGGATAGTACCATACAGGGGGTCACAGTACCCACAGATTCTGTTTCCGCAGATCCAGTCATTTGTGGATCAGGTCCATGGGGGTCCCCTACACGCGGCCCCTACGGAGGCAACACATCCGTAGGCTACAGATGTCTGTCCATGGCCTGTGCCAGGGTCAGACTGAGCTCTAGAACTCAAAACACATGACTTCCAGTTTCACAGAGAAATGGGAAATTGTTTTTAATGCCTTATAAGGAGAAAACAGAAGTCACGTGTTTTGAGCTCTAAAGCTCAGTCTGAGCTGGGCAGAAGCCATGGACAGACATCCATGGCCTCTGCTGAGCTCAGAAGCCCCTCCAGAGAGGAGGGGAGCCGGATTCCCCTCTCCTCCAGAAGGTTCAGATTGTGGTGACAGGCGTTTGCCCATATCTGCTGTTTTGGCTATCCACAGGGGGTTCCAGAATGGATAAGGGAGCACACCTGTATATATGATTGAATGAATGGGCCTAGGCAATTAGCAAAAGATCCCGTAAACCCCTTTATCAGCCAGGAAGCTAAGGGGACATGGAGCTAGTCAGGGTATGTGTTTCCCTGTTGGTTGTGCTGGATGTCTTGACTTTCAATACCATGGTATCCTTCTGTATCTTCTTGCCAAGATGGGTCTTGGTGATAATGTTTTGCAGTGGCTCCTGGCCTTCCTGAAGAGCAGATCCCAGAAAGCAGTATTGAGGCAACTCCTGCTTGAATCCTTGGCCTTTGACCCATAATGTTCCCCAGGGCTTAACATTGTTACATAGCAGAAGGGACATGTAGTGAAAAAGTTATTGGCTCTCCCTTAATGTGTAAAGAGAGATCTAAAGTATAAATACTTTTACTCCACTTTTTTTTATAGCTCAGGCTACTGGGCTGGTTGACCTTCATAGTGTTTCTCATTTCAAAATATATTTCCCCTTACTTTGAAGGCACGGCTCAAGGTCAAGGGTGGAGAAGGTATTATTAGTGCCACAAAGCCACAGTTCCATACTTAAAGCTTCATTTCCTTTAGCATGTTTAAAATGTCTTGCTTTTCTGTATATATTTATACAGATATAAAACTTCCTAATGGGTTTCTGTGGGATGCTGAATTTATTGTGTTTTGAGAAATGAATATTTTAGAAATTCAAATAAATTACAGTAACGGCATCTAGAACTTATGAGCCTCACTCGTAAAAATAAACTAATTTCCATACAGTGTATTTAAAATACAAACCACCAGTCTGTAGTGCTTTGAGTCTAGCCTACAAATAGCTAGAATCCATTTCCCTTGATGTATATATTTAATAAACCAAAGAGGGTAAGCAGAAATACAAATACTTGGTTTAAAGAAAACACAGTTGGGGAAATGACAATGCTATGTGCATGAGTGTCTCATTTTTAGAAATTCATTGTGAAACTCCTAGCATTTTGTAAATGGATGAGAGTTTAACTTCCAGGGGCACTTTGCCTTTCAATCTCTACCTGGTGACAGTAGGTCAGGGATGAGCACTTCTCAGGATGACTCAACTCGAGTTGACTGTTTTTGACAACTTGAGTTGACTCAAGTCATGGACCCCAACTCAACTTGCGATTTAGGGCCAGTGACTCTAAAAAAGAGTTGAGACTCAAAATGATTTGAGTCCCGACTCTCTTTAGCATGTGTGTGTTCTCTTGCTTACTTTTTTTCACTGCTTCCACATCATGTCGAAGACCTTGTGATCGTGAACCACATATTCTGAAGGATGGCAGTAGGCGTGGTGGGATGGTAGGTTCTAGGAAGCGGGGGCTGGGGAGGTTGAAGGGTGGAGGAAGGCTTAAGGTTTTATCGCCATCCTTCTCAACTTTACCCATTTCTCGAAATGACTCATGACTTGACTCAAAATGACTCTAAATTTCTCGCAGGTTGAGTTGTGGCCAGGTGCTATGACTCGCAAGTCAAGTCGCAAGTTGCTGACTTGGGACTCGACTCATGACTTAGGCTCCATGCCTTGAGCACATCCCTGCTGATTGTACCAAGAAGTGACCGAATAGGAAGGTCCACCAGCAGTTTAATAAACTGGCCCTACAGCCCAGTCCTATGCCAGGTTAGGCTGCCACATATAGGGTTTATGACAGCGGAACTTTGGCTGCTGATGGAGGGCACAGTGCTCTAGAGGTGGCAGCACTGCAACCCTGCCAATGGATCCCAACTCCACCTGCCAAAAAATGTAAGGCTGTAGGAAGGTGAGGGCAGGAAGGCGGCATGGAGGCACAAAACTGAACAGGAAGGGGGATGAACAGAGTGGGAGGTGGCAGGAGGGGGGATCTGGTGGCATTGGCACAAGCTGGATCCTATCCAGAGGCAAAAGAAATGTAAGAAGGTGATACAGGAGGCCAAGAGAGACTATGAGGAACACATGGCCAGCAGCATTAAGGGGAATAATAAAAGCTTCTTCAAATATGTTAGAAGCAGGAAACCCGCCAGAGAAGCGGTTGGCCCTCTGGATGGTGAGGGAGGGAAAGGGGAGATAAAAGGAGACTTAGAAATGGCAGAGAAATTAAATGAGTTCTTTGCATCTGTCTTCACGGCAGAAGACCTCAGGAAAATACCACTGCCTGAACAGCCCCTTCTGACCAAGGAATTAAGTCAGATAGAGGTTAAAAGAGAAGATGTTTCAGACCTCATTGATAAATTAAAGATCAATAAGTCACCGGGCCCTGATGGCATCCACCCAAGAGTTATTAAGGAATTGAAGAATGAAGTTGCTGATCTCTTGACTAAGGTATGCAACTTGTCCCTCAAAACAGCCACAGTGCCAGAGGATTGGAGGATAGCAAATGTCACGCCGATCTTTAAAAAGGGAAAGAGGGGGGACCTGGGAAACTATAGGCCAGTCAGCCTAACATCTATACCGGGTAAGATGGTGAAATGCCTCATCAAAGATAGAATCTCAAAACACATAGACGAACAGGCCTTGCTGAGGGAGAATCAGCATGGCTTCTGTAAGGGTAAGTCTTGCCTCACAAACCTTTTAGAATTCTTTGAAAAGGTCAACAGGCATGTGGATATGGGAGAACCCGTAGACATTATATATCTGGACTTTCAGAAAGCATTCGACATGGTCCCTCACCAAAGGCTACTGAAAAAAACTCCACAATCAGGGAATTAGAGGGCAGGTCCTCTCATGGATTGAGACCTGGTTGAAGACCAGGAAACAGAGAATGGGTGTCAATGGGCAATTTTCACAATGGAGAGAGGTGAAAAGCAGTGTGCCCCAAGGATCTGTCCTGGGACTGGTGCTCTTCAACCTCTTCATAAATGACCTGGAGACAGGGTTGAGCAGTGAGGTGGCTAAGTTTGCAGATGACAAACTTTTCCGAGTGGTGAAGACCAGAAGTGATTGTGAGGAGCTCCAGAAGGATCTCTCCAGACTGGCAGAATGGGCAGCAAAATGGCAGATGCGTTTCAATGTCAGTAAGTGTAAAGTCATGCACATTGGGGCAAAAAATCAAAACTTCACATATTGGCTAATGGGTTCTGAGCTGTCTGTGACAGATCAGGAGAGAGATCTTGGGGTGGTGGTGGACAGGTCAATGAAAGTGTCAACCCAATGTGCGGCGGCAGTAAAGAAGGCCAATTCTATGCTTGGGATCAGAAAAGGGATTGAGAACAAAACAGCTAATATTATAATGCCGTTGTACAAATCTATGGTAAGGCCACACCTGGAGTATTGTGTCCAGTTCTGGTCACCACATCTCAAAAAAGACATAATGGAAATGGAAAAGGTGCAAAAGAGAGGGACTAAGATGATTACGGGGCTGGGGCACCTTCCTTATGAGGAAAGGCTACGGCGTTTGGGCCTCTTCAGCCTAGAAAAGAGACGCCTGAGGGGGGACATGATTGAGACATACAAAATTATACATGAGAAGGATAAAGTGGATAGAGAGATGCTCTTTACACTCTCACATAACACCAGAACCCGGGGACATCCACTAAAATTGAGTGTTAGGAGAGTGAGAACAGACAAAAGAAAATATTTCTTTACTCAGCGTGTGGTTGGTCTGTGGAACTCCTTGCCACAGGATGTGGTGACGGCATCTGGCCTGGATGCCTTTAAAAGGGGATTGGACACTTTTCTGGAGGAAAAATCCATTATGGGTTACAAGCCATGATGTGTATGTGCAACCTCCTGGTTTTAGAAATGGGCTATGTCAGAATGCCAGTGCAAGGGAGGGCACCAGGATGCAGGTCTCTTGTTATCAGGTGTGCTCCCTGGGGCATTTGGTGGGCCGCTATGAGATACAGGAAGCTGGACTAGATGGGCCTATGGCCTGATCCAGTGGGGCTGTTCTTATGTTCGATCCTCTCTTTTTCAAACCTCCCTGCCTCTTTCTTCTTCCTGTGGCAGCTAAAGAGCTGGTGCTGGCCCAAGGAGACCCATTGCAGAGAAAGAGGCTATGGAGGGATAGGGGAAATAATTCAACTTTCTCCTTCAAACCCTCCCGAGCCACCTTGTCCCACTCCCACTGGATACAGCACACACCTTTTTGATTCAGCTGCATCCGAGGAGGGAGGGAGGAAGGATAGGTTTGGACTCTTGGTTTGGAATCTAGTGACAAACGTCAGCATACGTGTGATCAGCATGGTGACAATCCACAACTGGAAACATTGAGAAACTGGATGAAACTTTTGAGATTAGCCAAAACTACTTGAAATTGGTTTCATCCAAAGACATGATAACTAGTTCACTGACCACAAAGCAATGAGTTTTTCTCATCAAACTGTCTTCCCAGTGCTGCAATTAGGTAGTAGGTAGGTCTTGTCTTAGGACTTACTTGATGGGTGGCCTTTTTCAGGACTGGCTGAGGCCAGAACTGGGAACATGTCATGCTTCTGCCTCATGTGGAGGGCCAGTGGAATTGCAGTTGAATTGGTCCCTGGGCTGTGGAGTCCTCTTATATCAGGGGTCAGCAACCTTAAAGAGCCATTTGGACCCATTTTCCAGAGGAAAAAAAACCTCAGGAGCCACAAAACCCTTTTGACATCTAAAATGAAGATAATACTGCATATATAGTTTTTTTCACCTTTATGCCCTTACAGGTCCCATTTTTATCATGTAGCCCCCTCTTGTAGCTTTTAGTTAGTTTTGTCATACATTCTTGTCCTGTGTTTTCAGACACCTGGTCCTCTATGGTGTTTTGCCTGATTCCAAGGCCATTCTCTGCCTGGAGAATTAGGCCCACTTTAAGCAAATTAGCTCCCCTTCTTTCCCCCAACAAATGTCCCTGGTTCTGCCCTGCAGTCCTGCTGGACCCCACCTCCAGGGTAGCTCGCCTGTTCAACCTGCAGAGGTCCTCTCTCCTGCCAGCAGCCTCCCACCACTACAGCAGACCCTGGGTCCTCAGCAGGTCTTGGGCACAGCAGCCACACACCAAACTCCAGTGTCTCCAGCAGTCCATTAGTCACAAAGTCAGTCAGAGCATCCAGGGCAGAGTCCAAAGTCAATAAGCCAAGTCACAGTCCAAGATCAGATTCCAAAGTAAGTCAGTCAAATCAGTCAGAGTATCCAAGTCAAAGTCAAAGTCAATAAGCCAAGCCAAGCCAAGCCCCCAGCCAGCCAGCCAGCCAGCCAGCCAGCCAGCCCCTCCCCTCCAACCTGCACTCCTTCTACAACCCATACCCCCTTCCTGCCTCAGGTGCTTGTTATATCCCTGAGGGCCCTATTGCCTTCAAGTGGCTGCAGCTGTGCAGCACACTCTGCTGGATGCCCAGGCCTTACCCTTAAAGGGGCCACTGCTGACACCACATCTACCTCCTCACCAGATCTTCCAGGATTCCAATACATATGGCGGTTATGACATCTGCTTATCTTACATGGATACTAAAGAACTCCCCCCACCTTCCAGAGGCACCCTGCTGGAAGGAAAAAAGGACACAGACTCCAGAGGTGGGGAAGAGAAGAAGCCAAAGTTGGGCGGAGGAAGGTGGGGGGAGCAACCACAGGCCAGCTTCTGCCCTGTCTGCCTACCTGCCTGCCCTCACTCCACACTATCTGCAACCCTCTCCACACTATCCTGGGAGTAAGCCCCAGAGGCTGCAACCCTCTCCACACTATCCTGGGAGTAAGCCCCATTGGCTACAATGGGACTTCTGAGCAGACAAGTTGGTTGGAGCTCTCAGGCTGCAGTCCTCTCCACACTTTCCTGGGAGGAAGCCTCACTGACTACTTGTGAGTAGACCTGCATAGGAGGGGGCTGAGGCTACAGCCCTCCACACCTTCCTGGGAGGAAGCCCCACTGACTACAGCTTACTTGTGAATAGACCTGCACAGGAGGAGGTTGAGGATACAGCCCTCCACACCTTCCTGGGAGTAGCCCAGGGACTACATTGGGGCTTACTATGGAACAGACCTGCACGGGCTCCCACTCACCCGTCCTTGCGCTTGGCCTTGAGCAGGCTTCAAGGCTGCCATCCCAGGCACCCTTTCCTGGGAGTAAGCTTCATCCGCTGTAATGGGGCTTACAACTGAGTAGACATGCATAGGAGCAGGCTCCACGGCTGCTATCCCAGGCACCCCTTCCTGGGAGCAAGCTTCATCCACTGTAATGGGGCTTACTACTGAGTAGACACACAGGATGTCTCCTCTGCTGTGGAGGAAAAGCCTCTCCTTGCACTGACTGGGGACCTGCTCAGGGAAAGGCGGGCTGCAAGGGCTCACAATGGCTGAGGAGGAGGGCGGCTCAGGATTGGCTGGTGGTCAGCCAGTGAAGGGCCCTGAGCCATTCCAACAGAAAAAGCCAGGAGCCTGCTGGATGCTGATTGGCTGAGCCTGCTGGAGGGGAAGGGAAAAAAAGGGACCTTAAGCCTGCAGAGCGGGCAAAATTGAAAAGGGAAACCAATGTGGAGCAGGTGGGGGTGAAGGGAGAGGAGGGCAGTGAGCTCAGGGGCTGGAGGGAAGCAGCCTGCACTCCCAACACAGGTGCCTCCTGTCACACTCTTTGCCACTTTCACCTGGAGGAGCTGAAGCAGACAGCTGAAAGAGCCACATGCAGCTCTAGAGCCGCAGGTTGCCGACCCCTGTCTTATACTCTTCACGGACCCCATGTGCCCAGGCTAGTCACTGGATCCCTTTGACCTTGGAGCTATAAAAAGTGTTCCAGGTAAGGATGGAACCTTACCTGGACAATAGCAGTATCTGCTGGCTTCAGACTTCTGGCTTCAGATTCTTGGTTCCTGGGTCTCATTCAGTGGCTGCCCAAGGCCCAGAGCTGCCAACTTTGAACTAGCTTCTCAGGTTCATTTGCTCACAATCCATTCTTGAGCTTTGCCAGTGTGAAATCGGGGGGGGGGGGAGAATGTTCAACAAATGAGACATCTCTTTTCTAGTCTTCAGTATTTGACTGACAGCAATTCTGTCAGGTGCTAAAGAATGGTGGTTGTTCTCTGTCAGAATGCATATGTACCTCAAAGCTATAGAACTGCGTGACTAATGCAGTGATGCCCCATGGCAATTCCAAGAGCAGAAAGATTGATCTAAGGACAAATGCAGGGTTCAGGCAATTATATCATCAAAGTGGATTGCAGCAGAACATCTCAAAAGATCTACCCCTCCTAGAGAATATGTTTTCAGGAATCATTTTCAGTTGATTTAGAGTTCGTCTCTTGTTTCTATCCAACCTAGTCAGGCTTTGGTGATGGTAGATGGAGCCCGTCCCAGCATTCCAAATCAGTGTCCTTGCAGAAGCCACGTTGATCTTACATATTTGCCCAACTTTTTTTCTTATTAATGACAATATGCAAAATATCATTAGATTAACACTTAGAGCCTCTTTCCCTCACTTCCTCTCCTCCCCTTCCTTTGTTGTGTACCCCAATGATTTAGACTGTAAGCTCCTTCAGGCAGAGAGCTATCTTCTTCTAGATCTTGTTCTAATGTTTTAACTGAATGATTCATCAGAGTCTTCAATATAAAGGGTGCCAAAATAAAAGCTCTGAAGACCTATTATATTCATGCTATGACCAAGCTCACGTTTTACACACCAGTACATGATGCAGTTGTGTTGCCAGGCATGGTGGATTCCAGAGCTGGGTAATGTCGTGAAGCAGCATGGCACTCACGCCTGTGCTGTCACACACCTCCCCCAGTGCATGCATGGAACGTACCTCCGAAAACGGCTAGATTTGGAGCTCTACGAAGACAAAGGGCAGGCAAAAGGACCGATTTCGAGGAATTTGCCTTGCGGGCAAGGTAAGCGCAATCACCCACCCTCAGCGGAGATGGTGGAAAACCACCACTCCGCCATGGCAGGGCAATGTACCCCCCAGCCCTGCCTCAACTATGCCACTGACATGATGGGTTTCTTTTTTCTTACATGGAGCTAATATTTGTGTAGGAAAAAATATCATTGTGAACTATGCCACAAAATGGTGCTTCTGCTCCAAACACATGGGTTGGATGCCAGAAGTAGTGATTATCCCCATGCAGACAGCCAGCTAGCTGGATAGATCATGAGCCTAATGAATTAAGTAGAGCTAAAACTGGGAAAGAGACAGTCCTTTGATCGTGCCATCTGCCAAAGTTGGCCTGGCCTGTATCAGTTCATGTGGCAGTAAATCTGCCAGGCTTTAGGGTGCCCCAGGACTCCTGTGTTTCTGCTGGGCTTGCAAATGTGCACAGGATGGGAGTGGCATCATGGGGCAGAACTGGGAAGATGTCACGACAGGCTGGGAACCTAAGGAGCAAAGATCCCAGGCACAAGGTAGACAGGGAGGAAAGGAGCGCATCAATCAATTGCCCTTTATTGGCATAAAAAAACAGCATACAGAAGAAGAAAAATAGAGGGGAGATTCCACTGTAGCACAAACATCATAGAGGCAGATTAGGTTTCCTACTTCACAATTCCATTGCAATCTTGAAGAAAAACTGTGACTTTCCCAGTTTGCTCCGCAGAGAAATAACTCAGAATATATAGTGAATTAGCAGAGTCGGTGAATTCCATCCTGTTTCCCAACACAGGATCCAGATATCTCAAACAAACCTCCACATAAAGACAGTAGAGCAGTGTTTTTCAAACTGTGGGTCGGGACCCACTGGGCAGGTCACAAGCCAATTTCAGATGGGTCCCCATTCATTTCAATATTTTATTTTTAATATACTAGATTTGATGTTACTATGGTGTGTGACTGCATTTGGGGAACTGTTACAGATCTCTGCTTTTAACAGGCTACTATGTGGGTTCCTTTCCAAGCACTCACGTGGATAAAAAAAAAAACAGCACTATGGCAAATCAATTTAAAAAACAAAGTTTCTTTGCTCCAGTGATTGAAAAATAGCCTTGCTGACATTTTGACTCTAAGATAAGAGTCATTAAGAAGACAATCCATCAGCACTTCACTCAGACCCTCCCTTCACCATTGCAAAATGATCGACTTTCTTTCACATGCTGGGGGAAGGAAGGCGTCAGCAGGAGAGAGAAGGATTGATGGATTGTCAGCCAGCTGCCCTCTCTCTCTCTCTCTCTCTCTCATTAAAGAGGCTGTTGTTAAAGGACTGTTCAGTTTTTAATACTGATTTTAAAGGGATGCATTTTTCCCCTTCTCCAGGGATCAGCACATTCTTTCTCATTTGTAGTGGCCATTTGTGTTGAGTCAAATCCGTGTATAAAAAATCCGTGTATAAATAGGCTGGACCTGTATATGTTTCTAACAATGATAGTCAACGGGACTTACTCCTGGGTAAGTGTGGATAGGTTTGCAGCTTAGAATTGTTAAAAATGTTCCTGCTTGATGATGTCACTTCCAGTCATGACATCACTTCTGGTGGGTCCTGACAGATTTTCATTCTAAAAAGTGGGTCCCTCAAAATCTTTGCAAAAAACCTATTGCCCTATACAACGTAGGATTGTAGTCCTAATGGGGAGCTGCAGCCAATGGTCCAGTAGGTCAAGGGAGCCACCAGTTCAAAAAGGGAGCCACCAGTTTGGGAAGCACTGCCCTAAGCCCTTACTGCTGCTTACAGCTGCTGAGTGAGGATGAAGAAGCAGCAGCCAGAGGCATCTTTAACATCTACAGCGCAATCGAGAAGCAAACCTGCTTCTAATTGTATGTGAACCGCTTTGGAAGGCCTTGGCCTGAAAGGCAGTGTACAAATAAACCACTGCATTGTGACATGGCAGCCACAAAGGGCGCAAGAAGGGCTGCAAAGAGGGAGAACCTTGAATGTCACCTCGGTTTGAATGAACCACCTAGTACAGGGGTGCTCAAACCCCGGTCCAGGGGCCATTTGTGGCCCTTGGGGACCCCCAATCTGACCCACAGGGAACCCCCAGTCTCCAATGACCCTCTAGTCCTCCAGAGACTTGGAGCCTACGCTGGCCCAACGTGACTACTCTCAGCACAAGGGCTGACTGTTTGAGCTCCCACACAAGTTGCGGGCCAAGCGCTCCCTCCACTGCTTGCTCTTTCATGTCTGTGAAGCTACAGAGGCAGCAACGGCCGGCCTTCCTTTGCACAAGGTCTTTTATAGGCCTTGAGCTATTGCGAGAACTTCATTCATTTATATGAGTTCTATCTCTAATAAATTTATGTAAATTTATTCATATTTTATATGTAAATTAATTCTCTTTTTTTCCTGGCTGCTGACTCAGTGTCAAAGAGATGATGTGGCCTTCCTGCCAAAAAGTTTGGACAGCCCTGGCCTAGTAAAAAGAATGGTTTGTCTCCAGCATTGCATTTGAATGTAACCGTCATGAATCAGGTCCCTAAAGGAATGCAATTAGCATCACTATAATGATGCTCAAAAAAGGTGATCGCATTTGGTAGGCTTCCTGAAATGTGCCCTCTAGTTACTTTGTCCGGGCACTTTCCCCGCCCCTGCTATATTTTCAAATTATATGAAATTTGAACATATTATATGTTCCCTGTAAAGGAAGTTGAAAAATGACAGCCTAGAAACGTCAGGTTTCTTCAAGACCACCCAAGCAATGAAAGAGCGCATCTTAGACTGGAGATTCCTGCAGCAGAAGTGTTGTTCTATTGTCTGCCTTATGGTGGTGTTTGCGTTATGTCACACACTATTTAAACAACAGGACATGTGTCACTGCAGGGAGAAAATGCAATGATATTTGTGACCCTTTCCGCATTAGAATGTAGCAGCCTTATGCCAAGATCATACAATATCTACAGATATTAAATTGTGATTAATCCCACACAAAAAATTGTCTTTAGAATTTATTGAACAGCACAACAGCATCATATTAAGGGGTTGACAAACAGCTTGATCCTAACTTGGACTGGGCTGGCATACAGAGGGATTTACGACAGCAAAACAGACTTCTGGTGTTGTAAATTAGCTGCCAATGACACAAGTAGCATGCCACAGGCTGCCATTTTCTGAATGTTGTCACAAGAGATGGTAGTACCCTTTAACCCTGCTGGTGCCAGTAAGCAAATGGAGGGTATGGGGTGGGTAGAACTGGGGCAGAACTACCATTTGCTAGTCTAAAATGTTATCTATGAAATAAGACATGGTGTAACATTTTTATAAGGGTCTTGGAATAGAGTGACCTGGGCTCAAATCTTCACATGGCTGTGAAGTTCACTAGGTGACTTTTGGCCAGTGGCTATCTCTCAGTTGAACCTACCTCACAGAGCTGTTGTGAGGATGAATGGAGGGAAACTTTGTACACAGCCCTGTGCTTCTTGGGGAATTGGTGGGGTAAAATACAATAAGAATTTCAACATGCCTGCACCACACATGATAGATTCATATAATCCTTTCCCCTCTTCCCTCTAATATATCCCATCTATATATTTTCCCTCTGTATATCCCAGAGGTGCCCAAACCCCAGCCCTGGGGCCACATGCGGCCCTCGAGGCCTCTCAATGCGGCCCTCAGAAAGCCCCCAGTCTCCAATGAGCTTCTGGCCCTCCAGAGATTTGTTGGAGCCCGCACTGGCCTGACGCAACTGCTCGCAGCGTGAGGGCGACTGTTTTACCTCTCACATGAGCTGTGGGATAAGGGTTTCCTCCACTGCTTGCTGTTTCACGTCTGTGATGCAGTAGCGGCAGCAAAGGAAAGGCCAGCCTTGCTTTGTGCAAGGCCGTTTATAGGCCCTGAGCTATTGCAAGACCTTCATTCATTCATATAAGTTCGTTTTTAATATATTCATTTATGTAGGTTGGCAACCTTCAGTCTCGAAAGACTATGGTATCACGCTCTGAAAGGCGGTTCTGGAACAGCGTCTAGTGTGACTGAAAAGGCCAATTCGGGAGTGACAATCCCTTCCACACTGGGAGCAAGTGCAGTCTGTCCCTGGTCTGTCTCTCCCTGGCTATGGGCCTTCCTTCTTTGCCTCTCAGCCTCAGACTGTTGGCCAAGTGTCTCTTCAAACTGGGAAAGGCCATGCTGCACAGCCTGCCTCCGAGCGGGCCGCTCAGAGGCCAGGGTTTCCCACTTATTGAGGTCCACTCCTAAGGCCTTCAGATCCCTCTTGCAGATGTCCTTGTATCGCAGCTGTGGTCTACCTGTAGGGCGCTTTCCTTGCACGAGTTCTCCATAGAGGAGATCCTTTGGGATCCGGCCATCATCCATTCTCACGACATGACCAAGCCAACGCAGGCGTCTCTGTTTCAGCAGTGCATACATGCTAGGGATTCCAGCTCGTTCCAGGACTGTGTTGTTAGGAACTTTGTCCTGCCAGGTGATGCCGAGGATGCGTCGGAGGCAGCGCATGTGGAAAGCGCTCAGTTTCCTCTCCTGTTGTGAGCGAAGAGTCCATGACTCGCTGCAGTACAGAAGTGTACTCAGGACGCAAGCTCTGTAGACCTGGATCTTAGTATGTTCCGTCAGCTTCTTGTTGGACCAGACTCTCTTTGTGAGTCTGGAAAACGTGGTAGCTGCTTTACCATTGCGCTTGTTTAGCTCGGTATCGAGAGAAAGAGTGTCGGAGATCGTTGAGCCAAGGTACACAAAGCCATGGACAACCTCCAGTTCATGTGCAGAGATCTATGCAAATTTATTCAAATTTTAAATGTAAATTAATTCTTTTTCCCCCGGCCCCCAACACAGTGTCAGAGAGCTGATGTGGCCCTCCTGCCAAAAACTTTGGACACTCCTGATATAGGCCATCAGGTGCCACCACCATCACTTCCTGTGGCAGGGAGTCCCACAGACCAATCACAGCCAGACAGCCCCTGTCCAGCCTTCCCATCCAGAACACCGTTGAAAGACAGCCAGGCCATCAGGTGCCACCACCATCACTTCCTGTGGCAGTGAGTCCCACAGGCTGATCACAGCCACACAGCCCCTATCCAGCCTTCCCATCCAGCACCCCTTTCAAAGACATCCAGGCCATCACGTGCCACCACCATCACTTCCTGTGGCAGGGAGTACCACAGACCAATCAGGGTCAGGCAGCCCATGTGCAGTCCTAGACACACTGCCTGGGACTAAAGCCCACTGGCTGTGCTGGGACTGCTTCCAAGGAGACCTGCCAGGAGGCTCCTGGACACACTTTCCTGAGAGTAAGGCCCACTGACTGTGCTGCGACTGTTTGCGAGGAGACCTGCCTGCAGGGCTCGGAGGCTCCCCAGCCCGGGCCAGGTGGAAGGGGAGGAAAAAGGACCCGGGAACCGGTGCCCGGGGGCTGTTTCCCCGCTTGCCACCCTAGGACAGCGAAGCGAGGACCTGTCGGGTCGGGTCGGGCCGGCCCGCAATCACTGGCACCTCAAACCCGCCGCAAAGGCCCGAAGGCCTCTGCGGAGGTGGAGAAGACATTCCGCCACGCGCCACCGGCCCGGCAAGGACTAGCGCGTGCCGGGGAGTCTAAGAGGCGGGGCCCGCTCAGCCCGAACAGGCACCTCCCGCCCCTTCCGCGCGCTCAATGGCTATCCCGTCCCTTGACTGACAGCTCCAGCTGCGCCTGTGATGTCACTGGGCCTAAGAGTGCCCCGCCCACCCCTGTCCAGACCCCCAGCGCAGGCAGGCAGGCGGGGGAGACGCTCTGTGCCCTCTCCAGGCTCCCACCTGCACCTTCCCCTCAGGGAAGAGCCCCCAGGGAGGGAGCCAAGAGTCCCCCAACCCCAGCCCCAGGAGGCTGGTCCCACCTGTGCGTGCTGGTGCCAGTGGACAGCAGCCCCCAAGGAGGCATCCCTGCCTGCAGCAGTCCAGCAGGGGCTCTGCACCCTCCGCCCTTCGCAGCATGTCCCAAGTGATGGCAGCGGGCTGGGCTCCCGACACACAGGGACTACCAGGCAGGGTGCTTCACCGCTCTACAGGGTTGGCCATGAGGAGGCCTGCCTGCCACAGAACCCGGGCAACACCACACAGCCCCCCAGACCCCGAGATCCACAGGCAGAGAGGGAGAGTCATCCAGTCAGCCCTGCCCTTGTCCAGCACCCCCTCTGTCCCTTTGAAAGACATCCAGGCCGTCACCTGCCACCACCATCACTTCCTGTGGCAGGGGGTCCCACAGACAGATCAGAGCCAGGCCGCCCCTGTCCAGCCTTCCCATCCAGCACCCCTTTGAAAGACGTCTCACTCATCAGGTGCCACCATCACCACCTCCTCTGGCAGGGAGTTCCACAGACAGATCACAGCCAGGCAGCCGCTGTCCAGCCTTCCCATCCAGCACCCCTTTGAAAGACATCCAGGCCATCACATGCAACCACCATCACTTCCTGTGGCAGGGAGTCCCACAGACCGAACACAGCCAGACAGCCGCTGTCCAGCCTTCCCATTCATCACCCCTTTGAAAGACATGTAGGCCAATCAGAGCCAGGCAGCCCCTGTCCAGCTTTCCCATCCAGCATCCCTTTAAAAGACATCCAGGCCATCAGGTGCCATCACCACCACCTCCTGTGGCAGGGAGTTCCACAGATCAATCACAACCAGACAGCCGCTGTCCAGCCTTCCCATCCATCACCCCTTTGAAAGTTATCCAGGCCATCAGGTGCCACCACCATCTCTTCCTGTGACAGGGAGTCCCAGAGTCCGAAAACAGCCAGACAGCCCCTGTCCAGCTTTCGCATCCATCACCCCTTTGAAAGACATGTAGGCCATCAGGTGCCATCTCCAACATTTCCTGTGGCAGGGAATTCCACAGACCAACCAGAGCCAGGCCGTCCCTGTCCAGCCTTCCCATTCAGCACCCCTGTGAAAGATATCAGGTGCCATCTCCACCACCTCCTGTGGCAGAGAGTTCCACAGACAGATCACAGCCAGACAGCCCTTGTCCAGCATTTCCATCCAGCACCCCTTTGAAAGACATCTAGGTCATCAGGTGCCATCACCACCACCTCCAGTGGCAGGAAGTTCCACACACCAATAAGACCCAGGCAGCTCCTGTTCTGCCTTCCCGTCCAGCACTTCTTTGAAAGACAACTTGGCCATCTGGTGCCATCACCACCACCTCCAGTGGCAGGGAGTCCCAGAGCCCAATCAGAGCCAGGCAGCCCCTGTCCAGCCTTCCTATCCAGCACCCCTTTGAAAGACATCCAGGCCATCACATGCCACCACCATCACTTCCTGTGGCAGGGTGTTCTACAGACGAATCAGAGCCAGGCAACCCCTGTCCAGCGTTCCCATCCAGCAGCCCTTTGAAAGACATCTAGGCCAGTGTTTCTCTAACTGTGGCTCGGGACCCACTAGGTGTGTCGCAAGCCAATTTCAGGTTGGTCCCCATTCATTTCAATATTTTATTTTTCATATATTAGATTTGAGGCTGCCATGGGATGTGACTGCATCTGGGGAAATGTAACAGGCCTGTACTTTTAACAAGCTACTATTTATAAGCTTTTAACAATATAGTAAATGGGACTTACTCCTGAGTAAGTGTGGCTAGGACTGCAGTGCAGGATTGTTAAAAATATTCCTGCTTGATGATACCACTGTCGGTCATGACAGCACTTCCTGTGGGTCCTGACAGATTCTCATTCTAAAAAGTGGAACCCAGTGCTAAATGTGTGAGAACCACTGATCTATACTTTCCCCTCTAAAAGAGGCATCTAACAACAAATACTACAATTAAAAGTACAAATTAGAAATTATTGTCTTAAAAAAGAACACAGAAAACTAGCAAAAGAAAAATAAAATAAAAAAATTAGAGGAAATCAGAAAAAGTGGTACTAACAAAAAGGTATTCAGACATTGCAGTAGCACAACAAAAAAGGCTCTGCACTGCATCACCAACAACTGAACTCAGATGGTGGTGGCACCCACAGTTCAGCACCCCAGGAAATTGTAAAGGTGAGTCCGCCTTAAATGATGAGAGGTAGTCCTTTGGTAGGCATCTTTATGATGTGAAACCAGTGAAACCAAACTTCTGAATGTGCAGGAATGTGTAGCTTACCAATCTTTCAATCAGTGATGAACCACATTTATAACAGTGGTCCTGGGCCGGCAGCGGCTGTGGTGCTGCAAGACACTGCAAGGAATTCTGGGGCTCAGCTGGTGTGCCACAAGGCATTCTGGGGCTCTACCTGACTCCTACAGACCAAGCACACATTTTAATGCCAATAAAGGTTTATGGATGGATGGATGGAACAAGCACACTAACATTTAGTTGTAAGGAAGTAAATAACTTATTAAAAAATTTCAAAACTGCAAATCTTAAAGAACTGGTAAAATATGCCTGAGATGACATCTCATGTAGTAGTAAGGAAGGACTTATCCTGCAGTGGTGGAAGGGTCAAGAATAAAAACAAAAAGGTTAGAAGGTTTGGTGGGGGAAAAAAAGGTGAAGGAAAAATCATAAAAATTTTTGGTAAGATAGAAGGGACTGGCACTTGCATCTCTGTTCCTCTATTTCCCACGTGAGATTGGGAGGCACTGGGCTATACCACAAAGCCTAGGTGCATAGTAGGCTATGCCACACAACTATGTTTGCAGAATGACAAAATCACCTAATGACGGAGTTTGGAGAAAGTATCCCATCATTAAGCGATGCATACTTGTATATGCAAACAGCTCTCGCCTATCCTTTCATTTCTTCTTTGATCTAACATAAGCCTTTCTTATTCAATGCATTCATTGGAAGTACTGTCTCATCTCTTGCAGTGGGCTCTCAAAACCAGGCAACAAAAACAGGAAATGTACTCAGACGCTGATAGAACAGCAGATGGGGTTGGAGAGTTATGTTGGGCTTTGTGGCTCCCAAGTAATGAAGTCAAAATATAACCACTTTTCTAGAAGTATATTTTCCTGTACAGATGCTATAAAAATGGATACCCAAGCCCATAGCGGAGGGATAGCAAGAGCCTGCCAGCCAACACCTGAAGCAGTGAACACCTGCCAGTGTGCTCCTGAAGCAACATAGTTAGGGAGAGATCAACTGCTGGGTGATAAGTGCTGTACTTCCGGGCAGTGATGACAGAGATTCAGGGCCGCATTAGCGCTGGAGAGGGCTTGCTGGTGCACTCTTCTTGCACGTGGTTTTCATAATGTCTTCACAGAGCTAGTGTTTCTTACTTCTCCAGGATCCCTGGTATACCTCATGCTTGACATTTCACAGGTGTGGCATCATCTGTATGAAGAAGTTATAGGAGGCAGCAAGCAAATTCTTGAACATTATGCAAGAATTTATGTGTTTGGGGTCTTTTGTCTTTTGCTTGGAAGCAGTGCATGAGCTTGGAAGCAATGCATTATCTAGCAACAGTGTACAGATCAAAGCCTAATATCCATTAGACATTTGAGAACCCTAAAGAATATATCATGGGTTCAGATGGTGTCAGGCTACAGCCACTTTACAATCATGAAAATTCAAAATGTTTATGCTGCACAGGGAAGTCTCAATGATTTCCAAGTAAATATATTTAGGATCAACCCATAATGCTATTTATGTATCTATCTATCTATTTTGCAGTAAGTATTTGCATGCACTTTGGGAGGGAACCCAGAGTGCATGGTAGGGACTGTATTTCCTTGATAAAATTGTTTTATAAGCAATCTCACCATCCTTCTCTCCAAGTCCACACTGCAAAGGTGATAATTGATATTGATTGTCTCTCAGGTGAGTGCAGGAAAGTGTGTAATGGTATCGCTATGGTCTACCTACCTTACACGCATTGCCTGTGAGAAAGTAAACCAAAGCAGCCGTGTTGTCACATTTATGCATGTTTGAATCATGAGGACATGTTTGTTGGGCAGGAGCCTTTTAAATGGGCCTTAGCCTGAGCACCGAGTCTTGAAATTGCTACATTGAACCAAATTTTACTCTCTTGTTGTGCAAGGAGGTGTGGCAACGGGTGGGTGGCTGGGGTTTCTTGGTGATGGAGCCTCCCTCTTAGTTTCATGGAAAACTTCCCCAAAACAGTTGTGTTGACTTTTCTAGTTATTTGTCCATAACGTTTGATAGGATATAGATATTTAAGTAAAGTTTTGCTTCATTGCATTCTGCATGATATTCCACATTGAATGATATACAGCATTATGGTATTATTCAAAAATACCAAGATTTTATCATTTTGGCTAGTAGCGTCACACCCCGAGTGTGTCACTTAATGTGGTCTGCTCCCCCCCACACTCCTAGCAATGCCACTGCTCCCTGATTATTTTGCTTGCCTTCTGCTGTCCCCTTTCCAGTTCTACAGTACTTGTTTTTTATATGTAGTACACAATTTTTGGGAATCATAGGTTCCTAGCTTTCTGGTGAAAAGTGCATTTCTTGAACTTTCACAAATGGGGAAAAATGGAGTAAAAAAGTTCTGTGTGCACACACACTGAAATCTTTCATTCTGATACAGTTAATTTTGCATAGTTTATATGCCTCTTTAGATGTTTGAGTGTGTGTATATGAAGAAGAAACATTTTGAGAGAGGAGAGGCTTGAAATGAGGGTGGGTGGGAAATGACATTGAAATCATACCTTTCTGGTGCTGAGGTTTCCATAGGTATCTTTAGAAAATATATCAAATCCCAGCCCAATCTCTGGTTATGGAAGAACAAGCAAGGATTTTACTGACCTCCAAAATGTTCCGAATCCCCTTGGCTTTCCGTTCACACCTCTTCCCTAAGGAGGATGAACATGTGTAGAGACTTAATTGAATGACTGAACAAAGTTTTATTTGTATTGATACAGGCATCCCAGTGGCCTAACACTAACTTGGCCTGGAAGAATCCCCTATTTAGCAAAAGGGTAGAACAGCTCCCGGCTGTAATAATCCCTCCAGAGGAATTTAATTTTTAATTAAGTGAAGCCGAGTGTTTACTCTTGTTCTACAGCTGATTAATCAGGGCATTGCTATTCGTGCAGGCAAAAGGGGTTGAGTGAAATAGACTGTACCTTTAATTAGATGAAGGAGAATTGGTATTCACCGTCTTCTAGACTAGAGGATAATGTTGAAATGTAACCTATCAAAAGGAGGACTACACAGTGTAGACAAGGTACTGTTGAAAGCACTCATATATGAATGTTAAGCTGGTATGAATGAGAATCTATATTTTTTCCCCTAGGACTTCCTTGAACAGTAATTTGTGAATTGTGTGCTGAGAAAGATTTTCTAATTCAGTGCTGCAAATAATAAGTTGCGTACTTTATTTAAGGCACTGGTGAGTGCCAACCTACAGAGGTGGCTGCTGGGGTCTCTGCATGAGTCAGTGCTCCAGGCTTTCCTTCTTTCCCATGGAGTTGCCCTTGGAAAGATTCCTTTGAGGTCTTTAAGGAAGGGCTGTAATTTAGTAGATGAACATACACTTTGCATGCTGTAGACCCTACATTCTCTCCCTGGCATCTCCAGGTAGGAGTAGATAGATTTCATAGATAGGAGTAGATAGGAGGGAAATGGCTGCCGGTCAGTATATACAATACTGAGCTGAATGAACTGATAACTCAGAATAAAGCATAAGTTCCTATGTTTTTACCTTCCCAAAGGCCACAGTTCTATTTATGAAGGCAATAAAGGAATGAGGTGGGAAAGCCTCTTTCTACCACTACTTTACTCCTGGTGTACAGCTCTACAGTATGTCAAGGATGCAGGAGAAAGGAAGAAAACAACCCTCTTCTCAACTGCCATCATCACTGCTGCTAAACCCTGCCATCAAATGGGTGAGCAAAGGGCTGGACGTAGTGTGTTTGGTGAGGGAGACAGTGGTATCAGTAGTCACTATGCGAGGGGTGCAGACCACATCCGGTGACACCAGAGGTGCTGTGGTGGGTGGCTAGTCTGGGAATGCTGTAGCGAGTAGCTGGTATGGAAGGCCATCCCCATTCTCAAGAGAGGATTCAGGGTACAGCAAGGGGTGAGGCCATGGAAGTGACATCTTTGGCACACTGGGTGACGCCAAGCCTAGTGATGCCATGGGGGGGGGAGGGAAGGAGTGGAGAACTGGTAGTGATCTACCTTTGAACATTTCTGAACTTAAAGGCAGACTTCTTCAAGTTCCCAAAGTTCTTCTCCAAGTCCAAACTTGTAGAAGATCACCAACGTTTCTAGTTATTGTGATTCCTTGACTCTCACAGGTAGAGTGAGTCTCCCAGGTAGGGTGAGTCCCACATTATATAGGGAGACAATCGGCATTCAAGATTTAACAAGAATTCAGTCTTTTAGTAAAGTCGACACGGACGAATGTATGCTTTCCATCACATATTGGAATTTTCTGAAACCATCATGTAATTGTTTCTCTTGACCCCACTAACCAGGAACCATTCATGGAGGCAAATTACCTTCTTCCTACAGTATGGAGCTCTGGACTGTCATTCGTGGTCTGCCATGCTCTACGTGGTGCCACTTTGGGCCAGTTCACTTTTATAGGAGCCCCTGTAAAACCAGCTCATAATGGAATTGGTTCACACATCCACATTTGGTCTCCTCAAGTATATGTGTGAACCAATCCTAACAATGGGCCTGGTGCAATGGGCCTACCCTGTACTGCAGTATTTTCATCTCAAGTGACCGCTCCACGATGGTCTTCTTTTACCCCTGAGAATGGTAAAGAAGTACCCTCTGCATCTCTTTCAGGTGACAGTGCTTTTACTGCTCCCCAGACGCTAGTCTAGGGATGCAGCCAGGAGTGAATTATTGACTCCATGGGGAAGAGGAGTTAATGAACTAGAAAGCAGTGTTAGAACATGGCCTTTAGTAACTCATATATGCATTCTTAGTTCTGTCAGGAAGTGACCTTGAGAACGTAATAAAAATGTGAGTCTGTTACCACATGCAATTGTCTTTACCTGATATTGTGACACAGCCTTGCGAAAGGAGATATAGACCCTGACATTTCAGGGGCTAGTAGCTTCTCTGTTTTCCTCAGTATCAGAAGATGCACATCAACTCATCGTGAAGTTATGTGAATATACATTTCAATGACTTTGAAATAGCACAAGATGAGGCTGTGCGAATAGAAATAGACAATTCTTAATGCTAAGGGTAGATGGTAGGTTTTTCACCTGCTTCTAAGGTGTTCCTTTATTTGGCTGTCATTCTTTCCTACTAAAGTACTGCACGGGGCGGGGGGGGGGGGGAGGAAGAGAAAGAGAACTGGGGATTGTGTTTGTGTGTGAGAGAGAGACAGCCAGAGAAATACTAAAGAGAAGAAAGTCAAGAAAAAGTGATCTCAGAAGTCAACTAGATAGGACTGACGGGTCACGTCCATCAGAGGACCCACCTACCCAGGTAACCCCTGCAACTGGTGGCATCATTAAGATTGGTGTCACCCAGAGCAGGATAATTCATGGTGTCATGCCCATGAACCTACTCCTGCACCAGCTGTGACTGGAAAAGACTTCAGAGTCCAGGTTTACCAGGGTTCTCGAGGCAGAGCTGAGGTCTGCCTGGTAGGCCTGGCCTTGCAGAGAGCAAAAGACAAAGGCCAATTTGCCTTGGGACACCCAGTAGATCTGTGCTCCAGAGACTTTTCCAGCTGTGAAAAGGCAGACCCAGACCCAGGCAGACCTGTGCTCCAAAGCGGGGGATGAGCTTTTGGTGGTACCCCCCTGATGGTGTCACTTAGTGCAATCCAGACATTTTGTGCCCCCTAGTGACACCACTGCCCGAAACCACGGTTTTGGTGGCACTGGTTGTGCCCAATGCATCATCAGGGGTCAGACAATGCTATGAGGGCAAACACCACATTATTTGGTGGCTTCTCTGATGCATGTCCCAGACCCAAAACAAGTGCCAAGCTGAAGCAAAGAAGCAAATTCTGTGAGACTACCCAAAGTTTGAGACTCCCAAGCCTCAAACCAAATTCATAAAGAAAATTTGGTCTCCTGTGCAGCACCTACCCCAGCCCCTCAGCCCTTGGGTTACAAGGATTCCCGAAGTGACTTCATCTTGCTTAGAATCCTCTTGTCTGTCTTTGCAGTGCTTTGATATAAGATGCAGCGGGCGTCATCATGTCACCCAGCTCTGGGTTCCCACCCCCCAGCTACACTGCTGCTGCTTTGTGTGTTTGTACCCATAATCTCTCATTCCTCCTTTTGCTTACGTGAATAGCACCCACTCAGTTGTGCCCCCTTACGCAGTGCTCAACCATACAGGGTGGCCCTGTCTAACCCCATTTTACAAGCCCTCCTGCATTCTTTCGAAAGCAATTCTATGAGTATCAGTTTGCTTCCCCAAGGCCCAATTAGCTCTGGGTTCTGAGGATCTGAATGCGGTATTAATTTTAGAGAGAAAAAGAAGTGGAGAAATGCACTGGAATCATTTTCATGCATGGCGGCGGCCCTCTTCCAAAGCAACTCCATGTATCACACCTCGGCATCAGTTTCGTACACAGCTTTTCTGTGTTGGTCCATGAAAAGTACAAAGACATCCATCACTTCACAAGGCATGGCCGACTTGAAAGTGTCATGTTTGTACTTTTCCAATGGGTAATTTATAATTTCCCTCTGTTTGGGGCTTTAAAGGCTTCATCCTTAATCCCTTATCTTTAATTTGGACAACTAATTGCAGCAGACAAATTACACCATTGACTTTCATATTTCCCTATATGCTAAACACTGATAAGTAACGTCCATTTATCAATGAGACTCAGCTCCACATGAATTACATTTGCAGGGTACACAGAATTCCTTCTGCTCTGGAGCTCCTTTGGTGTTGAACAAATGAGCCATATATTTAACTGCAACCAGATATAAAGAATTCAGCCAAAGCCAAGTTGAGATATTGAAGTCTCAGTCACAGTAATATGAATACATTCAAGCTGATTTGGGTGGGTTTGAGAGGGACATCATTTTTCAAAATTTCAGTTTAGACTTAATGTTGTTTGAACTGCAACAACCACAATTAAGAATTAGAATTGGAGGTCTACCTGAAGTCTCTTAAATAGCCATCATAGTCTTAAGATTTGTAATGCTGTCGTCCGTCCAGATCTATCTAGTCCAGGTCTATCTAGGCCTATCTAGCCCAAGACGGTTCAACTTTGGGCAGCTGGGGGGAGGCACATGACTCTTGTGTGACCCCCAGCTGTTCTGATCTGAAAATAATTGGTGGTAACAAGATGGTGTCACTGCCAATTACTTCCATGTTTTGAGCAGCCAGAGTCATTTGGCCGGCTCAGTCTCAGGACACAAGCAGAGGAGGCGGAGGTGGGTCTGGCAGAGCTTTTCAATCTCCCTGCAGCCCACAAGCACCTGCATGCAGGTCACAAGTCACATGTTGGACCACTATGAACTACTTCATCAACCTGTCTTCAGGAGCAGCCAATCAGGCCCAGATGACACATCACACAAAGCACATCATTGGCCCTGATGCATTACCTTTTGTTTACAACATAGCAGCCATGGGCAGAGGCAAACTGGATTGGAACTGTAATCGCGGGGAGGATGGATTTAACCCTTTTTCCCCACTATGGTCACACACCAACATGATGTGGCTGTTATTTAGTAAACAAAAGTTAAGTGCATTAAGACACTAAGCGCGCAATTCTATCCTGCACTTGAGCAGGCAAGGCAGGAGGTTTGTGTTGTATCCAGCACAGGATAGGGGCCATAAGCAGCTTAGCCAGAGGCAAGAGGAAATTTTTCCCCTTACCCCTGGATAAGGGCTGATGGCCCCAATGGGTCTCCTCAGACATGAGCCACCTCTGGAGGTGGCACAAGTCCAAGGAGAGCAAAGCAGCTTGAAGCCACTCTGTTCTCCCCAGGAATGGGGGTTGGGATCCAGCATAACTGCCGGATCCCAGCCCTGCCTCCCACTCCCTGCCTACCCACCCCCGTGGCTACCCACTACCCACCCTTCCCCCGCCCAGGAACACCTCCCTCCCTCCTCCTTCCTGCTTCCCCACCACCTACCTTTTCTGCGTTGGCCCAGTGGAGCTAACATAAGCATCTGAGGGGAAGCCAGTGCAGAGGCTTCCGTCAGCCTCCGTAGGCTGGCACTCCTTGGAGCGCTGGCCCGGCTTGCCCTCAAGGAGGCGCAAACGTGCTTTATGGCACATTTGCAACCCTCCCAGGCTGGCCCAAGGGACTTGGGATAGCCAATCTACAAGTTAGGATTGTGCCCTAACATGATTGTAGCTTGGCTCTTAGTTGTCCACGGGAAGCTCACCAAAATGTAGATGGCTATTCTGTGGCCTGCTAGTATTTGTTAATGAGAGGTATACTGCCTCTGAATAGAGAGGCTGCACTTAGCTATCATAGCTAATAACCACTGATTCATCCAATCTCAATGAATTTATCTCACCATTTTTAAAAGCCACCTAAGCCAGAATAATCATCACCTCTTAAACTACCTGTTCCAATGGATGTGTGGGTGTGAAGCAGTATTTTCTTTTGTCAGTCCTGTCTCTTTGATACCTGAGAAAAAAGACAGAGCACTGCTTTTCAAAACCCAGTGTTAAAGAGCTTCAAAACACTATTAGAGCGCAATCCTAACCAAGCTTCCAGCACTGGCAAAACTGTGCCAGTGGGGCATGTGCTGCATCCTGCATTGATGGGCAGTCACAGAGGCCTCCTCAAGGTAAGGCAATGTTTGTTCCCCTACCTTGGAGTTGCATTGCCCTTACCTCAGTGCTGGAAAGTTGGTTAGGATTACATCCTTCATTGTAGAAACTGTAAAATAATAACACAATGAGGTAAGTTGGATGCTTCTATTATATCAGAACAAATATGCAAAGTCTGGGGGCAGTGTTGTATCCAAGAGCACAAGAAATAACCTTTGATATCTAGTCTAAAATCCAAAGCAATAACTCATTGACTTGGACTTCCATTGTCTACCAAGCCATCCCACCAGGCTGTCATACTCCATCTCTAGCCATACCTACACATGTGCAGGAGCTTGTCCATTTGCACCTGTGAAATGTTAGCGGATATTTAAACTCCCTGCTCCCCCTTGTCCCACCTTTTCCCAATGCACAATCCCACCTTTCTCATAGCTGTTAACCCTGACTCCCCTCTGCTTAATGCATCCTGTATGGATGGTCTCTCTGCACATTGTCTTCTATGTGAGCTGAGAAGTGCTATCTATACATCAACAGCCCAAAATATGTGAATGTAGCATGAAACCACTGGGCCTACCAATGGACCAGGGAAAAAAAAAATTATTTGTCCTGCATTTGTTCCCTTTAGCAAGAAAGAATGTTGTGAAATGGAAAAAGAAAATTCAATTGATTGATTTCTGCAAATCAAAACTCTGATAAAGCTATAGGGGTTACTTGAAAACCTGGCATACATACAAGTCACATACAAGATACTGAGGCATCACATGGAATGTTACAACCGGGAAAATGCTAATTAGCAATTAATGATTTTTTTTTAAGGCATCAACTTCATGAACAAAGGACTTGTTTGCAGTCAGGGCAGCAAGAGCAAATTTCAGATGTTGCCAAGTAGGCCTGTAGTCGGCTCCAGCAGAGACAGGTTACCTGAGGCAGCAAATTGACAGCAACACACTATCCCCACCTAGGGTTGGCTTTGATTTGCAGTGCCAGGATTAAAACCTACATCTGCTGGGTGTCTCTCAGCCCCTTTCATTTCCTAAAAAGCATCCTTATCAGAGACTACAATACCAACCCCCCCAATAGCTCTCGCTTATTGACAGAAACCGCAGTCAAACACTTTGTGAGCTTAGAAGAGCAGTTTCCTGGCTGAGATCTGACTGTCTCAATACCAAGAGCTTTACAGCTGCTGATGCCATTTGTCTTTATTTTTTCTTTATTTTAAAACATTTCTAGCTCCGCTTTCTTGCTGGGGCAATTCAAAGCTATGTATAAAAACACAGCATAAGAATATAAGTGGTAATCAGTGAATGGAATACTTCATGAAAAACTATGTGGCATGGAGAGGCTTTTTATAGCTGAGAGTGTAAGCCGTAAAGTCAGAATGTCCCAGTTCAAATTTTGCCTCAACCTGCAATCTGGCTGTGCTAAAATGGACCCACCATACAGAACCGTTGTTGTAAGCACTGTACTGTGTGGTATACAAATGCTTGCGAAGTATTATGATTCTAACAGTGCAATCCTAAGCACTGGCTCTGCCAGGGCAGCCAGGTGTCACAGCCACTGTGCCAGCCTAGGGTGTCACAAACATGTCATAAAACACATTTGCAACCACCATAGAACCAGCAGCAACAGTGGGAAGGATTGCACCAGCCCACCCGCACTGTTTCCAAACCCTTGGCTACCAGAGGAGCCAAGAAAAGTGCAGAGTAGCACAAGGGCCTAGGGAGAGTGGCATGGAGGTGGGAAGGGAGAGTTTCAGGGCAGAGAGGGCAGAACAGGGACAGATCAGTCCCACGAGTGGGGCAGGATTGGTGGAGAAGGCTTCCTGTTTCCTGTTAATGTTCACTGACTTGTCCCCTCTTGCTGTAGGCTGCCTGTCTGCTTGTCTTGCTATAAGCTTTCTGCTTATAGCAGAACAGGCAACGTTGGGCAGAAATGGCTTTTTAAGCAAGATACACAATGCTTCATGCAACTTTAAACAATATAAACAAAGATGATGGGCATGGGGGAAGTAAAGATAAGGTACGCCGTGTCCGTCATTTCCTCATCCCCTTTGTTTGTGGAGCCAGGGAGGTTCGTGGACCTCATCCCCCACGGCTACAGGGGGACGCCGGTATTTGCATGCAGATATTTTCATATCTGTGTTTAGACTTCTATGTGTATAAGAGTTTATGTCAATTTGAGCTAATGACAGTGTTCTTGGGTGAAATCCAATGCCTATCTTTAACTATTACCAACAGGGATGTGCCAGAGTCACAGCACCAACTCCCGAGTCAGGTCCCAAGTCTCTGCCTCCCTTGACTCGAGTTGCCCAGGAGTCATAACGGGTGGCCATTGCAACTAATCCAGAGCCATCTTTTGAGTTATGTTGACTTGAGTCCAAATCTTTTCAAGAAACAAGTTGAGTCTCAGAAGCGGCAAGGAAAAAAAAAAAAAAAGGCAAGCAAGCTCACACACAAAACAGAGTCAAGAGCACACACAAAAGTGAGTCTTGACTCAAGTCTATTCAAATCTTTTCATTTTTAGGGTAAAACCCCCGAATCCTGAGTCACTACCTGTTTGATACACATGACTCAAGTGACCACGAGTTTTGGCAACTCAAGTTGGGTCCATGAATCACAAGTCCCCATCCCTGATTCCCAGCCTGACAAGTTTTTCCATCTCTGAATGTCATCGTCCCAAGTCTACCTGGGGGTAAATATGGAATACAATTTAGCATTTCAAAAGCTGCTTTGAGTTTTAGAGATCACAGGGATAGCCAAGCTCCTTTCTTAATGTTAGCAAAGAAAGCAGATTCAGAGAACTTCAGAGCAAAAGTACCAAAGTCAGGTATTAATTACTGTGACAGACTTGTTTTTCATGTTTGTGAATGTGCCACTAATCTACCTTAATCACCCAGAAAGGCCGAGAGCTGAACGAGACTGAGTCTCTCAAAGAACTGATCGCTCTTTATTTGGTATAAAGAAAAAAGGCAGCAGTTAAAAGCCAAGCAGATATCAAACGTGGGATTTGTTACTTGTCTGATTAATAGAAAAAGCAGAAGACTTTAAAAAAAAGTGGAGGACGACAAGAAGGCCAAGCACATTGCACAAGCCCTAAGCAGATGTTTGAGGCAGTGTATGTGAAGGGATGAAAAATGTCCTCTTTCTTATCCCTCATGGGAGGAAGACCTTGCTCACCCATGAAGTCTGCAAATGGCATTACACCTAGTTTATGCATCCAATCTTCCCCAGGTGAAAATAGGGACACTCTTAGACACGTGTGAGTGGGCTGGGGTCTAGAAGTTTGGCAGAGCAGCCACTAGGCATCAGGACTGGCTTTAAGCCATTTGAACCAATGGCTCTCAATTGGGCCCTCCATCTAAGGAAACCCCACACTAGGGTCATCTAGTCTTGTTAAACACACCCAACAACACATTGCAATGGACACCTTACACTATATTGCACGTTTTCTAGAGAACATTAATGATTTTTATTCTGAATTCCTAAAAGCTAGGGGTTTCATAATGATTTACTTTTCAAAGATAATCTACACATTTTGTTTGTTTACTTATAGGTCTACATGTACGCAATTTTATATTAAAATATGCTTAGATCCGTTCGGTCCATTAACTCACATGCATTTTTAAGTGCACATTTTGCTTGCTTTCCATTCTACCATAGAGATATAAAGTCTATAATAAAAGTTATTTATATCTCTAAGATTCTACAAACATTGGCTGTGAATTGGGGGCCCTGCAAAAATGTTTCCAATTGGGTCCCACAGCTTCTAAGGCCAGCCCTACTTAGCACTGTGGCTAGTGACCATTTTGTTTTACCATACAACTTGTGACACAGGATCTTAGCAGTACTGGTACCAGATTGCTGAGGACCCCACTGCAAAGTCCTCACTGGGTCCCCAGGGCTCCCCCATTGGGTGGTACCCCTGCCATCAGTGTTGAGGATTCAGGGGTTCTCAGCTGGGTGGGTCTTCCAACAGGTGGGCCCACAGCCAAGGCCCAACCTGACTAACCTTCTCAATGCCACCCCCAGATTGTTGAAAAGAATGGCTGCTGCCACTAGTAATGTATGGTAAGGCCACACCTGGTAAGGCCACTATGGTAAGGCCACACCTGGAGTATTGTGTCCAGTTCTGGTCGCCGCATTTCAAAAAAGACATAGTGGAAATGGAAAAGGTGCAAAAGAGAGCGACTAAGATGATTACGGGGCTGGGGCACCTTCCTTACGAGGAAAGGCTACAGTGTTTGGGCCTCTTCAGCCGAGAAAAGAGACACCTGAGGGGGGACATGATTGAGACATACAAAATTATGCAGGGGATGGACAGAGTGGATAGGGAGATGCTCTTTACACTCTCACACAACACCAGAACCAGGGGACATCCACTAAAATTGAGTGTTGGGAGAGTTAGAACAGACAAAAGAAAATATTTCTTTACTCAGCATGTGGTTGGTCTGTGGAACTCCTTGCCACAGGATGTGGTGACAGCATCTGGCCTGGATGCCTTTAAAAGGGGATTGGACAAGTTTCTAGAGGAAAAATCCATTACGGGGTACAAGCCATGAGGTGTATGCGCAACCTCCTGATTTTAGAAATGGGCTATGTCAGAAGGCCAGATGCAAGGGAGGGCACCAGGATGAGGTCTCTTGTTATCTGGTGTGCTCCCTGGGGCATTTGGTGGGCTGCTGTGAGATACAGGAAGCTGGAATAGATGGGCCTATGGCCTGATCCAGTGGGGCTGTTCTTATGTTCTTATGTTCTTAATGCTTTTACAGAATATTTTTAACGGGATATTCAAGGGATGTTATTACTGAATATTCCGGAAAAGTTGTCCCTTTAATTATTTTACATCACATCGGTTTGCTTCAGGAAAGTGGCAGCAATCGCTGTTGCTGTGGAAAATGAAGAGCCACATTGTGGGAGCTCAGGAAAGTTATGTTGTTCTCTCTTTTTTTCCTCCATTAGCAGCAGCTTCGAGACTGAACAGGATTCTTCACTGCAAGTGGGTTCACAACATATGGGTCAAGATCTCTGCCGATAGTCAATTGCAATGGACCTCTCAGTTGTAAAGCATCAACTTCCTCATTGTTTTGATGGGAAGTTGCCTCCTGCATTATTTAATGTGAGTTGCAGTTGAAGTGGAGATAGAAGACCTCCACTGTTCTTCCACTAATAACGATGTCAGGAGCAAATCTGTCTGAAATTGGTGGGTTGCCCAAGATGAAGCTGGCAGCACATGTAGCATCTATTATCAGTGCTACAGCAGGTAAAACCAAGTGTGCTATTTTCCTAACCCATTGGACCACATGGAGGCTGCTTGACTCCACTCCATTTGGAAGCTGTCAATATGGGTCAGTTCCCAGGAGGCAGTTCCCATAAGATTAACTCAGCAGTAGGCAAGGATGGTCCAGGCCTACAGCCTTGCTGGCTTACATCATGGCTCCATCTATATGAGTAGCATATATGCAGTTCCAATCAAAAGCACTGCATGGTGCATTTTCCACCATGGTGCCAGCCCACACAGACTTCTCTTTGACACTGGATCATGGCAAGTTGCTAAGGTTCTCTTCAATGGGGACTCCATTAGTGAGGAAGCTCCTGGGTGACAGGCAATGCTACATTGCCAGCTTGTGACCAAGAAGCTAGCAACTTGGCAAATACCTAGTGAAGCAGATGTCATAATTTGGCCACTAGTGGTTGTAGTTGCATCCTCAGCAGTAGTAAGCAATGGACTGAATGATGCAATGACTGACCTCCTTGATTTCAAGAAAATCAAATTTTACAAATTTGGGTTGCTATTTAGTATTGTATTGGCAACCTTCAGTCTCGAAAGACTATGGTATCGTGCTCTGAAAGGTGGTTCTGGCACAGCATCTAGTGTGGCTGAAAAGGCCAATCCGGGAGTGACAATCCCTTCCACACCGGGAGCAAGTGCAGTCTGTCCCTGGTCTGTCTCCCTGGCTATGGGCCTTCCTTCTTTGCCTCTTAGCCTCAGACTGTTGGCAAAGTGTCTCTTCAAACTGGGAAAGGCCATGCTGCACAGCCTGCCTCCAAGCGGGCCGCTCAGAGGCCAGGGTTTCCCACTTGTTGAGGTCCATCCCTAAGGCCTTCAGATCCCTCTTGCTATTTAGTATGGTTACTTTAATTCCTACATATGTTGTTTATGCAAAATCCTCTGTAGAATTCAGATTAAGGCACTGTAATTATGCATAATTAACTGTAGAACTATGCTTAGTTCATCATAGGTAGGCGTGGAAAAGTCCTCTAGAATTTAACGAATCTTCTTGAAATCCTTAACTTTTCTCAAAATTCTCATAGATGTTTTGCTGAAATGAAACCTTCCAGATCATTCTCTGATGACTCCATGTTTTATTTTCGCCCAGTATGGGACCATACTCCCGGTGATGTGAGTGAAGTCCACTCCATATATTCAGGTGACAGTTAAGAATCTATTTAAAGAATCTATTTAGGCCCAAGCAAATGCCCTTTGACGTAAGTGGATTTGGGTTTCAGACATTCATCCATAAATATTAATGCAAATGTATCAGGTAAGTGGGAGATTTTCATTGTCTCTCTGGATGTTTAATATATGGTTATTAAAACTAAAAGCCCTTTCATAATTCCCTCATAAATTCAGCCTCACTACCATACTTCACAAAGCTTTCTGAAATGGCTTGATTTGTTTTAATAAGACTAACAGAAACCAAGACCTTCAGGTATTTCCTCAGTGAATTAAAATACTTTCCATGAAGAAGCAGGGGAAAAAATAGCTATTTCTAAATTTGTCATACTTGCAAATATATATATGGCCAAATTGTAGGGTATGTTAAATACCTAATTACAGAGGAAATGTTTGATGTCTTAAAGTCTAAATAGGAGCCAGGGAGTACAGTGGCAGGGGAATGGGGTTTAAACCTTTTCCCCATGACATCTCCAAACTGGTCAGCCAACCCCCCTCCCCCCACTGCTATTTCAAGAGCACAATCACCCATGGTTAATTCACAAGTCCTTAACAGAGGAAGTTAAGTCATTGTGCCATTTTCACGCAAAGGTCAGTTTCAAAGGTAGTAGTGAGCAGTGTGGTATAGGCACCATCTCTAATTCTTCCAGGTTCCTGTTCCTGCCCTTTGCAAAGCATAGTGTGGGCAGTGAGGAGTGGGAAGTGGCCAGCAGCTTCATGGTAGATTTTGCCTAAGGGAGGGGAAGACTATTGATGGAGGGATCCAGGCGTCTATGCCACAGCTTGATGTAGCAGCAAGGACAAAATGGGGAAGGCATGCTCCAACTCTTCACCTCCATCAATGCTTCAGCCTTCAATACAAAAGACATTTTTAGTTAAACTTTGTCCTTTAGGGCAGACAAGTGGGGGTGGGTGGGTAGAGAATAGATTTTTGCTTGTAGGGGGAGAGATAAGAATTGATGGATTTTTGCTGTGGGGAAAAGGGAAAATTGATCAAATTTTTTTCTGGGAAAGAAACTGGGTGGATTTTTGCTTCAAGGGAGAGAGGAAAAGTTGATGGACTGAATTTTTGTACAACTTTTGAAACAGAAATGGAGCATGTATGAGTTTTGCATGTACACATTTTATAACTGATTGAGGGGGGGAAAGAACCTAGGTGGATTGCAAATTATGCGAGGGGACCTGGAAATAGAATGGTTAAAATTTGATTGTTAAAGGATTTTTTTGGTGTATTATCAGAGTGGGAGTGTGGCTGTGGGTCAGCACGAAGAACTCTTGCATTTTAACATGTACCACCTTTTCCTTAGGGTGCTCCACTCAGGCTTTCCCTAGGCCATCACCAGCCCTCTGCAGAATCCAAACCAGCTGCAGGCCTCCACCTCTATGAGTGTAGCTCCAGTTCCTCCAACACCTCCAGCAATAATCCCCCCCTACAGGACCTTTTCTACCCTCTCCAGGTCACAACAAACGGCTACTGGGAAGTGTAGTCTCATTCTAAAACAAAAAGTTATTAATGTGTTATTAATATTAAATGTTATCTATTAACAAAAAGTGTTAATGTGAATTATGAGTCTGCGGGAATTGGAAACAACAGGAATTGGAAACAATTGTAATTTTTTCCTCCCGCCCACTGTTCCTCCAACGAAGTGCCCGGAGAAGTACACACTGTCCCCCACCACAGCAACCCTGTAATTCAGGCTGAGAGATTATGACCGAACCAAGGTCACCCACTGAGTTTTATAGCTGAACAGGCATTCGAGCCTGGGTTTCCCTAGCTGATGTCAACTCTGCTAACCATTACACCACGTTGCTTCCCAATCGCAGCAAGGCTAATATGTTTATATTTGTTGGCATCCTTCAGTCTCGGAAGACTATGGTGTCACGCTCTGATTGGTGGTTCTGGAACAGAGTGTCCTCTCCAGTGCGCAAAGCCTGGGTAGAATAGATATGGAGGATAGACTGTTACCCATGCAGCAAATCCCCCCTCTCCACGTCGCTGAAATGGGCCAATGGAAAGGCAGAAGCCAATACGGTTGGTTCCAGCGGCGTCACAGGAGTTTCCAGAACATGACTATGTTCAGCCATGAACTGCCTCAGGGACTCCGGCTCCAGATTTTGCCTCGAGGTTGACTCCTGAAGCCTTTTCCATAACTGGATGTAGCCACAAGGCAGTGGAGGTTTGGGATCAGAGTTTTCCTTCTCTCAGATGAGCTGCCTTCCCAGGCTGACACGTCCCATCTACCCGGTGGCTGTTTAGTCGCCTCTTACAACAAGTACAGCCAAACTGAGGGCCTATTCTTATCCCCAGCCCCCAGGGGATTTATATTTGTATATATAAAGAAAATAATATATTTGTCATTAACTCTTGCACCATACCTAGATATTGGCTGCCCTCCTATACACTGGTGTGTGACATAATCTTGGTGATTTCTGTATTTAATGTAACACCACCACATTCTCTCTTTACAATATTCCCAAGGTAGTAATGTTTCTTCCCACAGGTTCACAAACCAAAGATTAGAAGCACATGGGCACCACCTTCTGGCAGAATCTGAGCAAAGCTGCTTCGATCTATTCTGAATTGATTGTGCTGTTAAATTAATGATGCGAAGATCACATCACACTGACAAGATTTCCTTGAGACATGCTACGGAAAAGATGAGGAATCCAAATGTATGATGCGTCAGGACCATTATTAATTTATTTGGTAACTAATTGATGTTCTTTGTGATTGGCTAACAATATATCATTCGTTTTAATGCCTCTTCAGTAGCAGAGAATATTAATATATCCATGGGATTTTGTTATTTTTTTCTCTTGTCAGCATAATACTGATTTTTGCAAAGAAAAGTTAAATTGCGCATGAAAATATAAATGCGTGTTCTCACAATGAATTAAACTTCTTAAACTAATCCGACGGAACCAGAGCCAGGAATTGCAAATAGACTTGTCCGTAATTCCCATGTAAAATTCAAGAAATCACCATTCATGTCAGGCTAATATGTAGGGCAGATCAAGCTAAATGTTTAGGGCTGCAATCCTATATATATGTTCTTGAGAGTAAACTGCATTGAACACAATGGGACTTACTTCTGAGTAGACATGCCTAGGCTTGAGCTGGAAAGGTTTTCTCATAGCAATGGATTGATTTTCTAGGAATGAAAAGCTGTACTAATAGGTGTTATCTAACAAATTGATTATAGCTATAATAGCTGCAAATACGTAAAATGGCATTTCAGTCCAAATCTTTGAATTCACTTAGAATTGTCCGTATGGATCAGTGGTTCCCAAACTGTGGATTGGGACCCACCAGTGGGTCACAACACAATTTTTGGGTTGGGTGGGTCCCAAATCAATGGGTCTGGTCACAAAATTGACTGGCTGATAGCTGACAAGGAAAAAGTATTGAACCCTATGGAAACTGAAATCCACACCCACCACAACCCGCTAGCAACACCACTGCTTTGTGGGTCCTGACAGAGTGTTGTTTTAAAAACTGGGTGCCAGTGCTAAAAATTTTGGGAACCACTAATATAAATGGTATGCCCTTAACAAGACTGTTTGGAGAGGGCAGTTAAAAGTGTAGGGGGAGGAGGTTTAACCTTTTGCCCCAGTCTGGATCATGCCCCCACAGCTGCCACTTCAAGATAGCAATCCTCTATGACCAATTTAAGAATGTTTAATGGAGAAAGTAGTATCATTATGCAAGGGCTGTACTACTTTCAGTTTTTTGTTTCACTAGCGGCCCAGTCCTGATGGCCCAATCCTATAGAGTGCACACCAGCTTACCACTGGTGCACACTGTCGCAAACATGCTGTAAGGCACAATTGCAGGTCCTAGCGCCGGTGGAGCACCCGTGCTAGTCCAGCATTGGCTGGCACTGGGCAAGTGCCTTTGGAGCACCAGAGCTCCACTGCTCAGTGGTTGCATGGTCCACCAGGCAGTGGAGAGGTAGGTGGGGGCATGGGGGAAGGCAGGGAGGAGGCATTCTGGGGCAGGGGGAGGCAGAGGGAGGATGAATGGAGGCTGGGGAGGAGGCATGCCAGGGGGAGGGAGTGGGGCGGGAGGGAGGAGGGACTGGTAGAACTTTGCCCCACCGGATCCTGAGCCTCCATGTCAGGCCACATGCCCAACACAGAGACTCGTCATTCTATGCTGACCCTTGGGTCACTGTAGAATCGAGTAGCCCCATTGTTGGGCTACTTGCTTTACCCAGGGGAAGTGGACGAAAGTCCCTTTTTCCAAGACATGGCGGCGGCTGCCTGGGGTGTGCTGAATGCAGCAGCGGCCATTTTCTGTGCCACTGCAGTCCTGCAGGCCAGGTAGCTCAGGATTGGGCTGTAAATTCCCACATAGTGACGCAGTGGTGCTGGCGTGGCTACCACCGTATCCCATGGGGGATTTTCGGCTTCTGGAAGTCTCCTCAAGGTGAGGAGAATTTTTCCTCTTACCCCAGGGTAAGCCCCAGCAGTGGCTATGAGTCAATTCAGATCTGTGCCAGCTCAATCTTTGGCACAAGTCCTCATTGACCTGGGAGGGTGGATCAGGCCTGGAAGAAGGTTGGAATTCGGCAGGTGCCCCCTCCCCTGTTCTGCCCACCTCCACCACATTTAACCCCTCTCCTCTCCACCACATTTAACCCCTCCTCCTCCTCTCCACTGCATGGGCTTACCTACTCTTGCAGGTGTCTGTGGGTTCCCTTGCATATGGTGGGCCACTCCCCAACACACACGTCAGTGCAGACTACTTAGTGACTGCCTTAAAGCAGCCTCTGCCGGCTCAATGCTTTTTACACTGGTGGGAAAAGGGGATAGGATTGGACCATAAGATTCATGAAATATCTAGTAGGTTTCCCCACACATCTCTGTAGCAGTAAATTATGTCTAACGTGAAATTGGAAGTGAATTTTGGGACTCTTCCAAAGGAACATAAGCAGGAATAGAGTTTGATTAAACAAATATCAACAAGATTTGTGAAACTGGGAGTTTTTGCTGGAGCTTTGACTAAAAGGAAAAAGTACTGGGCTGGGGCACCTCCCTTATGAGGAAAGTCTATAGCATTTGGGACTCTTCAGTCTAGTAAAAAGGAGCCTGAGGGGGGGACGTGATTGAGACATACAAAATTATGCAGGGGATGGACAGAGTGGATAGAGGGATGTTCTTTTCCTTCTCACAAAACAGCAGAAACCAGGGGCCATCCACTAAAATTAAGGGTTGATAGAGTTAGAACGGACAAAAGAAAACATTTCTTTACCAAGTGTGTAGTCTATGGAACTCCTTGCCACAGTGATGGCTTCTGGCGTAGATGCCTTTAAAAGGGGCTTGGACAGATTTCTGAAGGAAAAGTCCACCACAGGTTACAAGCCATGATGGGTGTGTGCAACCTCCTGATTTTAGAAGCAGGCTACCTCAGAATGCCAGATGCAAGGGAGTGGCAACAGGATGCAGGTCTCTTGTGTGCTCCCTGAGGCATCTGGTGAGCCACTGTGAGAAACAGGATGCTGGACTAAATGGGCCTTTGGTCTGATCCAGCAGGGCTCTTCTTAATTTCTTAGGTCATTTTCAATTAAAGGTATGCACTGCTTAACAACCATTCACTTAACAATGTATCGAATATGATGGTGGTCAAAGCACAATAAAGATGCTCTTAATGAGGCAATCCCATCTCCCATAGCCTGCAGCAGAGTGTCTGTTGTGTGTCTGTTTACACAACAGAGATGCTCTTAATGCAAAGAATGGGCAATCTATCTGGCAATCTGTCTCCAGCAGCCTGTGCAGTCAGCTAGTGTCTGGCAGGGTCTGTATTTTTACACAATGAAGGCAATAGATTGGACTGAATGTTCACTTAATGACCTAATCGTATAACTGGGAATCTGTACAAAGCAGCTTGCCTGTGTGGCCCTATGAGTGGTTGCAGTGGAAACATCAAAAACATCTCTGGCTGCCCACATGCTTCCCTCTCTTGCATAGCCACAACTTTATAGGCTTTGCATTTCCCAGTAAGCAAAAACATAAGAAGCATCATGTGAATGTATAGTAAGCCAGGAATTTTAGTTCCATAGCACAAGGTACATGTAGAAAACCAAGGAAGTCTGAATGATTATTTTTTTTAATTCCTGCATCATTCAACCCATTACATATTACTGCTACAGTTGCACCTATACGCCTCATAGACTGCCTGGTAGTGGAGAGGTTAGGGCATGGGGGGAGGCAGGGAGAATGTGTTTCGAAGCAGGGGAAAGGCGGGGCAGAGGGTAGGGAGGCGGTATGGTGGGCGACGGAGAGGCGTGGGATAAAGGCAGTACCAGTTGAGCTGGGCTCCATTGGATCCTGAGTCCCATGTTGAGCCGCTTGGCCCAACACGGGAGCCCCTGATTCTGCACTGGCTCCCGAGCCACCACAGAATCGAGTAGCCCCATTGCGGTGCTACTTCCCTTACCTGCTGCAGGCTGCCCGGTTGTGCTCAGGATGCCGCGGTAGCCATTTCGACACCACGGCAGCCCTGTGCTCTGGGCACCTCAAGATTGGGCTCTTAATGACACACACACAACTGAATAAAGAGTTCTAGTATTAGCTCTGATACATGGAGATAAGAGCTGACTCGTGCTAACATTTTATTGGTTTCCTGCCGTGTCGTAATAACACCTCATTGGCTCTTGGACCAATCAGTCTCATTGGTCAGTTTTGAGTTAAAGAAATCCATTTTTGACACATGGCAGTTGTGTTTTCCTTTTCTGATTATTTGGCTATAACTTTTGATAGAATGTAAATATTTCAGCATGGATTGTTTCAATGTATTCTGCATTAAATTACACACCAAATGATATATAACATGATGGTATTATTTGAAAGTACCAAGATTTTGACAATTTTTTGCCAGTAGGGGTATCACCCCCCCCAACTGTTACCTGGTGTAGTCTGTACCCTTTGCAGCCCCCCTAGTGATGCTATTGCAAATTGAGTGGTTTAAACGACCCTCTGTATGGTAGTGGTAAAGTGCAGATCCTGATTTCTTCCTGCTAAAGCTTTCATAATGCATGCTGTGTGGCTCCAGCCTGCAAATCCTACCATTTCGGCTGTATGTACCACCTACCATTTTAACAGAGTGGGACTGAGGTCCCCCATCTCCACTTTTTCTGCCATTAACATTTAATACTGCAATAGACATCCTTCACAACTACAGTAAGCAGCGAGTACATTTCTATTCCTGACTGCATCTGCAGCTTTAGTTTCCTTTTCCCTTTAATTAAGCTTCTAAATGTCCAGCAGGAAATTTATACTAGGGCAAGGAGCATTGCTGGAATATGACCAGCTATCCCGGAGTCTCTGAAACCTTGCCGTCAGATTAAATTCTGTACAACCAGATGGTCTCGCTGTGGCTTCATACTGACAAGGAAGTTGGTGTCGCAAATGCCTTCTCTCCTTCAGCAGGGTAGGGATTAAAACTAAGCTTCCTTTCCTTCCTGCTTGAATGTGTGATTTTGGTGTTTTTTTTAGTTTACTTATTTGTTTGGTGTTATTCATTGTGCATTTATGCAATCATGCAATCACATGGAGAGACTTTTTTCCCATAATTTCACTGGTGTGCATGTGCACCCGAGCATAGCAGTAACCTGTACAGGCAAAAGCAGAAAGCGATAACTGAAGTGTGTGCCCACATTCTGAAATGTTGCAAATTCTCCAAGCTAAATCAGAAGGCAAGTAGAGTTGGAATATGGGACAAAGTTGACTCACAGAGCAATACAAGAACTGAATCAGGGAAACCCCTATTCTCCACAGAATTTTTTTCTTTAGGAAATTGTTTGAATATCGTTGCTGACATTGCTGGAGTGAAGTAATTTGCCTTTTGCCTCCATTAACTGGCTCATGAAAGGCTCTAATGCATATGAGGGCTGTCAAGGTATTTCACAAACACTTATGGGAAGAAGAACTAAGAACTAAGGGCGCAATCCTATGGGATGCAGCACTTGCACTCCATTGGCACTGCTGATCTAGGCTGTCACAAAAAGTGGTGTAAGGCACTTTTGCTCCAGCACTAAGAATGTGCCACTGGTGCTGAGTCCAGGACCAGGTGGCGCTGCGCCTCAGTGCCCAAAGATCAGTGCCGATAGCTCTTGGCGGTAGGTATGGCTGCTGGCCCACAGCAGGGCTTTTCAGGGGAGGGCAGGGAGGGGGCTGAATTGAGGGGGGAGGGGAGGAGTGGGCCCGGGGGGGTGGAGATGGTGGCAGGCTCTGCCACCATATCCTAATCCCCCTCTCCTGGGCCATGAACCTGACATGAGTCTCCTTGGTTCTGTGCCAGCTCAATAGCAGGGGTGTTACATTTGTTCCCTTATGCTTAGGAGACCTGGTGCAGCTTCCCTGGCCCCACATGATACAGCAGTTGCCATTTTGGTGCAGCTGTAGCTCTGGGTGCTAGGGAAGCTAACAATTGGGCTGTAAGAGTCCAAACCTACTGAACCTTTCAGCACTGGTGCAGCCATGCCAACAGAGCATGCACTGCATCTGGTGGTGGGGATGCTGTCATGGAGGCCTCTTCATGATAAGGAACATCTTGGGGCTGCATTGGTGCTGGAGAGTTGGATACAGTTGAGTCCAAATGTGCCCAGCATTGGCTACAGAAGTCGTGGGAGCCACGGAAATCAGCCAGGAGAGCCCCGGAATTCTCACAAAAACCTGCCAATCTTTACAACGCATGTCACCCTAGTGGAGAGCCATGACCAATGGCCAGTAGGTCAAGTGAGCTGCCAGTTGAAAAAGTTTGGGAATCACTGGGTTACTAGAATGCTGGAGCCAAGGAAATATGGGAAGCTCATGTCCTCAGATGAAACAACATTTCAAGGGAGGAGGAGGAGGAGCTAAAGAACAATTAGTTCTAATATTCTTTTGGTACCCATATCTCACAGGCAATATTAGGTTAATTTGCACTGAGGTCATGCCCACATTCTGATTAACACGGATGAAAGAGAAAAGTAAGTGAACTTTGGCCTTCCATAATAGGAAGCTGTTAAAAGGTAAATGGCCTTCAAGTCATCCAGTTGATTTCATAGTTGACTTGCTCCATTTAGTGTGGTTTCAGTGGGGATTACAGTACCTGAGTTTTCATTTGGCAATTCTTGATTTGATGTCTTGAAAGACTTTGCACAGCCAGTGCTTGTTAGAGAGAATGCAAAAAAGCACACACGAGAGTCAAAGATTCTTTAGGTATTTAAAAAATGGATTAAATTAATGCATCCGTTTCTGAATTAAATACACATCATAGCCCTCCAGAATATCTAGACTTCTATAACTGATTTAGAATGAATGATGTAGTCTAGATATTCTGAATATGTCAGTTCCATTAAGGGGAAAGAAAATAATTTTGTTACTCTCTTCCTTTAACTTTCAGCTTGACAATATCAGTTCCTGTCAAGTAGCTCAGGAGTTGTATTGTCTTCCCTTCAAGTTCTTGGAGAATTACTTCATGCTTCTCTGTGTAATTAATGGAATAAGTTCCTCCCTCTGTTCTGTTAAAAATACATGCAAATGATTGCAAATAATTGCCTTCAGTCAGAGGCAAGGGACCCCTGTCTTCACTTGGGAGCTTGGGAAAGAATGCAAAGTGGAGGTGATAATCACTTGGGGGGGAGGGACTTGCCTTGGAGTGAAGCCTCTCTAAGTGCCTGGAGAGAGAGATTGGCTGCCTGCTGCCAGCCCTCCCACATTACAATGGTAAGCAAGGTTGTTTTTAAAAGGGACTTTTTTCCCTTCAATATCTCATTGAGATAAAACCTTGGGTGAAAAATCCATGGATACTTAGGTTATAACTGTAGTCCCTTGCCTTGAGAAGACCTCTGTGACTGTCCCCCAAGCACAGGATGCAGTGCACTCCCTGTGGTAAAGCTGTGTCAGTGCTGGAAAGTTGGATAGTATGTTGCGTGCTGTTATTTTTATATATTCTGTAGATTAAGTGGATAACCTTTTGAAAGAAATTATTTCTGCTCTCCTTTATGAAATTGTAATACAGTCTCTGGTTGTCTGAAGAGACCAGCAGTATATCTAAACCTGCCATGTCTTTGCTGTGTTTGTCATTAATTTTTGGTGAGAAAATTGATTGATTCGGATCAATTAAGCTACATCAAACAATCAATCAATCTTCTCAATCAATTAAGCTCTTGATCAATTAAGCTTAATTGATCCCAAACAGCAGCCTTGCAACATGCTGTTAATAGATGCTTCCATCTATGGGCTTGAATTCATATGCCCCGCCTCTATTTGCATTTTAAAAACTTATCTCTAATTACTCAGGCTTTGGGAGCAATTTTTCAATGACAACTGAACAATAATGTCATAAAATAATTGTATAATGTATGAATAGGAGTATGTGAAACCCCTTGGGAATTTCACTCATCTCATTGAACATTCCTTCAAAATTTCCCAGGTATTTTGCCTGAGCAGGAACCTTCAAAATAGCTTTGAATTAAAATTTAGGTGAAATAATGTGACAACCTACATACAGTAAGTATTACCCCTGAGAAATTTCATAAGTGTCATTTTGCTTCTTTGGTATTTTATCTAATGAGGAATTCAAATTTGCTTTCAATTTCACTTGAGGTGAAAATTTAGTGGCATTCTTAGCTAAAAGAATTGTTTCGTACCTATACCTGAAAACATCTTCAACCCAGTGGCATAGCTCACTGGCGTACTGCCCAGGGGCACATTGGTCACTCCACCTCCCTCTCCAACCTCACCCCCTCCAACTCAGAAGTAATTGCAGTGACATGATGACATCACCGCAATTACTTGTGGAACACTCAGGCTGAGGCCAACTGTTTCTTCCAAAGCTGCAGGCTTTGCTCTGACCTTGACTGTGGGGTCAGGCAGGAGAACCTGCCTGCCCCCAAATTGATTCTTGGCATGGTCACATGCCACTGTGAGCAATACTGGCCACTTCTTTTGAAGCAGCTGCCTTTGCTCTCAGCAGCCACACCTTGAATGACAATGGAGGCAGGGGGTTCTTTCTCCTGAGCACCCCTGCAGTCATGCTCAGAATGAAGCCGGCCACTTCGCTGGGTGGGCAGGACTACAGCAACTGGAGTGCCACAGCACCCCCCATAGAGTGCTGCCTGGGGTACTATAACCCCTGTGACCTCCCCTCAGCTACACAACAGCTCAACCCTCATCTCCAAGTAATAGCACACTTAAGAAATTTTTTAATAATTGTGACTATAATCAGTTATGAATATTCTTCTGCTTTTCCCAGTTCTACTCTTTACATGATATGGATTAGAAATACATTGTAATTAGAGGTGTTTGTTTCCGATAAGATAGGATTACAGTCGGGCGGCCCAATTCTGATGCCAAGCAGCGCTGGGGAGCAGCACACTGCCCTGCCAACAGCTCTTGCTAATGTGTCGGAAGGCATATTGCGGCAGACGGGACGGGAAAGGTGCCAGTGGGGAGGCCAGCATTAGTCAGCCCTGGGTCTCCATGCCAGTCAGAGGCCCACCAGAGGTGGGGAGGTGTTCCTGGGCTGGTGAGAAGGCAGGAAGAGGGCAAAGCTGGGCAGGGAGGGAAGGCTGGGGTTGTTTAGGTCCAGGAGAGGGCTGAGGATGGCAGCCTTGGCTACCTCCAATCCTATCCCCCCTCCCAGGCCTCAGAACCTGACATGAGTCTCCTCAGTTCTATAGGGTCGAGCTATAAGGGTTGCTGTGGCCCAACATGGGGTAAGAGAACCAAAATTCTCTTACTCCAAGGAGACCCACAGCTGCTTCCCTGGCCTTGCAGGATACAGCAGTGGTCATTTTGGTGCTGCTTTACCACAGCAGGCCTGATAGGTGTGGGCTTTAAGACACTGAACATAATGGGCTTACTTCTGAGTAAAATAAAGAACACCATTTAAAAATATCTCTAGTTGTAATAGATGACCTTTGGATCTTCATCTCTTCAATTCCATGAAGCTACAGTAGTTACTACAATGGTTACTAAAAATGACAGAGATTTGGCTCCATAGTTCTCTTCCTCCAAAGGCTATGTCCCTTCCTCTGAAGGAAGGAGTCCATCTGTCAGAGGAAGATCCCTTTCTCCAGAGGAAGCTCTTTCTGTTGGATCCTTTGGATTCAACCCAGTGTCAGAAAATGTTGTTGCTTATATACACTCAACTTTGTCTCAGCCTACAGAGAATGATGAGAAAAATTGTGTTCATGCATTTCACTAAGTTAACATTCCTCTGGATAATGCAGAAGGAATACAACCAGGATATTTTCAACCTGACTTTTATCATTCACTTAGGGATGCAGAGTTCTTCGGCCTCTTTTAGTAGGTTTTCAGGACTGCTGAAAGAGCAGCTTAATTTCAATGCCTAGACTAACTGGTGCCGTATTATCTCAGGCAACTAGAAGCCAGCCAAATGCCTGATCAAGCTTGAAATGCCCTTGCATGCTCACATTTTTGTACTAGAAGATGCATGCAAATCGTGCCAAGATCACTTCCTCCTTGTAATACGGTTTGTAGGCTCTAATCCCTCTACCTTCCGCCTCATTCCTTTCAGTTGGCCTCAGAACTTCCGTGCATAATATTGCTCAGAGATTACATTCATTTCTTGCTATGTGACTCTTCATATTAACACAGAGGGTTGCATAATACAGTCTTGCCAGTTACAGTTATTACAGGCCTGACTACAGCATGTCACATCGCTGACTGTCAAAATGTAAACAGAGACTGTTTTCTCTCAGATCAGGTCTCCTCGACCAATGGTGATGCTGCCTAATTGGCATGGATGGATGACTTGACCCAAAAGACTCTGACCCGAGTTTTAAAACTTGCATTTTCCATAACTTATGCAGACTCAAGTTACGCATGTTTTGAAAGCGGAAGTGACTCGGGACTCGAGTTTTTCTTGGGAACAAAGAATGTGCAGTCCTAGTATCCTCTTCCATGGTCATCTGGGAAGAAGCCCCATTGACAGCAGTGAGGCTCAAATTGGGACTTCTGAGTAGAGCTGCAAAGCAGTGGGTCATGAGTCTCCCAGCTGCTATGGGTGATCCACACACCTGCCTGCCTGCCTGCCCATAAGCCACTTCTGTTCCCTTGCTCATGCTGCTCATCCTCTCTCTCAGAGCTGGAAGCCTCCTCCCTCCCTGTTAGTCTGTCCACGGTGCTTGGTGCTCTTTCTGAGGGTTGAATCAGGAGCTGTGATGTGAATGGGGTGGGGTGCATTGCTGGGGTTCTTAAGGAACCAGTTGGTGCTTTCTACATTGCTGCACTCTCTCTAAGAACAGCAGAACTTTGGTTTACAGATGGGATGGAACATCAGAGGAGTGTTAAATGAGAACTCTCACGCAAACACACACACAAACACACGTATACCTTAACTGAGCCTGACTCGTTCCAAAAGACTCTGACTTGAGTCAAACAGTCTCAAAAAGTCTCTCACCGATTCCCGAAGGCTGCCCATTAAGACTCATGCACAAATCAAGTCAAAGGAGGTAGGGGGTGGGGCTAGACTCAAGTGTCACCTCTGTGGATCAGCATATCCTTGCTAACTGGCCTGATTACATATCAAGTATCAAGGGTCTGTTTATGCATGTGATTGCAGTTCTTTCTATTGCACAGGAAAGTCAAGTACTGTGTACCTCAATTGAGGCAAAAGAAGAAGAATCCCCAGGCTAAAAAGATATTCATTTGTGGGGGGGGGGGGGGGAGGAAGTAGACAAATTACTCAAGAAGAAGGTATCAGAAGAAGATTCATCTGGTTGGAACTTGTTATGGAACAGACCACTGCTTGTCGTTCTTCCTATATGGCAGAAGTAGAAGATGATGGGAAGAGCTACTTCTGAGAAGATGAGCCAAGAAGATGGACCTCCAACCAATGTTGTGAGCCTTTGGAACTACAGGCTTCTTGCTGGAGAAGGCATCAAGGGTACATTGCCTTGCCTGCTGTTTTGTCTCCCAAAACATTCCATGGTAGTAAGTGATTGGCTTCTTGATATGCAAAATACACAGCTGTCACTGAAGCAACACTAGCCAGAATGCACCGCTTCCATTCTCTGAAAACACAATACACACAGCTGTACTTTCCTGCACCAAATGTTTGAATGGTTTTTCTGGATTTTAACCTTCTTCACTGTAAAAATTCACTGTGAAAATACCCTAAAAATTACAACCAGGATAAAGAGTGCTAGATCAAAATACTTTTGGCCTGCAAGTGCTGCTGGGATATATGTGGACGCAGGAGGTCTGTCGCAGGATGATTGGCACCACCTGAGGAGAGAATAGTTCAGCTTTCCCCTTGAAGAAAGCCCTGGGTTGCAGCAAACATGTGGTCACAAATCCCACGTGAGTTGAAACTCACAGATGTACATTCCCATGAAATAGCCACGCTTTTGGTTTGGTCCTCAGTGGCTTAACCACGGCTTGTATGTGCAAAATGGTTGCACAAGGCAACTGGCAAGAAAATCGTTTAGCGATGGATCTCTTTGGGATACTGCTTCATGTCACATTAATTATTTCTTTGTTGCCTGTTTTTCTTTTTCAAATTAAGTTGATGCATCAGCCACTCCCGGTCAAATTAATCAAATGTCCAAATTGACAAGAGCACACTCCTATCCAACTTTCCACAGGGTGTGCGCTGCAATCTGTGGTGGAGGGGCTGTAACAGAGGCCTCCTCAAAGTAAGGGAATGTTTGCTCCCTTACCTCAGGGCTGCATTGGCACCTGAAAGTGGGATAGGAAGGGGCTCTAAGCAAGCCCATGGAAATGTGCTTGAAACCAGTTTCACAGCTATGACTCCCTGTTTGTGGGTTGCTGAGAACCGTTTCTTACAGAGCCATTTCCGTTCTTTTGGCAGAAGTCAGGAGAATGAAAATGTGTTTAACTGGGTAAGACGCCAACAGCCATTCTATTCCTAACTGCACTGCTGGAGTACATATATTATTTTGTACCGGCAAAGGGAAATTCCTGATGACTCTGTTACTCAAAAGGCTATTTCTCTTGTGTGCCTTCAGACAAAGAGGTAGTTTCTCTATGACAGCTCCAAAAGCCAGCCCTGCTACCTTCTTTATTCTTTTAATTTATATTGAATTCCACTGTTGGGACATAGCTCTTTTTTATGCTACCTTTTCCGTGCAGTCGTAGGTATAGCGCTTTGCCATTTGTCACAGTATCTCTCAGGGTTCTGTGACCTTTTCCCTGTGCCATAAAAATAGCACTGTGACTTGACAACTCCCAGATCAAATATCTCCAGAATCATCAAGCCAAGTTGTCATTGTCCCCCCAAGCACACACACAGCTAGTTTTGATCTTGGACAATTGCTCCTTGCTACAGTCCTTGAGGTGAGAAATCAGAAATTCTTCAAAAAGGAGAAAAGTGATTGACATCACCTGATGCAATCCTCACCTTCTTGCAAACCTTTTTGGAGTATCTCAAAACTGGGGGGTCTGACCAACACTACTGCGACAGGACAAGTAAATCATGAGTAGATTTCCATTAGCACTGCAGCAAATTTTTGTTTGGTTTTTAATGAAAAATCTGAAGGTTAGAAGGGTACAAAAAGTCTGCAGGGAAAAAAAAATCCCTTTCTTCTCTTTTGTGAGTTTTACCCTGCCTGTTCACATGCAGCCCTTGTTCCTCTGTCTGCTGCTGAGTCTGTGTCATTTTTTGGTAACACTTGAAAGGATGTTCCTTGCATGCTAATTTCAGTCCTGTTGCTGTGCACATGTAATGCACATTAAAAGGTTCTTTTTCAGAAAAGCTGTGCGTTTATGTGCAGCCTAATGCATGTTACAAGACTTTTGAAGCCCATTGCTGTGTGCCAACAAGCATTAAAGGACTTTTAAGCACTGTAATTTTGCATCCGTGTACATAAATGCCTTGATTTATTTTTTTAAAGGTCCAGTAAAGCTCTTGCAAAAATTTTCATGCCTTTTGTGGGACGATAATGAAACTTGGCTGTTTTGGATTAATTTATTATTATTATTAGCTTAGCACTCATTTCAACCAGTTTGATAATTGAACTAACTGGCTAGAAACAATTGTATCAAAGTGCGCCATTTGCTTGATACAGAACGATTTTTAATTAATTTTATTTAATCTTGCAGACGTGTATTCAAAGGCACAGCTTTGTTTGAAGGCATTGATTAGGAGGAATGGAGATCCAAATTCCATTTATGAGTGGAATAAGCCCAGTTGTGTCACTAGAGGGGTGTGAGGGGTGCAGACCACAACAGGTGACACCTTTGGGGGGCTGACACCACTAGTGGCCACAGTTTTGGAAACCTTTTGGAAAATTTGTATTTATGAATAATATCATCATGTTATATACTATTGAAAAGGCAGTTTCATGCAGAGTGTAATGAAACAAAGTGGGGCATATCTGTATTCTATCTAATGTTTCTTTTCTAAACAAAGAAAACATATCTGTATTATATCTAATGTTATGGCCAAATAACCAGTAAAGGAAAACATAACTACCTTATGTAACAAAAAGTTGATTTCGTTAAATCCAAACTGATCAATGAGACTGATCGTTTCGAGAGCCAGTGAGGTGTTATTATGACACAGCAGGGAACCAATAAGGTATCAGTATGAGTCAGCTTTTATTTCCATGGATCAGAGCTAATACTAGAACTCTTATTCAGTTGTGTGAATGTCATCAAGTTGACCACCGGTTTTTTTTTTTTGTTGATTACTGATTTGTTGGGTGACCTATACGGCTATATTAAAATAAAGTAAATGGGAGTCACACCAACTCTAGTGATGCCACTGCATTTAGGTTGTTTGTATGATATTGTAATTTAGTCTGTGTGGTCTGGTATGTAAGGAGGTCCATCATGGGAGTGACACAATGTGAGCTCGCACCAGGTGATACAAATCTTAGGGATGCCTCTGATTAAGCCTGAAGCGTTTGTTACCCTGCACATGCCCCATCTTGTCTGATTCTCAGAAGCTAAGCAGGGTCAGGCCTGGTTAGGACTTGGATGGGAGACCGCCTGGGAATACCGGTGCTGTAGGCTTATACTATAGTCTTTCGAGACTGAAGGTTGCCAACCCTTTATTTCACCCTTAGAAACGCTGGAATTTCTATCAAAATTCCAGCGTTTCTAAGGGTGAAATGCTTCAGGCTTTTCGCCCTTAGAAACACTGGAATTTTGATAGCCCAACCCTATCCCATGCCAGCAAGCAGGATGCAGTGGCCGCTATTGCAGTGGCTGTTATACCCTGTGCACTGGCAGGGGACCTGAAAAACCTGAGCACTGGGACAGTAGATAAGAACAGCAGGAGAGGATGGGGGCTGAAGCAGGAGGGCTAGGACAATGAAAGGACTAGGAGTGAGGAGGACCAAGTTCCAGGCCTGAGATTCCCCAAGCTTGGGAAGGGCAGAGGGAAATTCCTACATCCCTCACCCCATTGAGTCTGTCACCTCCACCTTGTTAGGAAGTGGAAGGGGCCAGGACTTGACTTGTCCAACCCCTGACACTCGTCCTGGAATCAACATCAGTGTAAAACTTGATCTCATACATCCCTTCTGATATTTAGCCTGTAGACTATGAAACACAGCAATGAATTGCTTCAGGCAAAACAAGCACGAGTGCCTGAAAGAACACTGGGATGCATCTCCCATTTTAAAGTCAAGTCACACATCAACATCTCTGAAACACATTTTAAATAAAAACAATACCAAAGCTATTAGGTTTGGAATATACATAGGGAGGAGCTGAAGCAAATGGGTGGATTAGGCTTGGGAGGGGGAGGGTTTGCTGGCAGTGGCACAAACCAAATAGAAACCTCCTTTCCGGGCCTGGTCCACTTACAGGATCAATGTGAACTTGCACCAGCAATATTGTGGCACAGGTCTGGGTTGGCCCATAATGGCTGCTGGGGCTTACCCAGAGGGAAGGAAACAGAATGTCCTCTTATTCCGAGGACACCTCCAGCACTGAAAACTCCCCACAGGGTGTGGCAGAGTGCCACTTTGCCAGCATCACTGCATCACCTTGTGGGGAGTTGGGTAGGATTGGGCTGATAGTTGAAGTTGAACAGCAGTGCTCTCACTGGGGGGGGGGGGTTGTCTCTTCATTCAACATACAAGAGGAGGCCCAACAGTTCTTATCCTCACCATGATCCAGATGTGCTAGGGATCTGAAATTTGGTCCACTGACTCTTCCTTCTCTACATATCCGCCTCCTAGGACCACTTTCTTCTCACACCGGTGAGACAGTTCTTTAATACCATCGTCCTAGAAGTCCACATATTTGGAGGTAAACCAGCTGTCCACAGCGGTAATGACCTCATCATCATCATCCTGAAATTTTCTTCCCCGTAGATGTTCCTTCATATCTGAAAACAGGAGGAAGTCTGAAGGTGCCAGGTTGGGAGAATGGGACAGGGGGATGGGACAGGGGTTCATAGCCACCATTGCACACAAAAGTGACTGTTTCTGCATCTGACAATGAGTGGGCACATTGTCAGCCAGTAGCCACATACCTGTTGACAGCACACCATGGCTTTTTCATTAATAACATCCTGTATCTTTTGTAGCAAGTTCCCATAGTTTGCCCCATTATTGTCAACTCTTCTTGTAAGTAATCTGTCAATATGAGATCTTTGCTATCCCCAAACACAGACAACATGACCTTGCTGGTTGACCACTGCACCTTAGCCTTTTTTGTGGGTGGGTAGCAAGGCCTGTTTCCATATGATGCTAATTTCTTTGGTTCCAGGGTCATATAGTTATACCCAGCATTCATCCATGGTCACTAATCAGTTTTAAGTCCGCTTCATTCTTGTGGTACAGTTTCAAAATGCTTTGTGTGCATTCCATACATTGCTGTTTTTGGAAAGGCATCAGCAACCTGAGAATCCACCATGTGGCTACTTTGCTTGTGTGAAAGTTGTTGTACAGTACATTGTAGACTGATCCCCTGCCAATGTTCACCCAGTTAAGAAATTAACAGTCACACATCTGTCTGCAAGGACTAGCTGCTCAACTTTTGCCACCACACGTGGTTCTGCAGCTGTCAATGGATGGACTTCTCTTGGGTTATCTTTTAGACCAGTGGTTCCCAACCTTTAGGAGACTGTGGACCACTGAGGGAAAAATTGGAATTGTCATGGACCACATGCAACCCCCCCCCCACCCTTGAACACAAAAATGGTTGGCAACCTTCAGTCTCGAAAGACTATGGTGTAAGCCTACAGCACTCGGTATTCCCAAGCAGTCTCCCATCCAAGTACTAACCAGGCCTGAGGCTGCTTAGCTTCTGAGATCAGACAAGATCAGGCATGTGCAGGGTAACCAGCTGCATTAAAAATACATTTAAATTTGTCATATAGGTGGCCTTCATTATCCATGGGGATTCCAATTTCTGGAACCCCTGTGGGTAAAGAAAACCAAAAGTATTTGAAACCTGCAGTTTTTGCTCCCCTGAACCAGTCTGGAGCTAAGCTCCAGTCAGTCCGGAGGTTCTTCTGAATCCCACAGAGGCCTCAGGCAGATGTGCACAGCCTCTGCAGGCTTCAGAAGAGCCTACGGAGATGAGAGGAGCACAGCTCCCCTCACCTCTGGTGGCTCCAGGTTGGCCTGCACCGCAGACTCGGAAACCCATGGATGAAGTCATCCATGGGTACCAAACCTGCAGAGAATGCAGGTTGCCTGTAATTAGAAAAGATTTACTAGAGATTTATTATTAATACAGAAGATTTGTGATTTGCTGCTTTTGCTGCCAGCTGCGGGCGGTCCATTCTCCGCCCTCTCTGGTGTCCATGGGGGACTGCTTGCTCAGAGAGACACCGAAAGTGATCAAAACTTATTTTTTTTCCCTAAGACCTCACGGACCACTTCTCAGGGTCTTGCGGACCACCTGTGGTCCCCGGACCATGGGTTGGGAACCGGTGCTGTAGACCGATGAGACCACACTTGAATTACTGTTTCCATTGCTTGACAGACTCATATGATGGTCATTCTTCACCGTGCACAGCTGACATCCCTTCTTGGATTGCATGTGCAGATTTCCCTTGAAGGTGGAAGAACTGGATCACGGCTCAATACCCAGTATGACACCTTCTCCAACTCTCATGGTTCTAACTCCAAGAATCACAGAGTTAGAATGATCTGGGTTGATGATCTGGGTCCTCTATGATCTGGGTCCAGGCTACCTAAAAGACCACCTCCTTCCATACATTCCAGTCTACCCTCTTAGATCATTGAGAGGGCTCTTCTACAAGTGCCACCTTTGTCCCAAGTGAGAGGGGTGGCAGCTCAGGGCAAGCCTTCTCTGTAGTGGCACCACAACTATGGAATTCCCTCTCTCATGGCTTTTCAGCAAGGGCTCATACCTGTTTTGTCTGGCATTTGACTGCTGAATGGATATTTGCCCTCTATACCTCCAATAATACTACTGTGACTTGACTGCCTCCCTGGAATTTAACTGTTAGTTTTTTTATGCTGTTCCTTTTACTTTCCACTATGTGATGTGAAAATTTAATGTTTTTAATGCCATATTTGATGTTCTTACCTGTTACGAAACTTTGTATTTGTTTATAAGTTTTGTTAGGCGCCTTGGGCATTTGCTTTGGCATGGGAAAGGCGGTATATATATTTCTTAAATAAAAATAAATCAACTCCAATTTAACAGGATCTATAACACCAAAAACTGGCATGCATATTATGAAGGTCCCCACCTATAATTTTGTAAAATTACAGGGTCTTAGCACACCTACAACACAGTGAAGGTAAGAACTTTTTGGCCTCCCCTCGCAGAACTTCAAGCTAGATCACCTGAGAAGGCAGCTTGTAATCACTTCACATGATCTGTTTTGTTAGAGTAGAATACAACATGGTCTTCTTTTCATTGCGCATTTGGTTGCTGCTAATTGGATAATAAGGGAAGTTCCTTTACTGGGAGATGAATTGTCTCCTTCCGAAGGCAGCCTGGCTGTCAAAACAAGAAGTCTGTGTCAGTCTTCTGTGATCATCGCAAAGTGGCGAGGCTCTGCGGAGAACTTATTGGATTTCATAAATCTTTTAACTGGTTCGAAAGCCATTTTCACCCCAGCACTGATAAGCCAGAACCGTTTTATACAACATTGCTCTTTTCCTAACCCCTTTACGTTGAAGCAACATCATTTCCTGATTCAACACCCCCAGGAAACAAAGCCGATCAGAAGGAAGATCAGGATGAGAAGCATCAAGAATTATTTATTTCCCCGAATTTTCATGCTGCAAATTGCAGCTGGATTACAGTACTCCATCGTATCACCCCTGAATTATTTAAAGTAAGCTGAGCAATCTAAATTCTCCCACCACTTCAATTATTTAGGGCATAAATGTTTCCTGTTGAACGCTTTTGTGGTCACATTATGTGTCTTACTCCTAAGTGAATAAAATGAGCTTTAATGCCATAATACAAAGCAGAGCTTGAAATAATACAGGAAGCTTCTGCCAGTCTCTTTTTAGCCATGGTGATGGTGGTGAAGCGTGGTTCATAAACATCCATTGATGAGTTTTCTCCTTCAATATCCAGCAGTTCTGAGAAATGGATCTGTCTTTTAGCATGGAGGAAGATGAAAGTACAGGCATTCCCTTGTATCCACGGATCTAGTTATCCATGGTTTTCTTTGTCACATCCACCCCTGTGCCCATTACCTCCCTGTTAACATTCTGCTGTGTCCCTCTAACATTCCGGCTGCCCGCTTGCTTGTCTTTCTATAAACTTGCATGCTTCATTCCTCTCTCTTCCTTTTACAGACGCTATAAGCATGCACGCTTATAAGGAAGAGAGATAAATGAAGGTAATGGTTGCGGAGGTGGCACAGAGATAGAATTCCCTTTTATCTGTGACTTTGAGTATCCACTGGGGGGCAGGAACATATCCCCCATGGATACTGGGAGATGCCTATACAATGTAGTAAAGTTTTCTCTCAACTTCTGGTGTAGCCAAACAATGGGGAAAACATATACAATCAGACCAAACAAGCACAAGGGAGGAAAAGAAAAAGATAATTTCTTTGAAATTTAGTAACTTAATTGTAGTGCAACAAATCCACAGAATCCAATTAAATATTGTTCTCATTACAGGCATGTATTGTGTGTCTCTTGAGGCTGAAAGCAAAATCCTAAACATGTTTACTCAGATGCAAGTCTCACTGTGCAGAATTGGGCTTGCTCCTGAGTAAATATGTTTAGGATGGCAGCCTTAGTCCATCCTTTTTGCACAGGATCCTGCAATAACAGGCCATTGTGCTGCAGTGTGCTAGAGAAAAAGCCCCTTACTGTGCTCCTTTGCATTGTTTCTACAAATCAGGAAGTACAGGCCTGCCAGTTTTATTTAAAAGGAATGTATAAACAAAGGTCCCATCACATAAAACTATAATTCCTGCAGAAATCATGTAATGGATCACAGTACGGAAGTGGTGGTACTGTGGTACAAAGTGGTATGGGGCTGCTCGGTTTTACTGAGTGTGAAGTGGATCAATGTGGCTCACATCCTGCAGCAGAGTGGAGAAGAACCATGAGTGGCCTTTAAGCAACTATAAAACACTGCAGGTGTCAACTAGAGGGATTAAGGGAAAGGGGGGAATTAAAATAGGATGCAAGGAAATTGGTCTGTTTGAGCACTGAGCACATAGCAGCTCCCAGGGGAGAGATATTAGAGGATGGGGGGGTTGGGTGCAAGCCACATATTCTTGATGTGGATAATGATAAAAAATTGTGTAAGAAATATGAAATAGCATCAGTAAAGAAATGACAGAACACCTGTCTGAAAAAGGTGGTAGAAACTTAGAACAAGTCATAATCTTGTGGGTCTTCAAAATACAGACAAAAAAATGGAACACAACACACCCAATATAACTGGCTGAGAAGAAACAAGTGACACTTATTGATGTGGCTATTCCAGGAGATAATCGAATTGAGGAGAAACAATAGGACAAGATCACAAAACACAAAGACCCAGAAATTGAAATATTGCACCTCTGGGAAAGAAAACAACAACTACCTCTATGGTCATTGGTGCACTATGCGCAGCCAATGCCCCTAAGAAATATCTGGCCAATGTAGGCATTGACACGATAATAACTGAACATCTGCAACGAGCTGCATTACTAGGAAGATTAAACATAATAAAGTGGTATCTTGCCAGTCCTTACAGTCTTGGGTAGGATTCGAACTAGTGAGCACCCAAAAACCACAGGCCAGTGGGCTGTGACACCACTGATAATGAAGGTGATGGTAACCCCTCCTCTAAGTCTAGGATGGGACAAGCTATTCAGTGCTCTGATCACTTCAAAGATAAAAGAGTCCCAAAAGCACTTCCTATGATCTAGCTTAGAGCAGCAGGAATGTGAAGTAAGAGAAATAAAATGAGGGTTTGAGAATGCAAGCCCGGAAGGAATTTTTCTCTGTTTCCCATTTCTCCCCCCCCCCTCAGGTTTTTCCATATGCCACAGGGAGAGCTCTATCCCCTACCTCATGCTCTACTTCTCAGGCACATGATGTGCCTTCCACTAGTGTAGCTCCAATCTCAACACTCACTGCTGCAGAGTCCGCATCCTGCTGAGCATCAGGAATAGTAGGTAAGCAAGATGCTACTCAGCTAACCCCAGAGCTCAGTGCACGCATGCCGTTGTGCAAATAGGGGCAAGGTTTGCATGATTGTCCAATTCACTGCCCCAGTTACCCCTCGTGTGCCCTATTTGTTCCTTCAAATAATGACCTCGATGGTCCTGTGTCTACCTCATTACCTCAGTAGCTCAGAGCACCAACCTTGCCCAGGACTGCCCTGGGATCAAAGGTACAAAAGCCACCCCAAATGAAATGGGTGGACATCCAGCTGGAAGGTGTTCCAACTAAACCATGAGTCATCACTGGAGTAGCCAAAGCTCATCCCAGCAAGGACGAGAAGAGCTGCTTGAACATCTCCCCCTCCCCAGGGGGTTGTTGGCCCAGAGCCTTCAACAGGACTGCTGGGCCGGGGCACCGCCTGACCATTTGCCTCAGTTGGGGTGAGAATGGTGTGGCACCAGGAACCAACGCCACCGTTTCTCTGCCTTGGAAGTTAGCCTGGGAAGACAGTGAGGAGGCTGCCCCCACCACCCTTCTGGACCCCAGAGCTCACCCCAAACTGAAAACCTACTGGGACTAAGACAAAGGAGCAGACAAAATGCAACTGGCATGAATATCTTACTGGCTGTGTGGCAGCGTATCTGGCATCAGTGCCCTGCCCAGGATGGGACTGATGCTATTGCTGTGATCCTTTGCCCCCCTTTTCCCCTTGGTGAAGTAAACAAGGTCAAAAACCAATAAACCCAGTCGTGTTCAGTACTGCTCTCTCCTGTCTTGGACTCAGAACCAGGAACCCCAGATATGTTCAGCCTGAATCCTTTTGATGCCCCCTTCCTCCCTAGCGGTTTAGGATGGCTGCTACAGCTGCAGAAGTGACAGGTACTATTCCTGTGAGGGCCCAATACTATCTAACTGTCCAGTGCTGATGTAACTGCAATGCAGCCGTTTTGCCAGATTCCCAGCCCAAGCTTCACTTAGAGAACTACGCCCACTTTAAGCTAATTAGGTCCCCTTCTTTCTCCAGCAGTGACCCTAGTTCTGCACTGCTGGACCCCACCACCAGGGTCGCTTGCCTGCAGAGGTCCTCCGTCCTCCTCTCTCCTGCCAGCAGCTTCTCCAGCCACTACAGCAACACCTTGGTCCTCAGCAGGTCTTAGGCATGGCAGCCACACATCAGTCTCCAGCAGTCTCTTTTCCAGCAGTCTCCAAAGTCCATTCACGCATCTGCCTTTAAGTCAGTTAGTCCACCAGTAGTTCCTCAGTCTCCTTCCTCCAGCTTTCCTTCTTCTACTACCCACCAAACTCTCCCTTCATCAGCTGCTGCTTTTATCCCTGAGGGCCCTATTGCCTTCAAGAGGCCGCAGCTGTGCAGCACACTCACTGCCATCTAAGGCCCTGGTGTTAACCCCATGCTTGCCTGCCAGAGCAAGGGGCCACTGTTCACCACACCCTATATCCTCGAGTGATCTTGCGCATTTCCATTACAGCAGCCCAGAGATAAGGGAGCACGTGTTCCCTTACCTTAAGGAAGCCTCTGTGACTGCCCCCTTCCCCACTACAGGATGCAGTGCATTTGGTTGGCCACATGGGAAAAAAGGGCTGGATTAGAAGACCCTGGACTTGATCCTGCAGGGCTCTTCTTATGAAAAGGGAAAACACTCCCCAGAATGGCCCATCAAAAACTGTGCAAGTGCAGTGCTCTCCAGGCACAAAACATTGAGGAAAGCTGAAGAAGAAGAACATGCAGGGCACAGGCATAACCACTGCCCCCCAGTGCCCGGGGCAAATATGTCACATGGGCTTTACACTGCAGTGGTTTCACACTTGCTGCAGTGGCTTCTCACCCCCATTCTTTCTCCTGTGGAGGTTCCCTTTTGAAGGAGAAGGAATGAGGGGCACAAAGACACCTCCTCCATAACTAGAACCCCCACCTCCCCTGAGCATAGCGCCTGGGGCACATGCCCCTCAGGCTCCACCCTAGTTATGCCTCTGATGGAAGGGGAGGTTGTCCTGAAGAAGCCTGGTAAACAGCAAACCAGGCTTCTTCAGTAGTCTAGTAATAAATCCATCTTCTCCATAACTGTTGGCCAGCTTAACTCTGCTTAGATTATACAAAGACATTTTTTTGGATCTGTTCATTCAGTGGCGTAAAAACATCTGTAATTCTCCAAGGTTTGATCTCCAAGGTTTCAAAGGCTGAGCCATCGTGGGCTGTGGCAGTCATCACAGTAGCACAAAACATGTTATTAATTTAGCCTATTATGGGACCTGACAGAATCTCTGCTATTATATATCTCTTCAAGCCATAAAGCAGCCAAACACATCAGAGTTGATGGAAATCAATTTCCAGAGGCACTATTTCTCATCAGAAAAAAATATGATTGAATATCTCTCAAAGCAATACAGAAAGTAGCCTCTTCTTATGCACTGTGTATTTTTATCAATCCTTTTTTAAAAAACCAATTCTGTACATCAAGAATCTTATTATGGACTATGGGATTAAATGGAAAACGTTGACTACCACAACAACGGTGCAGAAAGAAAGGATGGAGCACATTATAAACTGGTGTTTTTTGCTTTTTCCCACGCTGCGTTTATTAAAATCTTGCAAGATCTTTCAATTAATCAAACAAAGCAGGAAGCCTTCCTGGTCTCCTACAACTACTAGCACCAGTGAAGACTACCTTACCCCAGTTGTAAAAGCATCTCCAGCAGTTTGCAAAGCCACATGCTGCTAGAGCACCAGCGGGGAGACCGCCATGCTCAGTGACAGATCAGAGAAGGTCCACTGACCCAGGTAAGCTGGCAGGAAAGGCAGAACAGGATGCGGAAAGGGTGGAATGGGGTGGCAAAATGGACAAATGATCAGGTCTGGGAAGGCGGTTTCAATGGCAGAATCCAAATCCCACTTCCCAGACCTGATCCCCCGACTTAGGTCCATGCAAATTTACGTCACCGATTTCGCTGGCACAGGTCTGGGTCTCAGAGGCTTACCTCCAGGTAAGGGAACAAATGTTCTCCTACCCAAAGGAGAACTCCAGGATTCCCCCTCTGCCACAGAATGTAGCACAAGCCTTTTTGGCTCAGTTGCATCAGCAGGGAGGGGGGTATTGTTGGGTAGGAATGGGCTGTGATTCTCTTTGGCTACGTGTGTCAGCTCTCCACCTGGAGGGGGCGTACATTGATTTTACAAACTTCATAGGACTGGATGCATATTTTGAGTGCACAGAATTGCAAATATGAATGCCTTATGCCAGCACAACCCTCCAATGAGTGAGTATGATGCAACAAGTTATATTTTGGCCACCAATTAACAAAAATACTGAACAGGTGGTAAGGAAGTGTGGAACATGTGGAATGCATGCAATGAGATCTAGTTACCTTCAGGATTACTCTCCTCCTGTTAGGGTTGCCAGTTTGCCCAAAATGACCCTGTTTCTACAGTGTTTTCCTTTTGTTTCAGGTAGATGGGTAGCACAAATTAACAGGACATGCAAAAAATAACAGGACAGCTTCTAGCAATTTCAGCCTCAAAGCTTCCTGGGTCACCTTGGGCCAGTCACTATCTCTCAGACCAACCTACTCACGGGGTTGCTGTGAGGACAAAAAGAGGGGCGGAACTATGTACACCCCATTGAGCTCCTTGGAAAGAAGGCCAGTATAAAAATATGGAAAATAAAGAAATAAAATTGTTTTTACACATTTTGCAAGATAGGCAGGCCTGTGACTTCACCAAACCCGTACCTCAAAATCTCCTGTTTCTGGATGTATCTGACCTGCCAACTTTTCCTCCATAATGTACCTACCCACACACATCGATCAAATCTAATGTCTTCCTTACTCCTTGTCCTTCATTGGTGGCTGAAGTTTGGTAGAAGGACATGCAAGGCATTTTTTGTCCCTGTTGTAGAATATCCTTGGCAAGGAAGCCTGCCCGGCTGAAATAACTGGCTGTCTTCCACTGAGTTGCCAAAAGTTTGCTTTTTCAGAAGGATTTTGGGGAGATGTTATGCTCTGATCAGGGCTGGCCTTAGGAGCTGTAGGGCCCAATGCAAAATATTTTGAGGGGACACGCCATGGAGATCCCCTACTCACCAGGGTGAGCAGCAGCAATGAGGCACATGGCAGTGATGTCATCACCAGTTGCTTCCAGGGGGCAATTTCAAGTCAATAGAATCCAGGGTCAGGTGGGAGGTAGGGCCATCCAGCAGCAATTCTCTGCTTGCCACCCCAGTTCAGTGCCCCTCCAGGCATGGGACCCAATGTGACCAATTTGCCCTAAGGCCAGCCCTGGCTCTGTTTCTTTTCAATTTTTTAATTGATCTCTCTCTCTCTCTCTCCACACACACACACACACACTCAAAAGGGGGGGGGGAAGCACAGTATTAAAAGAACCAACAAACAATTCCTTGGAATAAAGTTGGAATTGATTTTTCTTCCCAGCTGGCAGACCATGAAATGTATTATTAATGGGCAATGTCACAAATTTTTTAGACTGAAAATCTGTGCAGGAAAAGGCAGTGAGCTAGTATCTTATGTTTGGAGAAGTAGGTGAAAATCATAATGTGTTAACAGATGGGGCAAAAGCAGGACAGGTAAGCCCACATGCTCAAAACTGAGCTCAGTGTTTTTGTAGACATACTGGACACCTGCCATATTGCATCTGAATGTGATGGTAATGGGAATGACTGACCAGGTCTCTCTGATGCACTAGACCAGGGGTGTCCAAAGTTTTTGGCTGGAGGGCCACATCATCTCTCTGACAGCGTGTCAGGGGCCGGGGAAAAAAAGAATTAATTTACATTTAAAATTTGAATAAATTTGCATGTGTTTACATAAATGAATATATTAAAGATGAACTTATATGAATGAATGAAGGTCTGGCAATAGCTCAAGGCCTAGAAAAGGCCTTGCACAAAGCAAGGCTGGCCTTTTCTTTGCTGCCTCTGCTGCATCACAGACATGAAACAGCAAGCAGTGGAGGCAGCCCTCATCCCACAACTCACGCAAGAGGTCAAGCAGTCGCGCTCATGCAGAGAGCAGTTGCGTCCGGCCAGTGCGGATTCCAACAAATCTCTGGAGGGCCAGAGGCTCATTGGAGACTGCGGGCTCCCTGAGGGCTGCATTGGGAAGCCTCAAGGGCCGCATGTGGCCCCAGGGCTGGGATTTGGGCACCCTTGCACTAGACCAAACTTCCTGGCAATGGTGGGAGACATTGTCAAGTTGCCAGGGTTTCTGGTGCCAAGTTGCCAGGGTCTCTGGGACAATGCCCTGCATTGGTTACTATCACTGTCACCAGCACTGAGGATTCAGGGGCTAGCCTGGCCAGGTAGGCCCACTGATGTGTATGGTCATTTTACCAGCATTCAACCTGGCTGACCCCTTGTGCCAGCCCAGGTGAGGAAGGACCTTTGTGTGCTACATAGGCTGCTGGTTGGGCAAAGACCACTAGGTGTTGGCACAGCTTAGAGGCATCACTGAATCACAACAGCAAGGTCCAGAGCAGTGGGGGACTTCTGAGAACCCACAAGAATTTAACACCTTAAAAAAAAAACCACTTCAGTATCTTTGTAGGTAGAACCTTGAAACGTGGTCCATAATCCACCCTGAGTGACATTTAGCAGCATTGGAACCTTCGCTACCCATATGATGGACCCATATGCTACCCCAGGGTATCTTTATTAGAATTAGTGACATACCCAGGGGCTAGAACTCACTGCAATCTTTTTTTTTTTTTTTTTTTTTACAAATGAACTTTATTGATTGAATTAGGTAAACATGATGGTTTTTCTTCATATAAAAGAGTATAACAAACTGCTGCATTGACATAATAAAATGAGGTTGTCGTGTGTATCAAAGCCCCGTCTTAGCTCAGGCAGCTCTTACAGCGTTGCAACCCATTCTCATTGCAAGCGGTGCACTTGAGGGCCTTGAATGAGTCTGTAAAACAGTTCCGAAATACTGACATCTTGCTCCCATGGCACGCTGAGCATGGAACAAAACCAAAGCCCCCACATGAGAGGCATTCGTGGGGGTGTTGAACTCTCTGCAAGAAAGAACACCATTATCCATTCATTTCCATTATGCCCTGGATCTTGAAGTAGACCACAGATGTCAATGCCAGCTCTATGAGTCAACAAAACCATTGGCTTTCCTACTGACTTTTATTTATTGGCTGTTGGGGTATTGTCCAAGTGCTGTCTAAATTCATTACAATTTAGGAACAAAATGTCCCAGATTTGCTTTCCCACTTGACTAGAACTGCCACCGACTGACATTTCAACTAATGTGATATCAGAAGTTCTTTTGGAGGTTCCTTTTGATGAAAAGCGTCACAAGAATTTCAGCAGAAACAAACAACCCAATCCAATGCAACTCCCCTTGCAGAGATGCAGCCATGCCAACAGGGCATGCACTGTGTCCCATGGGGAAGTTTCAGACCCTGGAGACCTCCTCAGGATAAGGGAACATTTGTTCCCATGCCATGGGGTAAGCCCATACCAGCCTCCTGGATCTATCTGGACTTGAGCCAGATATGCAGTTGCAATCCGCATAAATTGATAGGATATTGGTGGCACTGCTCAGCAGCGGACCTCCCAAGCCCATGCCAGGGGCAAAGGCCTGCAATGGCGCCCCCCCCCACAGGCTACCACTGCCTCCCCGCACAGAAATCCGCCCCCCCTACTCACCTGAGGCTCACAGAGCCTCACGTCGGAGAAACCTGTGTCGAAGAAACCTCTGTGAGGTTCCCTGCTTTAAACTGTGCTTCCGGAAAACTGGAAGCACAGTTTCCACCCCCCTCGGGAGCCTCAGAGAGGCTTCCACGGGGTCCTAGCACCTCACATCTGGGGCTTTTGCACCATCAAACCCTATGGTAGGTCTGCAACTGGCACTGCTGTCACTGATACTGTCCCCTTTCCAGCTTTGATTCACCCTCCTCCCCATCTCTGCCCTATTCCTCCCCCTCCCAGCCCCATCTCTCCCCCTACCCACCTCCGTCCCACCCCCTACACTGAGTTACCAGCACTGGAAGGTGTCCTCTGGCCACTGGTGCACAGACCTGGGCACTTGCCACTTTCAGCAGTGCAAAAGGCCCTAATAAGGCAGTGCACAAAGCCCCAATAGGGTTGGGTCAACGTAAGAGTTTTCGTGTCATTAGACCAGGGGTATCCAAAGTTTTTGGCAAGAGGGCCACATCGTCTCTCTGACAGTGTGTCAGGGGGAAAAAAAGAATTTACATCTAAAATTTGAATAAATTTACATAAGTTTACATAAATGAATATATTAAAGATGAAATTATATGAATGAATGAAGGTCTTGCAATAGCTCAAGGCCTATAAAAGGTCTTGCAGAAAGCAAGGCTGGCCTTTTCTTTGCTGCTGCTACTGCATCACAGACCTGAAACAACAAGCAGTGGAGGGAGCCCTCATCCCACAGCTCACGCAAGAGGTCAAACAGTCGCCCTCAGGCTGAGAGCAGTTGGGCCTGCGTTGGGCCGGTGTGGGCTCCAACAAATCTCCGTAGGGCCAGAGGCTCACTGGAGACTAGGGGCTCCCTGAGGGCCACATTGAGAGGCCTCAAGGGCTGCAAGTGGCCCCAGGGCCAGGGTTTGGGCACCCCTGCATTCGACAAACAACATTGCTCCTGTAAACCCAGGGATCAACAGACAATATTCATACAGAGTGTCCAGCAGGCTCGGTTGTGGGTGATTTGCCTCTCACCACCACTGCTGGGAGCAGGGCCATGTTTAAGCCAATTGGACCAAATGCTCCCATCTGGGCCCCATGGCTAACGGGGGCCTGTGCTAGGGTAATCTACTTTTTGAATTTTTTAAAAAACAAAAATAAAATCAATTATTTTTTACTAAATCATTTCACAGTCACTAAAACAAGTTTTGCAACTATTTAGGAATTTCATAAATTTGAATTTTAGCAAATCAAAACGCATCCCAATAAAGCAGATGCTTAAAATATAACATTTTGAGAGACCAGCACGTTTCATAGGTGGAGTAGATCTGGTCAGAGAACCTGATTCTTCTCCACCTATTTGTAACATTTCCAGATTTTCCACGCTGCCTGGGAAATAAGAACCATGGTACAAACATTTCTTAGGATGAAAAAAAAGAGCGTGCAACAGAAATAAATGAGAGGAGAAAAGAATAGCCCAATCCTAACTAACCTTCCAATGCTAATGCAGCCATGCCAATAGGTAGGAGAAAAAGGCTTTTTGTTTTTGTTTTTGTTGCAGATTATGGTGTTTTCCAAAGTTAGAAGTGAAGAAAGCGGTGCTATGTGTTTTTATTCAAAATTTATTGCATTGTAATTGTAATAAATTACATTGCATTACAATGTACGAGCATTACAATTGTACAAGCAATGTACAAGCAATGTACAATTGCATTACAATTGTAATTGCATTACCATTACATTACATTACAATTATAAATTATAAACGCTTTAAATGCGTACTGGGTAGGTGATATAGGTGGTGTAGTGTCAGCAGATGCAGCCACAGTATTGACCCATGTACCTTAAATAATAAATAAAATCCCAATCAAATGGTTTTATTTTTTTCACAGATTTCATGGGCATTTTATTTTTTACAAAAATTAGAAGCGCAGAATGTGTTTTTATTTTGTTATCACCGTTTTCTCGCACCTCTACCAACACGGTGTGCACTTCATTCTGAGATTGGTAGTCATGAACACTTCCTCAAGGTAAGGGAACCTATGTTTCTTACCTTGGGGTTGCATTACGGCTGCATCGGTGCTAGAAAGTTGGTTGGGATTGGGCTGTAATGGGATTTTAGCATGTAGTCTTTTATCTCCTTTTTAATTACCTCAATTTTGGTTAAGAGATCCTGCAGTTCTCCAGATTCATTCATTGACAAAATCTTTTCAGCACCCTGTGAGGAAACAGACAAAATCTGTTAGTGGTGAGGTATATACATTGCTGGGAGTTCAGGTCTTGAATATTTAGCTGAAAGAGAAAGGATGCAGATTAGTTAACTTTAGACTCATAGCTTGCAGTTACCCAAGCCTTGACTGGGAAACCTATGAGCACTTGTCTCATAAATGCTGAACTATGTGAACACTGACAGTTTCATTCATTTTCACAATACATGATTTTGTATTATTTTTAAAAAGGGAGGGAGTTGCTTGTTAAAACCAAAGAGGCAATTTCTTAAATTCATAGTACATCGAAGAATGTCGGTAAATGAGCAGGAAAACACAATATTTCAACTACCCATGCATTGAACTCATGTTGCTTATATAATCACATACGGAGGAGAAAAGCAGATGAAAAATGTAATGGCGCTGAAATCAAGATTCAGCAGTGAATAATAAAAATAATTCAAGTTGAGTACATTGGACCTTGGGGAATTTCTGCACTCTGAAGCAAGACAGTAATGAAGATGTTCTTTTTTTTGTCTTTCCTAAAGCACAAAAAGTTACTGTAAAGAAAATGAAACTGCCAAGGAAGAGATAAAATTGCTAATCAGAGATGATACACTGAAGAAGTGTTTTGTCTCTAATGTACATGTTATTGTAAGAGTGATCTCAACAGTGGCTGTGAACTGAAACCACTTCCCATTTTGGCAATTCTTTTAGCACACCATGTGACAATGTTCACTCAATTTGTTCCCATGTCCTCAGTAATCTAATTACAGGTGCCCCCCTGTATCCAAGGATCCAGTATCTGTGGTTTCACTTATCCGGGGTTCTCCACAGCCACTCGCCCCCTCCCCACACCCATTACTTTCATTTTTCTTTACTAGCAGTGGAAGCAAGCATTTTCTTTCTTAACAGAGAAGCAGTTTCTTGCATAACTGAGGAAGCAAGCAGCCTACACACTAGAGGGACACAGCCAGAATGTTAAACGGAAGCAGGAACTGTCTGGTTTCTAGTTAGTCTTCTCCCTCTAGTGTGCAGTCTGCCTCCCTGCATGTCCTCATTTACACAAGAAACTGTTCCTCTGTTAAGAAAGGAAATGCATGCTTCCCCTGCTAGTAAAGAAAAGCGAAGGTGGTGGAGGAGTTCTTTATATAGGGTTCCCCTGCATTCATGGTTTCCATAACCCCATATCCACAGTGGGGCTGGAAAAGACCGCCTCCCTGCGTGGTTATGGGGGGGGGATGTCTGTAAAAGTTGTGTGGAGGCTCCTCCCTTCTGCCCAAGGTTGTTGCAGGGGTGACATTAGGTAAGGGAGGAGCCTCCACACAGCCAGAAAGAGGCTGCAGGCAGCTCAGAAGGTTGCATGGAGCCCTGAAAACACAGTGATTGTGATGTAACATGGTAGGAGAAGCTATTTTAGGGTGTTTTCTTTATTTGCCAGGCCTTTTTAAAGTGCATCTCTGGTGTTTGTGGATTCATGGTATCCATTGGGGGGGGGGTCCGAAATGGAACATCTGTGGATACACCTTCAAAAAAAATTTTTTAAATTAAATGCTATTTTTTTAAAAAATTGTCATCACAAAGGTAATTACAAAGGTAGGTTATACACTCTACGCATCTCCAGAAATAAAAACCACAGCACGAAGAGCACTTCTTGGTTAAAAAAAAACACCACAAAACTACTGGTGATGTATACTTTCCATATGCATAAGTTTCTCCGCAATGTTTTGTGCAATTTAAGGATCTGCTGTGGCTAAATGAGACCACCTTTTTCACCTTTTCTGCCCACTGATTGCACCAAATTCACCTGCTCATCCCTCAACCATACAAGCTTCCAACTGCAATCTATTAAGCACACAGGTGCTAGCTGACCATACAACACAGAGTCTCATGGCACCTTAAACACTAGCCACTCTATTTCAGCATAAACTTTTTTGTGGACTACAGTCTGGTTCCAAAGATGCATCAGGTCTTCAAGTACAACAGGTGAGTGTGTGGGTCTCTCTCTCTCTCTCTCTCTCTCTCTCTCTCTCACACACACACACACACACACACACACACACACACACGTACACGTACACGTACACGTACACGTAAATGGAATAGTATAGAGAAAAAACAAATAGACAAGCAAAATGGAAATGAATATCAGATGGCAGGCAACAAAAATGGCCTTGTCTCATGACAAGCTTACATATACAGGATAAGCATACTGGTAATTCACAATTGGAAAGATTGAAAAATCAGATAAAAGTTTTGAAATAAGCAAAAACTACTTTAGAGAGCAAAAATACCTCATCAAGATGGCAATAACTAACTTGTCCAGCATTAAAAAAACAATATCTTTCAGCAGCCTATACAAAACTTCTTTTCTGTTTCTCTTTCATTTTCTTGCTACCAGAACGTCTCGTTATCAATAAATTACCCAACATACAAGTCTCTGGGCACAATCCTAACTGGCACTTATGCTGGTATTGGTGGCCCTAGAGGATCGCAAACATGCCATAAAGCACGTTTGTGCCTCCTTAGACGGTTGGCGCATTCAGATGTACCCCTCTGCCGCGGCTCCTGTGCCACTGCTTGTGTTGGCGCGAACGCACCGACATACGCAACAAAGGTAGGCGTGGGGGGCGTGGGGAGGGGGTGGGAGGGGGCGTTACTGGGCGGGGAGGGCGGGCCTGGGGGCAGGCGAGCAGGGAGCCGGGGGTGGGACTGGGACCCGGCAGTTATGTCGGATCCCAACCCCCGTCCGCAGGGTGAGCAGAGCGTGTTCAAATCACTCCACTCTCACTGGAGTTGCGCCACCTCCAGAGGTGGCACAGGTCGGAGGAGACCCATAGGGGCGTGCAGCCCTTACCCTTACAAGAGCTTCCCCTTGTCCGTGGCTGAGCCGCTGCTCGCTGCAATCCCGCGTTGGATGCAGCACAAGCCTGGCTTGACTGCTCCAGCGCAGGTTAGGATTGCGTCCTCTGTAGTTTTTATTTTCTCTTGAGGTGAGTTTATGCTTCAACCAACACCCTGCTTGCTAGAAACCCCTTAACCCCCTTTTCCAACAATGACTACATCCAACACCTTCACCAACAGTTATTTATATGGTTGGGTCCTGTTTCCTTCCCCTTAATTTACCTCTGCTCCTTTTGCCACAATAGGTAAATGTGTGGTCAATTTGCCATGCCTAAAGGACAGGTGAGAATTGTGCCAGGAGGTTGGGCGTATGCTTGTGATTCCCTTTGTCATTTGCTTTTATGTAAGGCTTTTCAGTATCATAAAATGATAAAACGTCAAATATTATATAGCACAATCCTATATGCACATTTGCTTGGAAGTAGATCCCACTGATCAATGGGACTTACTCCCCATTGCAGCCCCAGTTCCTTTTCAGGCTAGAAGCTGGAATCATTTCCTTAGAAATGCTTCATCATTATCCCAGCAGAGGGCATGATTCATTTTCTGATATAGGCAGCCTGAACTAAAATGTTACAGATGGAGATGGACTAAATAGAACCAAATTATATGAAGGCTAATGCCATGACCCTAAGCATCTTTATTTGGATGTAACCAAATGGGTATGTCAAACACTTAATGCACTTTAGCTTGTTAATTTCTGCCTTGTGATGGATTAATCAATTGATGAATATCAAGTACATGTTCATATTAACAAAATCTCAATATAGGTGCCTCTGAGATATAAAATAAAGGGTGGAATAATTCACCAAACAAAGCTATTCTTTGGAAGAATATGTCATCTTTAATATTTTCTGTTTCTGAAAGTGGAATTGCTTGGTTTATTCTAACATTCCATTATCCAGACTAAAACACTTTAAAGAATTAGAGGAGTGGACAGATAAGGCTAGCAGGACATATTTTGTTTTTTCCTAGTATCCTGAGGTCCACCAATTGGAGCCAAGTAAAGAAATAGTGACTTGGTGTGTGGATCCATTTACTGTAACCCATCAGTCATATTTTATACACACAAGTGTGAAATAATTTGTAATCCAAGTTACTTCAAATCAGGGATTCTAACAGTCCAATGGGAGAGTGGGGGAGGACATCTTTTTATTTGTTGCGATATTGTGAATTCACTGAGGGTCAGAAGCCGTTGCTAACCTTCTGAAAATCATCCAGCAATCTACTGGTAGACCAGTGGTTCCCAATCTTTAGAAGCCCATGGACCACTGAGGCAAAAATTGGAAGTGTCATGGACCACTTGTGGCTGTGGACAGTCTGTGGTCTCCGCCCTCTCTGGTGGTCCGTCTCCTAAGAGCTCCCCCATGGACTATCAGAGAGGGTGGAGAATGGTCTGCCCATAGCCACAGCTGACACTTCAATGGTTGTGGCTGTGGGCAGTCCATTCTCCACCTTCTTTGGTGGTCCCTGGGAGATTGATCACTTCCAGTATCTCCCCATGCAACTAAAGTGATATTTTTTTCTGAGATCTCGCAGATCACTTCTCAGAGTCTTACAGACCACCTGTGGTCCCAGACCACAGGTTGGGAACCAGTGTAGTAGACCCCTATATCCCCTGATGCTTTCTGAGATCTCTCTCACTGAGGGCATGAGCCTATGCATGTCTACTCAGAAGTAAGTCCCATTGTGTCCAGTAGGTCATACTCCCAGGAAAGTGTGCAGAGGGTTGCAATCTCAGTTCCTACCAATAAGCAGGAGCTCAGACTTCTATCCTAATAAAATGGCATCCTAATAAAACAGCTGTGGCACTTTTCACCTAGTAAATCAAAGGGATGGGAATTACAAGGCTGCGTTCAGCACAGCAGGCTTTCAACAAAACAGAGAAAATGAACATATTTCATGCATGATATTAATGCTCACAGGAAGTTCAGACTTTATTTTTAGCGGCACTTTTTTCTAACACGCTGACATCAGGCAGCATGCTGCAAGCGCAGCAGGGGCATGTGAGCATTCACACAAGTGCTCCATGGTGCAGAGACAGCACCTGCATCTCCCCCTTGGGAAAATGCACAAGTTCCACTTTTAAGCATTGCACAGGAATCATTAAACAAGAATGCCTGATCTGCAGCCCAATCCTATGGCGGCTCGGTGGATCTCACAATCTGCCAGTTTGAGGTTGCTGGCACTGCTGCCATTCCATCATTCTGCAGCCCACTACTGACGGCATAGAAGCCAGTAAGCCCCACTCCAGCAGGGGTGGGCAGCAGAACCCCTACTGCAGCAGGTAGGTTGGCAACAGGGGTGCTTCAGGGGCAGATCGAGACATGGTTTGGGGCAGGAGGGGGTGGATCTCAGCAGGTGGATCTCATGCATGCCAGATTTGACCCCCCCCCTTCAGATCTGATCCCGCTTTCCCAGCCTGGACCTGTCCCAAGTCTCAGACTTACACCAGCTAAATAACCAGCATTGGTCTGAGGAGACTGGTGACTAGAAGGCTTATGGGGAAGTAAGTAAAAATATTCTTTACTTAACTCTCCTGGGCTGACTGATCCTCTGCTGGTCCATAGCATGCAGTGCACACTCCATTGGTAATGCTACAAGTTTTGGGACAGTGGCAAGTAGGTTTGGGCTGTTGCACTTCCTGAATTAAGCCTTCCTATCTGTAACACGAAAAGTATTCTTGGTCTTTATGAATCACCACCAATAAAAGAGACTTTCTTACAACTGCATTCTTTTCAGCTTATTCACTGGACTACATTAATTTATACCTCTTATTCAACTAATTGCTTTAATTGTCTTTTGATACCTTATTTTCTGCTGACCAGTTGGCATGGCTTTACTGCCTTTATATTTTGGGTTTTGCTTGATTTGTATTAATTCTGTGATCACTTTGTACCCTTGGCTCTCTTGTTCTTAAAGAAAAGTGGGCTATAAGTGGGCAACTGCACAGACTGAATTAAAAGGGTGTCAATATTTTCCACTACACTTGGGTGGGTGAAGCATTGATTTTCACAGTCTGCTTTCTCATGTGATGAGAAGCTCCAGAGAAGCACTACTGGGTCTAGTTTCTTATGGCTGACAGCTCATTGGAGATGTGTGCCACCTTTGTAATATTTATTCTACTCACAAATATACAAGCAGAACATAAATGGAATGAGAAAGGCCCACCTACAAGGCAGGAGATCTCTCTCTCACACACACACACACACACACACACACACACACGGGGGGGGGGGCAAGAGTTAGTCCAAAGGAGAATCAGAGATTGGAAACCCCAAAGACCATGCAAAAACCAAAAACCAGTGAATCCATGGCAGAGAGTATTCAGAACCCATGCAAAGCGGAACTAACCTGTAACCCCCAACTTGAAACATGGGATCAATTTTTATACTATTCAATGGTGCAAATAATACATTTGATCAGTCTTTCTCAAGATTTTAGCACCAGGACCTACTTTTTAGAATGAGAATCTGTCAGGACCCACGGGAAGCAATGTCATGTCCAGAAGTGACATCATCAAGCAGGAAGAGTTTTAACACTCCTACCCACACTTACCTAGGAGTAAGCCACATTGACTATCATTGTTAGAAGCATATACATAGTAGCCTGTTCAAAGTAGAGATCTGTAACATTTTCCCAAATGCAGTCACATGCTCTGGTAGCATCAAGTCTAATATATTAAAGCTAAAATATTGAAATGAATGGGGACCCACTTGATATTGGCTCACTTGTGAGTGTGACTCACTTAGTGGGTCCCAACCCACAGTTTGAGAAACACTGCATTCGATTGATCTTTTAAAAAAAACTTATTCGTTGGTTAAAATTAGGTCTCCCAGGATTACTACGCTAAATAGTTCATAATTTTAAGCCTAATAACTACCTAGTAAAAGGAAACAGTTGGGCTGCATAATTCAAGGTTAAAAAATATTCAAAATAAAACAACAATGTGGGCTCATCCTCCTAAAATAAGTCCTTAGGCAGGTAGTCAAACATGATCTGTGAAGGTTCAGCAGTGTTTCATCTCACATTTAAGTGTTTAGTCATTGCAATTAAACACCCATCTCAGAAGTCTCACTTAAGGTACAGTTGACAGCATGGTGAAACGCACAAGTAAAACCAGTCACACAAACAGGTACATCCTGCATTCATTCTCCTTGAAGCTCATGTGAAGTCCAATCCTATGCACTTTACTCAGAATGGAGTCCCACTATGTGGGCTTACACTTAGATTCACAGGGATTCACAGGGATACACTTAGATTCACAGGGATCTGTCTACGCTTACACAAAATTTATAGAGCATTTGGAGGGACAGTGTACCCAGCTGCAACAGAATGCACCCCTTAAAAACAGATGCAAAAAATAAATAAAATGAAATGAAAAAGTGCAGTTTGTCGGAGACATAAGGAAGCAGCAGTTTAGAACTGAACCTATTCCAATGCTATGATTTTATTAACCCCTTTTCAGCCAGAATCCATCCAGAACAGGCTGGAACTAGCATTTGATAACTCGTCATTGTGTGTGTGATAATTGGGCTCTCTCAGTGCCTCAGCAGTGTCTCTCTTCTCCCTTTCTCACTCGTCTTGGTCTGCCCTTTCCCCTGTACCACTCCTTGCCTTCTAAGGCCTCCTTTTTTCTCTCCCTCCCAGCGCTTCTGCAGAAATGCCACTGAAAGGGTGCCCCACATGACAGTTGGGCAGTCCCAACCAGTGGTGTAGCTAAGGGAGTGCAGGGGGTAGTAGTTGCACTGGGCAACAAGCTTTAGGGGGGGGCAACAAGCTGGGCTTGACACTAGTGGTCAAAACTGTGAAAAAAAATTGGTATGTATGAATAATACCATCATGTTATATATAATTGGAAAGGTAATTCAATGAGGAATGCAGTGCAATAAACCCCACTGGAATATCTGTATTCTATCAAAAGTTATGGCCAGTTAAACAGATAATGAAATCACAACTGCCATATGGAACAAAAACTGATCTCTGAGACTACAAAATCTTCTTTGAGCCCAGGTAGCAGATATATGCCTTAGCGATGCCACTGGCTGGGGGGAAGTGGCAGAGAAAGCGGGTGGCAAGCTTCTGGGGGGAGGAGGCATGTTCTCCCTTGATTTTCACTTTTTAAAAACTTGAGTGTGACATCACTTCCAGGGTATCATTTTGAGCTCAGCACCAGGCTACATTAACATTAGCTATGCCACTGGTCCCAACGCCACCCTTTCAGCAGCACTGCATCTGTTGATGCATGACTTTGCAGCTGATGATGGTGTTGGGAAAACCCAATTGTAATGTGGGCTCGTTAAAGAGCTTCTGTGGGCTGTATCCAGACTGTGGGTCTTATGTTTGACAGCCCTGCTATAACCATTGTGGGGGGAGAAAGGGGCCAGAATTTCCCCTGCAAGGTGAGTCAGGGGATGTTAGGTTCAGTTGGACTAATCTGAGTTATATAGCATGTCACAAAGTTTTTCCAAATTCCATGGTCCAATACCTCTTCCAACTTATGAACTGTTTTGCAGAAAAAGTGGCAAACTTTGTCAAAAGACTTCAACTTTTGAGTTAGGCAGACCAATCAGATTCACAAGCCAGTGATGCTAGTTGGGAGACAGATATCAAGACACGAAACATCCCTTATTTTGACATTCCAGGACCTGTTCGGGGCTCTGAATGGTTTTGGGAGGTCTTCAGTAAAGTTAGCATTCCTTTTTCTGGAAGGCCATTTATAGCCCAGAACAGCTACTAGAACATGGAAATGGGGGAGGTTTACAGCTCAGAATAGAAAGTATAATTTGGGGAACTTCGTGGCCTCTTTCCCCTCTAAAAAAATTCCCCCCAAAATGTTTATAGCATCAACCAGGTACCAGGGGACATCCACTAAAATTGAGTATGGGAGAGTCAGAACAGACAAAAGAAATTATTTCTTTACCCAGCGTATTATTAATCTGTGGAACTTCCTGCCACAGGAGGTAGTGAAGGCATCTGACATAGATGCCTTTAAAAGGGGATTGGATAGATTTATGGAGGAAGAGTTCATCAAAGGTTACCAGTCAGGTTACATCATAGGTTAATTGTATGCAACCTCCAAGTTTAAGAGGAAGCCTACCTCAGAATGTCAGGTGCAAGGAAGTGGCACCAGAATGCAGGTCCTTTGTTGTCTTGTGTGCTCCCTGAAGCAGCTGGTGGGCCACTATACAATACAGGAAGCTGGATTAGATGAGCCCTTGGCCTGATCCAGCATGGTTCTTAGGTTATGTTCAGAATGTGGAAAGGGTTGCTGTTTTGTGGCATGCTATCTGACTGTCATCTAGTGTCATAGATCTTGTGAATGTGGTTGGCCTGCCTAGCTCAGAAGTTGACATTCAGGACCCTTTTTTCTGGAATTCTGTTTGCTGCCTGGAACAGGTGCTGGAACAAGAAATATATAATTCCCAGTTAATCCAATGGGACCGACAAATTTGGTTGTTCTGCCAAGCTCAGAAGTTGGTGTTCAGGCCTCTTTTTCTGGAAAATCTTTTAGAGCTCTGAATAGGGAATTTATGTGACCGGACCCAACTTCAGGCTCATTCTCCGGCTACCACTAAATGGCGTTGAAGTCCCCTTCCAACTAGGGTTCTAAGATTGCAAATACCCTTTCCCTAATTTGAGGCTACTTTATGTGTACAGAAGGAGAATTTCTACAGTACACCACCCTGTCTTATCTATGATTTGGTTTTTTCCATGCTGAAGTGCAGGCCAGGTTTAGCTGGTATATTTCATGTCCCAAGTTTTGAGAAAGGTAAAAACGATTTCAGCTATTTCTAGCTCTCAGGATATGATGGTTTGGATGTCTGATGAAATTCTGGTATTCTCCTCTCTGTCATGCTTATAAGGTTAGAACATGCATTGTCAGGGTCTGGCTGACACACTTACTGTACTTACCCCTAGATACTGGCCTTCAATAAACACCACTGGAAGCGATGGGGTTTCACCCACTTTTCTGCACCTCTCATCTAGTTCTTTTCCATAGTCACTGTTCAGTGCAATGTTCTTCTCCTGAAATTTCACTCTGTGGTTTTGGAAGATCTTTCGAACCAACTCACATCTTTCAAAAGTTGTTCTCACCACCCTAAGGCCAGTTGTGTAAATTACTATGCGGCCATATTCCAGAACTGATGATACCTGCAGAGAAAAAAAAAACACATCATTATTCTTTAACACTATCATTAAAATATTTTTAGTTTAAATGTCATGACTGTACTGTCTTTCTTTAATAGTTTCAGATAATTGTGCGAAAAATTCAAAGATGGATTTTTTTAAAAGTCCCAGATAAACAGAATAGGTAGATTAGGGGCCCAATCCTATCCAATTTTCTAGTACCAGTGCTGTCCCAATGGGATGTGCACTGCATCCTGTAGTGGGGAGGCAGTCTTGGAGGCCTCCTCAAGATATGGGAACATTTGTTTCCTTACCTTGGGGCTGCACTTAGCTTGCATCAGTGCTGGAAAGTTGAATAGGATTAGGCCCTAGTGTGCTAACAAATGCAGGTTTATTCAAAACAGAGTTACATTGTGTTCCACCGACAAAATCACAGATACATTTGCCTTACTTAACAAGAACTACATCCTGTTCCTCTAGTAGCCCATGGGAGAGATGATGACTGAGATGTAAACATGCCCCAAGCAAATTTCTCAGTTTGCCTCCTGCTGAGCCAACTAAAGTCCTTTGGAGAAAAAAGTTTCAAAAGCAGCACCAGATTACATAACTGCTCCTACTGTAGAAGTCCCAGAGCTCCACTCTATCTCCCCTGACTTGATTGCATCCTTAACCATACAGCCTCCAGCCAACCTGTGGTTTTGCTGCCCTCAAGAAAAGCTTTCCAGGAAGGGCAAGCCTCTTTCCTCCTTCGTTACTACACAGTGGCAGCAGCTGGGCGATGCATTCAACCCTCCTCCCCCTACAAGCATTGCTTCTCATCACTGCCACTTCTAAATAATCATAGAATTAATTCTACTTTCTTTTTAAAAATCCATATTTTCTCCTACTGTCCTGAACATCCAGATTGGTTCCCTTTCAGGAAGCCCCACCTGGATTCCAGCTTTTAGTCTGGTGTTCAAGCAGAGTTACTGGTAACCAAAATACAGGTGAACAATGATACTCATATGACTCTAGCAGCTCTGTGGATTCAGCAGAAGGGATCAGCACACCTTCAGCCCATAGTCCAGAACTTAGGCATGATGAGGCATTGTTGAAGAAATTTCCTTACCCAGCATGCAATTAATCTGTGGAGCTCTTTGCTACAGGACATGATGATGGTATCTGATCTAGATGCCTTTTAAAGGGGGCTGGACAGATTTCCGGAGAAAAGGCCATCACAGATTACAAACCAGATGGGTGTGTGCAACCTCCTGGTTTTAGAAATAGGCTACCACAGAATGCCAGGTGCAAGGGAGTGGAAACAGGATGCAAGTATTTTGTGTGCTCCCTGAGGCACCTAGCAGACCACTGTAATATACAGGAAGATGGACTAGATGGGCCTTTGAACTGATTCAGCAAGGCTCTTATGTTCTTATGTTCCACGAGTACTTGAGACAGAACTTTTGCACTATGCATGATAGTGAGATCACCTTTTGGGGGGCCAAGAAGGAGTGCTAAGGGGCACTTTTTCAAGTGGGTGCTCCTTTTTTTAGCAGGGGAAGAGTAACTGGCCCACCTCACCCCAGCACTGTCTGTTCTAGTGGCTGTCTGCTGGTATTCATTTGCATCTTTTTAGATTGTGAGCCCTTTTGGGACAGGAGCCATTTAGTTATTTGATTTTTCTCTGTAAACCACTCTGTGAACTTTTAGTTGAAAAGCGGTATATAAATACTGTTAATAATAATAATAATAATAATAATAATAATAATAATAATAATCTGAAGCTGTGGGCTAAATCCCAGAACTGGAGAAAGTAGAAGAAACCCCTATGGAGCCTTTACCCCTTCTTCTCCTCCCTACTCTTTGGCTACTTGGCTGTTGCCCAAAGCCCTCATCAACAAGGGCTCACAGCTGTGTCTTGTCTTGGAGTTGAGGCGCATCAGTCCAAATATTCACGGAACATGTCTATGCAGAAGTGGTGCCCATGCCACAAAGACAACATATATATATATATAAACTCTCACTCTTTCTTGCATCAGCTCCGGGTGCAAAGTTCAGTGTCACCCCTATGTTCACCAACCAAACAGTTGTGAAAGTGGCAGAGAAGCTACCTGTTGTGGAAGCAAGTGAAGCTGCTTTGGAAAGCAGCTGCTTCATTGCAGAAGGGTTCTACGTGTCATGATGCAGCTGCTATGAAACAACTGATTCTCCAAACAGCATAACCCCAGCCACACTCTGATTTAGATTTCAGTGCTTAAGGGGAACAGACAGTGGGGGTTGCCGAATCACACTGTCTCTCCCATTCACATTAATAACATGTGATGGTCAAGTGCAGAATGGTATGACCAATTCTGCTGCCAGATGCCCCTTGTGCCAATACAGCCAGTAGGCTTAGCTCTGCCGTGATGAATTTTGTATACTATTTTACTTGCAGGTTGAAATATATACTATCACACAAAAGTAGAAATTGCCACAAGCAAGGATGTCAGGCTATGTCCTAAAATGGTTGCTTTCAGAGCAATAGCCTACAGCCTTGCAACAGGGGTGACCTTTAGTCTCTGTCCCTGAAAGATAGAATATGATAGGGTGCTCAATTTGATATTATAAAGTGTGTGTGACTGTCTTACCACACACTCAGAAGGAACAGCATACATCTGAGCGCACTGGAAGTGTCTTTCACGTACCACTAAGCAAGTGCAGCCTCCCTTCCACCATGAATGGGTACACACTGAATTGAAAAGCAAAGTTTTAGAGAATGAAGGTGCATATCTTGCAGAGATTCAGAGTGCAGTTCTATGCACACTTACCTGCTAAGTTTTTGAGAACTTAAGTCTTTGTTTTGATAACAAAACGGCTAATATTATAATGCCATTGTACAAATCAGTGGTAAGGCCGCACCTGGAGTGTTGGGTCCAGTTCTGGTCACCACATCTCAAAAAGGACATAGTGGAAATGGAAAAGGTTCAAAAGAGAGCGACTAAGGGCGCAATCCTAACCAGGTCTACTCAGAAGTAAGTCCTATTTTGTTCAATGGGGCTTACTCTCAGGAAAGTGTGGTTAGGATTGCAGCCTAAGATGTTTACTGGGCTGGGGCACATTGCTTATGAGGCAAGCCTACAACGTTTGGGCCTCTTCAGCCTAGAAAAGAGGCACCTGAGGGGGGCATGATTGAGACATACAAAATTATGCATGGGAAGGATAAAGTGGATAGAGAGATGCTCTTTAGACATTGTCCAGGAATGGTCATTTTCATCATTTTATCCTTAAAACTGTAGAAGAAGGTCTACATATGTTGCAGTCATTTTGGTTGGAAAATATAGGGGACAACCAGGAGAGTTCTGTCACTTTCTTTTCTGGGTTTGCACTGTAGAAGGTTGTTCCTGGGTACCAATCTGATCTTTTCAATCTGTTTTCTTACTTCATTGAATCAGCATTGTCATTTTAGGGATGCCTTATGTAAATCCTGCTGGTGTGTATCCCAGACCGACAAGCTGGAACAAATGTGGTTGTATCATAAGTCCAGGCTGTCAGTGATGGATTGTGTGGTGTGTTCTAGTGGAAGCCGGCAGCCTGAGTCTATTGATTTCGGTGGATACTAAATGGCCTGCAAAATAATGCTGAAGGCAAGCTGCTTATACAGCCTTATCTACTGCATTTCTTGGTCAGCACTCAGTGGATCAGCACTCTCCAAGCAGCAAACTCAATAATTAAAATTATAATATAACCAACATATAATCCCACTGACTATTTAAAACAGCAGGCACAACCATAATCAGGGCTAATGCTAACCGTACATTTGCCTGCCTGCCCATTTGCTCCCAGTAATGCTTCCATTTGCTTACACTGTCCACCAAATGCTAGCCAAACAAAGTCATAGTTCACTTATGGAAAATGAGAACCGAGCACCTGAAACTATTGTGATCAAGCTGAATACAGACTGAATGCAGAGTAAATAGGGATGATCTTAAATATAAATGTGATGTTTTTCCATTCATTCCTTTGACTGCCTGCTAAACCTTCACTCTTGCCCTTGTCTCAACTCTGCCTCTTTCTGGAATGGATTTTTGTATCCAGGGTTGGCAGACACCATAACTTGTTCCTCATCTGGAATGAAATATTTGATTACATCTCCAATTTCCTTTGACATCCCACTTCCAAGTGACCATAACTAGGATAGTGATATCAATTTGAAACAGAAGCGTTGGTGTTTGGGAAGATTCTAATCTGCAAGGCAGATCTTTCCACTCACCGCCAAAATAATGGTGTCCCTCTTTGCCCCATTTCTGAATCTATTTTTTTTCCCCCTGCAGTGGCCACTGATCACAATAAACAATCCATAATACCATGAGACACACACCAAATTCCATGGAGAAATGAGCAACCCCCACAGAAAAAGGAACAGAATGCACATAATATATATCTACTTCCAAACACGCTCATTTGAATAAAACCATCTTAACCATTTTCCTGAATATCTGGAAATAACCAACCAGGCACAGGTTCTTTGAAATTACAAGGAAGGCCTCCTATACTAATCACAAAGCACAGAGGGAGGAAACCAACGGGAGAAAAAATGCTCCTTCAGACCTAAGCCAACTAAGGGCCTTGAAAATTAATGACAACATTTTGAATTGAGCCTGAAAACAAATGACAACCAGTTCGATTCCTGAGCTATGAGATCTCCAGTTAGACCAGACAAGAAGTTTGCCAGATCTGAACCAAGAAGTTTGCCAGTCCTGAGCTGAAGTTTTTCTGGGTGCTCCACAAGGATAGTGTCAGCGCACATTGCAGCAATCCATCCAGATGTTTACCACAGCAGGATCTATGGCAAAATACACTTCTGGCCTCTGGGCTGCTATAGAGAACAGAGCCACCATGTGAAATGGGAAGTAATGTGAACCTTAGTGTCAACTCCTGAGATGACTGCACTACAGTAGAATTCAATCATCACTTCCAGACTTTTCTCAGACAGTACAAACTAGCGAGATGTCCATCAAATAATGGGAATGACAAATTCACAGAAAGATGGTTCGCACATTCTTCTGTGTGCATACACCAAATGCCCTCTTCACTCACATTTATCCTCTATCTTGCAGGACATCTCCTCTGCTCTTGTTCCAGATGCTCTCGGGCACATCAGTGTGGTATTCCCTATATCTATTTAAAACACAATTTGTACAAAAGCCACCAATCCCCAGGGAAGAAAGCTAATTCTAATATTGTTTAATTACCTATTGGGTAACAAATGGCTTTTCAGCAAAGCAATTTACATCCAATTACAGAAGCAAAGATGTTCTCTTTGTTGTAGTTAATCATTGGGTGCACTAGAAGCTAAAATTACTATATATACAGAAGACCAAATTCATTCTCTCCATCATAGTTTACACAACGCCATAGAATGATGGTCTAAATAGGCAGTAAACTGTCACATAGTTAATGGGAAATAGGGTAGTGGGAGGTGTCAAATCCAGCAGAATTATCCTTATCTGTATGCACAGATCACTTATACCACCCATTCAACTGGTATGAGCAGACCATGTGGCATGGAAATGCCAACTGAGAGAATCATACAGTTCCACCAGGAGACTGTACTGAATTGCGCAGGCTTGATAGGTAGGCCGAAGTGAAGCTATGCCAATATACTGGGATACTGGGAATAGTAGAGGAATGCAGGGACTAACAGCCTAATCCTATTGGCCTTTCATGCTGCCAGAACACATGTTGTGCCAACATTAACTGCCTTAGGGCCAAATCCTATCCAACTTTCCTGTGCCAGTGCAGCCATGCTAACAAGGAGTGAGCTGTATCCTGAGATGAAGGGGAGGCCGCTCAAGGTAAGAGAGCATTTGTTCGCTTACATCAAGGTTCCATTGCAGCTGCACCGGTGCTAGAAAGGTGGATAGGATTGGGTCCTTAGGTAGTTGTGTAACACACTCTGACAGTGTGTGGAGTTAGTCATGGTCATAGCCATCCCTTTCAGATCATTCTGGAAGGCGATTCATGACAACATGCACATTATTACATGTACACCCACCTACAAAGGCAGCAGCAGCCAATGCCTCAGGTATATTTGGGGTTTGGGCCACCCATGGGACATTGGGGTTATAAATAAGCAGCGAGGTCTATCTGAGGCAACCCCTGACAATGGGAAAGTCTCTAGTGAGATATTAATGGACCTACCTCCCACCATGAAGTAAGACTTCATCTTCAAGCCACTGTGTAACCCAGAGAATCCAAAAGGAAAGACATGTAGGAGGACTGTACTACTTAGCTGATGATGGCCAAAACAGAGTAATTTCACTGTCCAGAAGAGAGATTTTAATACCGGTGGAAAACCTATTACTTCAAGATGGAGTTTCTTCCATGCCCTCCAGACAAGTAGTAATATTACCCAGTTTGACTTCTAGTGACTTTGTACCTAATTCAGCACCTAAAATGAATCTCCAGCTTTGCTTAAAACACAACCCTATGTAGGTTGAACTCAGACCTTAGCTCTGCTGAGTTAAATGGGACATCTCCATGTAGGTGTAGGGCAGGCCTAATTCTGAGCTTCCCAGCGCCCAGGGCTCTGGGAATGGCTATGGCCCACCACAATGGCTATCACTGCATCCCATGGGGCTTACGCTCCCTTACTCTGTGTAATCCCTAGGTGACCCCCATTGGTCTCCTTGGATCTGCGCCTGCTCAAAGTTTGCTTATTACCTTTTAATACTGTAATTGGTCCTTAGCACCCCCAGTGACATTCCCTGAGGGGGGCACAACGACAAGTTTTGCAGGGCACCTCAACATGCTGCGTAAGCTGCCTCTTCACCTCCCCTTCAGAGCCATTCCTGGCAGTGCCAGCAAAGCGGAGGAGACACCTCCACGTTGCTCTTGCCACTGGGATTGGCTCTAGCAACAAGGGGTAGTTGCAGCTTACATGGCATGTTCAGGCAGCCTGCAAAATTTAGCACTGTGCCCCCTTCTGGGAATGCCACTGAGCATTCCTCTCCTGAGAAACTTTTTTTCCCACTAAAGACAGCTCTCAGTGAACACTGAGACATATTAGGAATCAGACCATCAGAATCTCCATTCTGATCAGAACTCTAGGGGCCCAATGATGCAGCAGTGCCGACAGAGGGGGGACCAGACAGCCCAAGAGAGGCTGCTTGATCTCCAATGGGCCTCCTTTTGCTGGTGTAAGTCAGAGAAGACTCCTTGGAGCAAGTCTGAGCCAAATAGAGGGGAAAGGATCTTGACAGGTGCTGCTACTGCCAAGATATTCCTCCTCTCACCCCCACTCAGTCCACTTCCTGTCCAAACTGCCCATGATCCTCTCCCATTCTGTTTCGCCACTAATTTAACACAAGATGGGGGATGTTCTGCAGGCTGCTGTTGGCCACACATGACCTCTTGTCATTTGTCTGGTAGCCAGAGCCCCCAAAATAACAGAGCGACTTTTGTGCAATTGCTCTGGGACTTATGCTCACAGATGGCAAGAGGTCAAAGAGAACAAGGTAAAAGGCCAGGGTTACAATCCTAACCACACTTTCCTGAAAGTAAGCCCCATTGAACAAAATAGGACTTACTTCTGAGTAGACCTGGTTAGGCTTGTGCCCCAAGTTTGATAGCCTCCAAGTCATCTGCCTCCTGGATAATACAACACCCCTAGTGTTTTGCAGGCAGTGTTGAACCTATTTTCCAACAAAATCAGCTTTCACTTTACAAGTCAAAGTCAAAGTTTATTAGGTTGATCAGCACATAAGCCATACAGTTATTAATCTAAAATCTTCAAACCAGAGCTTAAAAGTACATTGAAACAATATTTGGTTACATCCACCACTCACTCTTTACAAAGACTACTTAACAACAGTTTCAATCTTAAGGAATGAGAAAATATAGAATATTTATGCATCCATTTTACAAGTGTCCCCTGGTATTTGCAGGGGATACATTCCCACCCACCGATCCATGGATGCTGGAAACCACAGACAAGTGGGAACCCTATCTCTGTACTAACTCCATGCCCATTACTTTTGTTTATCTCCCTTACAGTTGCGCTAAGCAAGAATGTTTCTCCTTCCTGCTAACATTTGCTTAGTCTGCTCTAGCAATCAGGATATCTACCTGCTTGTCTTTCTATAAGCTTGCACGCTTATAGCATTTGGGAAAAGGAAGAGACATACTTGCTTAGTGTGACTGTAAAGAAGATAAACAAAGGTAATGGATATGGAGAACTGAACCTGTGGATACAGGAGGATGCCTGTATTCTGGAACTTGGTCTCTTGATCAGAAGCATACAATTGATGTCTGGGTTTTTTCCCCTTGTTTCTTTTTAGTCAGCAGTAAATCTTTGCCTTTGATTTGATTAAAGCAATCGACCTAGTACTTTAACCCATATAGAGCAATTGACCTCCCATATGATACCATACTCAACCTTGCATGCTACTCAGAGAAGGAGAGCAAAAAAGAAAGAGAGAGAGGTTTGTATGGATATGTGCAGATGAGACATAGAGGCAAATGAAGCAAAACAAGGAGATTGGTCAAGGAGATTGGCTCTCCATCCTTCTCCCTCTGTCACTTGGCAGGCAGGAAACATGACCTGAGCCTGCATTTCTGGTGGCAGTCGAAGTTCTACCCCACATGTGCAGCCAAGCGATGATGACTACTAATGGGGCACTTTCCTTCCATTTTCTCTGTGTTTTGCTGGTCAAAGACTCAAACCCAATGGCTCAAAGAGCTATTACTAATTTTCAAGACGAGGTACAAAATTTGTCAAGCTTGGTTTAGTTCAGTGGTGTCCAAACTTTTTGGCAGGAAGGCCACATCATCTCTCTGACACTGTGTCAGGGGCCAGGAAAAAAAGAATTTATTTACATTTCAAATTTGAATAAATTTACATAAATGAATATATTAGAGATGGAACTTATATGGATGAATGAAGGTCTTAAAATAACTCAAGGCCCATAAAAGGCCTTGCACAAAGCAAGGCCAGCCTTTCTTTTGCTGCTGCTGCTGCATCACAGACGTGAAACAGCAAGCAGTGGAGGGAGCCCTCGTACTACAGCTTACGCAAGAGGTCAAACAGTTGGCCGTCACGCTGAGAGCAGTTGCGCTGGACCAGTGCAGGCTCCAGCAAGTCTCCAGAGGGCCAGAGGCTCATTGGGGGCTGGGGGCTCCCCATGGGCCAGATTGGGAGTCCTCAAGGGCCGCAAGTGGCCCCAGGGTTGGGGTTTGGGCACCCCTGGTCTAGTTGCTCAAGGTGGGAGGGGAGGAGAAGTTTTTCACTCCACTACAGTAACAGTGCCCCTTATGGACTCCCTGCACCTGAGAATCCCAATGCCTTTTGCAGAGAGTTATGAACACAGTTTCCACAGCCACGGCTTTATGGCTCAGCAAGGAAAGAAGCCCGGCTCACATGCTTCCTGGCCTTTGGCTTTCTCATTTCTTCCCTCTTCAGCCTGTAATTAATCTCAAATTCCATGCAGCAGAGGGAACCATTGTGCCCCCCCCCCCGCTAATGTACTGTGTTAGCTCATGCAACATTTCACACTGTAAGTGTGACTCACTGGAGAATTCCTTGCGATAATGAAGGTTACAGGCAGTGAACAGCAATCTGGGTCACAATCCGGGAATAGCAGTTGTCAAAATGCAGTAGTGACTTAATTCGTGAGCCAGTGGGGCCTGGTGATTAGACTTCTAGGGCGAGTATTGTGTGGCTATTGCTACTACTAGTAGAAATATCAATACAATATCGGTATGGATATCGATATGTTATCAATATTAGTAGGTTCCTATTACTGGTAAAAGACTTCTTGAATTGTTAAACCTCATATTGCAGGTGTATGTGTGTGTGTGAGGGACATGCAGTGGGTGGGGAGGCAGGGGAGGCTGGGCCTCCCCACCAGAGTCCTTCAAAAAATGCCGCCGCCATGTGAGGCACGCAAGCACTCACAACCCATGCACAAGCACGTGGGTTATAAGTGCTAGCACACCTCACATGGTGGTGGTGTTTTTGAAGGACCGTAGTGAGGGGGGCTCTGCCTCCCCTGCCTCCCCACCCACCACACGTCTTTTGTGTGTGTGTGTGTGTGTGTGTGTGAGTGAGAGAGAGAGAGAGAGAGCGCTCTTGTGCTCTTGCTCGCTTGTGCGTGCTCTCTCTCTCTCTCTCGCTCGCTCTCTCTCTCCAGAAAAACAAATAAAAAAAATCCCTGGGCATTAAAAAAGAAAAGCCAGGTTGCTCAGCTGCATTTCCTGACTTGTCAGATTTCTGTGCATGTGAAGTGCTTTTCATGGGAGAGCATTTAAGCAAACAATTCCCCTACGTGCAGCATGAAGTGGTACAGTCCAGGGTGAGTCTGTTGACTGGCTCTTAGACTTTAATCTGAGATGCCTGGATTCCAATTCCAGCTCAGCCCTGCACTTCATTTCCAAAGCTGATCTCTGAGCTTCCTCACCTGTAAAACATATAATAACATGCCGCATTGCGTGTGATCATTGTAATGAGCAATGTTGTAGCTTGCCCTAGATCTTACAAATATAAATATAATTAAGTCGCTAAACCCACACATTTATTTTGCCCTTGCCTTGAAAAACCTGTTTGCCATCCTCAAGCCTCTGGTTCAGATTACTATACAAAGTTTTCCTTGTTCCAAAGTAACAAACACTCTGCTCAGATCATACTACTATGTAGAAGAAAACATAGGAGAAGCCTGCAGTATGTTCTAAGTGAGCCTGTGGTCTAGAAAGCTGCAATTGGCCTCAGCTTTCCAGCTGTGGTCAAGCACCAGTGGTGGTGTATCTAGGGAAAATGACACCCATGACAAGCACTGAAATTGCACCCCTGTTCAAAGAGAGAAGGGGAGACCACAGGGTGGGAAACCAGCCCTGTCCCATCAAGTGAATTTGTGTGCTCAGTAAAACCACTTCTTTTTTTTTAAAATTTTCTTGGGCGAGATCAGCTTCTGACTATGATTTATATAAGGACCTGCATGTCAGCACCCTAGACAATACTGCAAAAAATGACTCCCTTTCCTACTAGTGTTGCACAGTTGCAACACCTCTGTTTCAGATATATGGAAACATTTTGAATTTTTCCAGAGGGCCCCTGAAACTGGTGTGCAAATGCACCATTGGTAGAATATGGGTAAGTCCACACCTGGTGCCTTCTTCATATTCCGGGGCAGATGTCCCCACTTGCCACACTCTAAATAAACCACTGAGTGACAGACAAGGAGAGAGCAGGTGGGCCCAGCAAAAGCCCTTTTCCTGGGTCCCATCTAACTGATCACACATTTAACCCATTTCTGCCCAGCCCACAGGTGTACACATTTTATTCCTGTTGCATATATGCAACATTGGGCAGAAATGGCTGAACCGGAAAACCACCATTCCTCTTAAGGCATGGAATCTCACAGGCCCATTGTATTTGGTGCTCACTTGAAGCACAGCATGCCTGGGGTGCATTAACAGCCCAATCCTGAGCTGCCCAGGGCGCCCAACCTCGGCAGCACCAAGAACGGCTGCCGCCGGATCCTGCATGCCCCAAGCTACCACGGGAGGTGCCTTTCATCTCCTTCCCCTGGGTAAGGTGAGCAGCCCCACAATGGGGCTACTCACTTTACCGCCAACCTTAAAGGCGCTTGTGTAGAGCGCCAAGCTTATTTCACGGCATGTTTGCAACAGTCCGCCGCGGCACAGAGCTCAGGATTGGCTCTAAGCCCCAAAGAGAGAACCCAAATGCTTTGGGTAGCCACACTGTGGTATACCAGTGTGAAACTATGCATCTGACACAATGGGAGTCTACATAATGTGTAGTCTGCCTATGAAGATGATGTTTCCCCACGGTTTGATTGTTCTTTCCTTCAGGGATATGCTATAGTTGCATACATCAGAGTCAGAAGTAAAGCAATAGGTAAAACTGCTCCAGACTTCATTTTTGTGTGTGTCTGTAAGATATTGTTCAACGCAATCAAATAATCTCTTTGCAGATCTCAGAACAGCCACCGTGTTCCCTTTAATTAAAAGGCATTACTGCGCATTGAACCTCAAGCACATGGTTCTGCAAAGCCTGCTGCCATTATTTGCTGTGGAGGCATAAAACATTGATCCAAAACATGATATCACACTTGATTTCTTCTCTACCTTGTGTTTTGCATTCATAGCTCTCGGCAGATTGTCATTTCATAGCAGAGACATGCAAGAAGCTGATCTGTGTGTGGCACTTCCTAATTCCACACGTGATTTACCAACCCTCCGAGATTAATTAAAATGTGTGTCACTGCTTCTAATCGTAATTCTCTTAGTATCATAGACTGCAATCAGCGAGCTACTAGCAGTTGCTGGTAAAGCTGCTTTCAGAGACACTGAGCTCTGTTGAAAATTTACAGCATTTTTCCTTGGTAGCTGAGCTGACCTTTCATCCCAGATTAATTACACTCCAACATCCAGCCTGCCTACACAATAAAACCATTTTGTCTGCCTTCCAGGATGCATTCAAACTCTGATATTACCAAAAGAGGCTATCAATCCAGATTGCCATCCGTAGACCAGTGAAGGAAAGGGACATTTATTGATTTTACTTTTTGCCACTCTTGCTGGGCAATAAAATCTGAGAATCTAATTAATTAGTGAGCCTTAATTTGCAGGGGTTATACTCTTTAGATGACATTACGTTCAGAATCCAGTTTGAAACCATTTTTTAATTGGGTGATGCAGCTGGCAAGGTGGGAGGTAGTTCTTGTCTCCTGTTAAGAGGTGAGTGTAATGGAAATGCACAAGATCTCTTGAGGTGACAGGGTGCGGTGTCAACACTGACCCCTTGCTCTGGCAGGCAAGCATGGGGTTAACACCAGGGCCTTAGATGGCAGTGAGTGTGCTGCACAGCTGTAGCCACATGGAGACAAAAAGGCCCTCAGGATTAAAAGCAGCACCTGCAGGAAGGAAAAAGGGTGTGGGTGAAGAAGGAAGGAGTTTGGAGAGATTGAGGGCCCAATCCTATCCAGTTTTTCAGCTGTGCCAATGGGACATGCACTGCATCCTGTAGTGGAAAAGCAGTCACAGAGGCCTCCTCAGGATATGGGAACACTTGTTCCCTTACCTTGGGACTGCATTGTGGTTGTACTGATGCTGGAAAGTTGGATAGGATTGGGCCCTGAGAGAACAGAGGGAAGGAGCTTGGAGGAGAGAGAACTAAACTGATAGATTAATGGACTGAGGAACTAATGGACTGGCTGATGGGCTTACTGAACCTGCTGACTGACTAATAGACCTACTGAGCAACAGACAGATGGGCAAATGGACTTCAGAGGATTGCTGGAACAGAGACTGATGGAGACACTGGAGAGTGGTGTGTGGCTATCACTCCCAAGACCTGCTGAGGACCAAGTTGTTGCTGTGGTGGCTGGGGAAGCTGCTGGCAGGAGAGGGGAGGAAGGAGATCCTCTGTGGTTTGAACAGGTGAACTACCCTGGTAGTGGGGTCCAGCAGCACTGCAATGCAGAACTAGGGCCACTGTTGGGGAACAAAGGGGAACTAATTGGCTTAAAGGGGGCATAAATTCTGTAAGTGAACCTTGGACTGGGAATTTGGCAAAATAGTGAGTGAGAAGGAAAAGGTGCCCACATTCTTCCCAGCAAGCACTGAGAGATGGAGTTGGAGGTAGGCAACAGCAGAATGGCAGAGGTGCCTGGTTGCTAATTTACCAGCTCCATCCTGCATGGGCACAGATGTCAGTACAAGGCACAGATGTCAGTCAGCTATCCAAGGAACTGCCTGTCTTCTTCCCATTTCCAATGCTGCCTCTTGAAACCCATTAGTTAGGGTGTGTGGTGGGGGGGATCCCTTCTTTCATTGCCATTCAGTGGCAGTGGTGAAAAACTACCTAGTGCCCCACATCTCACTGGTTGCAATGGCCAATTTAAAGGAAAGACCATTTCTGAATTGCCAGTCTGGCAACCCTACAGGCAGTGCTGTAGCAAAGAACACAACAGGCAGAGCTTCTATATCTCTGAAAATACAATACTTTCCAACTGAAATCGTTGTGTGTTCCAAGTGATGCAGACATCCCTCTGACAGTGGTTCTCGAACATTTTAGCACCAGGACCCATTTTTTAGAATGATAATATGTTGGGCCCTACTGGAAGTGATGTCATTAACCTGGAGTGATGTCATGGCTAGAAGTGATGCCAACAAACAGGAAAAATTTTAACACCCCCACACAACAAAATCAAACCAAATCAGTCAGGTAAATTAAGAGTTTACAATAAGTTTAAAAAATTATTTAAAATAAAGAAAAACCCACCTAAAACTTCCATGCAGTTTCTGATCTGTTTTTAAAAAATTCTTCAAACATCTCAAAGGCTGCACTCCTATCCACGCTTATCCCCATTGACTATCACTATTAAAAGCATATACACAGTAGCCTATTAAAACAGACCTGTAATGTTTCCTCAAATGCTGTCACATACCATGGTAGCACTAAATCTAATATATTAAAAATAAAATACACATTGAAATGAATGGGGACCCACCTGAAATTGGCTCATGACCCACTTAATTGGTCCCCGACCCACAGTTTGAGAAACACTGCTCTAAGAGATTCTCTAGTGAAACAGGCCATCAAATAGTAAAGTTTTTCCTTAACTGTACCACTGTGGACAGAAAATTTATCCTCTGTATTATTATTAAGAATACTATACTTGTATACCACTTTTCAACAGGAGTAATTCACAAACTATTATTGTTTGTCCCTTTTCAGTCCCATTAAAGGGATATTCAGGATGTCTTACAAATTAAAAACTATCATAATTAAAATACACTCACCCTCCTTGCATAGGGAAAGCTAAACGGGGAAAGGGACTCACTTATCTTTCTCCTGACCTGCTAGCTTTCTTTGTGTAGGATTTTGTTTCATGCAGGAGTATCCAGTCATGCAGCTCCTCAGGCATAATTTGAAGTGGGACAGTTCAACAGCTGTTTCAACATAAGATGACCTATCAGTCATATTAGCTTCAAAATCAACCCTCACAGTTCTATGTCTGATACATACAGCACCGCTGAAACTACACCCATTCAGACTTTTAAATCCTGTCCTAATGCATAGGCCTGCCCCATAATTAACTATCAGGAAGTTCAAGAACATGCTGTCTCCTTGCAACTTAATTAACAAAATTGGAACCATTCTTCCCAATAGTTCCTCATTATTTTATCATGTCTAGAACAAGGATAGGACTTTTAGTTTATTAATGCCCGTAGAGCAATTTAAAATTGAAATTACCTAGACTAAATTTCTTCCTAATTACATTTAGTATGCTATCATATGTTCTTGAAAATGCCCTCATCTTTCTTTGAAATTTACCACTGGAAAATAAAGTATTGACCTTGAAGAGAATTTTCTAATAAAGCCAGACACACAGTTTTGTCAAGAGCTCATGTGAAGGTATGTGATGCTCCTTTTTTTTTGAAGTTAATGGATTTAGGTTGAGCTGGTACTTGGAGGGGAGATCACATTGGAACCCTTTGTATACCACTGAGAATCCACTGACTCTTCATGTGATTCAATTTGCTGGTTACCTTTAAAGCCCCACATGGCTTTAGGAACAAGACACTTGAAAGGAGGTGTCTTGGGTGCAGTTTGAAGTTTTGCAGTGGCATGCAAGAGGGCCTTCTCAGGAGTGACCTCCATGATGAAGAATTCCATGACCCTGCTGTGCATCCATCTTTCTTCTTGCCAATATTCCACTAGACCCTGAAAACCTGCCCCTTCCACAGGTGTTTTCTGAGTTTTTATCATCTCTTATTTCCTTTGACATTTTGTTGCTTATACCCTTGGGCTTGTTTTAATTGCAGTTGTTAGAGGTTTTTTAAAAATTATTATTATGCTTTCTATTTGCTTGTTTTTAATCACATTGTAAGGCATTTTCAATTCCTAAAGGAAACAAGGTAGGATAGAACCTTCGGTTGTAAGAAGGCAGGATAGAAACACAATAAACAATGAAGTAAGGAGATATGTGCACATTAAGTAGAAATGAGCAAGAAGTGGTAGATTCTAACATGCAACATTGATAACAAGCATAATTGAAGAATTTGCCCCAGAGAGATGCATCCTTAAGCCTTCTTTCACACTGGTCCTTCAAGGAAGAATCACTCTCAGGACACAATCCTAAGCAGGTCTATTCAGAAGTAAGTCCTAGTATGTTGAATGGGAATTACTCCCAGGAAAGTAAGGACAGGATTGCAGTCTCAATCTCTCCCTCTCTCTCACACACAAAGCTGTGTATACAGTACAAAACAAAGCTTAACCTGTATACCAGGGTTTGCTAGAGGGCAAATGTTCAGTTTAATCCTCTTGTTTTCGGTGCCTCTTCTTCTCATCATTTTAAATAATTTGTTTCATGGTAATGGGCTTTTGAATTATTTGTTGCATCTAATGGGGAGTTGATTGTTTTTCATATTATTTATGTATTTGTTTGTTAGCACCATTACTCTACATGACATTATACAGGGTAACCTTGGCAAAAGACATAGGCCACTGTGCTGAGCAAAGGGAACCTAGTTGGAAATATAAAACTATAAAATATTTAAAAACAATCTTTCAAAAAGGTCATAAAGAGGAACTTTAAAGTACAGATATATTCATTCTTTTATAGAAGAACTTGGGTTAGTGCCATAAACAAATGGTAGATTTTTATGGATTCGTCTTCAATTAGCAACCCCTCATTAGGCATACAAACTAATGTTCCAAATGAAGGATCAAACTGATAGCAGAAAAGGTTTAATTAAGTGTAAACATTGGAAGATTAATACCTGTAGCTATCTGTCTACAGCAGTGTTTCTCAAACTGTGGGTCAGGACCCACTAGGTGGGTTGTGAGCCAATTTCAGGTGGGTCCTCATTCATTTCAATATTTTATTTTTAATATATTAGACTTGATACTACCATAGTATGTGACTGCATTTGGGAAAATGTTACAGACCTGTACTTCTAACAAGCTACTATGTATATTCTTTGAACAATGATAGTCAATGGGACTTACTCCTGGGTAAGCGTGGGTAGGATTGCAGCCTAGGATTGTTAAAAATTTTCCTGCTTGATGATGTCACTGCCAGTCATGACATCACTTCCGGTGGATCCTGACAGATTCTCATTCTAAGAAAGTGGGTCCCGGTGTTAAATGTGTGAGAACCACTGGTCTACCGAACACAGCCTTATGACTCGTGGGCAACTTGAGTCAAGGGGGCAGAGACTCAGGACTCAACTCAAGTCTAGGCACTGTGGCTTCAGTATATTCCTGCTTTTTCCTAGCTGGGCTCTTGGACTTTTAGCAGTTGTATGACTGGCAGAATTCCAAAATGGTATTCCAGCATGGAAATGCAGTAATACAACTGTTAGTTATCTGCCAAGAAAACAGAGAGAGCGCAATCTAGCAGCACAGCTGTATCCTTAAAACCTTGGAAATAGGTCCCATTTTGTTCAACAGAGCTTACATCCATGTAAATGTACATGGATTGCACTGTTAATCTTATTCATGATCTAGCTGTGTGAATGCAACCTTATTCGAGTAACAGATGAGAGCACCCTTCTATATCCTAATGGGCTTTTTTTATGGTATGGCTAGCATTTCTCTGACAACACTGAGGGATTATTTCCTTTTTGTTTCTACAGCAATGCTGTAAAGTGTTTTCCATGGTGCAGGCAAGCTATCCAGATGGCTCTCCATCATCTTGCTTGTCAGGTGTGAAATTAGTATCTACCTCACTAGGTTTCTTCAGTGACCTCTGAGGTGGCTTTGGGAGAGAGGGAAACGATGAAGATTTCTGTGGCTCCTATTCTTGAATTATGACTCAGAAGATGAATAGATAGTGTTCCATTTGGGAGGGATGTTTTTCCTTGAATTTTGCCCTGTTTTCTCTGAAGGCATTGAGGCTGAAAATAGGAAGAACTATAAAGGCATCAAATGCCCTCCTCAGCAGAGACTCAGACTCATCCTTGTGTCCAGGGCTTTCCAAAGCATGAGGCCAGGTGAAACAGCTGTTTTGAGAAGCAGAGTTGGGAGAAAAGACAAACTGGGAAGGGGTGCCTTGTACCTCACACCTGTCCACCACCACCCCAGCCTACTGTCACTTTTCCATTTGCCCCATCTTCAGGTAACCACTTGCCCTATTTCTGACAATGGGGAGACCTGAGCAAGAGCCTCAGAAGATAAGAAACATTAATGGGCAGGTGTCATTGTTGCTGCTAATATTTATATACTGCTTTTCAGCAACAACAAAAATGCAACAAACAATCCTTGATCCTTGATCCTTGATCCTTGATCCTATGCATGTTTACTCAGAAGTAAGTGCCACGTGTTTAATGGGTTTTATTCCCAGGAAAGTGTGCATAGGATGGTAGCCAAAGTGACTTACAAAGCACAAGGGATGAGACAATAAGCAAGTGGGAGAAGGCAATTCTTGAGATAGTCTGGTTCCAGGCCATTTAAAGTTTTGTAAGTCAAAACCAGCACTTTAATTGAGTCAGGAAATGAACTGGCAACCAGGTAAGTTACTATACGATCAGTGAAATATGATCTGATTGCCAGAATTTTGCCAGGAAACAATCACATTTTGAACATACTGAAGCATCCAGCTTTTCTACAATGGTGGCCCCTTATTCAAGTGTATTCTGCTGTTCAAATCTGACCATAGCTTGAAGGTCAGGTCTGCTCAAAAAAAAGTTGCAGTTGGTATATAAGATGAAACATGTAGAAAGTACTTCTGGCAACCACAGCCATAGAAGTAGGACAGACTCATTCCCAAACTGTAAACTGTCTACTTTCAGTAAGTGCAACTCCATCCAAATGAGTTGTACTCCTGACTCATCAGAATCCCCAACCAACCATATCTCCATCTGGTCTATATTAAGCTTCAGTTTGTTCATCCTCATTCAGACAAAAACAGCCACCACCCCATCAGTTCAGGACTTCCACAGCTCCCCCAGGAGTAGAAGATGGAGATGAAAGATAGAGCTGATGGCACCTCAAGTCCAATCTCCTGAAGAATTCTGCCAGCATTTTCATATAGATGTTAAAAACCATGGGAGACAATATCACATCTGGTGACAGCCCATATGCCAAAGGTTACAGGGCAAAGTAATATTTTCCCAGCAACATCTTCTGCAACCTACTCACCAGGAAGTACTGGAGCATCAAAATAATGTCACAGATGCAAGCAAAACTATCCTTGCTAGGCAGCAAGGAAGGGTAACATAGATAATTGTATTGAAAGTCACTGAAAAGTCCAAGAGACTCAACAGGGCATACTTCCCCTGTCAATCTATCAGTCATTCACCAAGGCTACCAAAGCATTTACAGTATGTTCCTGAAACCAGGCTGGGATTGGAATTGGAAAAGACAGAAAACATGGTTCAACATCACATGTTTAACTATCTTGCCTAAATAAGGAATATGGGAGGGGCAGTTGTTTAGATCAGTTGAGTCAAGTGGTGCTTTTTAAGAATAGATTTCATCATAGCATTCTTCAGAGGTAACAGAAACAAACTTTTCCCCAAAGAGACATTTACTACCTCCCCAAACCACCCCTGATTTAGCACACTTAATAAGACAGGATGGGCGAGGACTCAGAACACATGTGATGGGCTTCACCTGTTTCACAGAGATGGTCTTACCCATATCCTCAGATTGTACACAAGAAAGCACCCCTTTAACACTGACAAGATGGAGTCCTACTTGACATCACAATAATCGAGTTCAAATCAGAACATATGCAAGCAATTTTATTTGCAAAGTGATCAGCAAATTACTCACTATGAACTTCCCAGGAATCTATCACACCTTATTGGCCAGGTTATTATGGCCAATTCTTTCCCCTTACCCCAGGTAAAGCCGCAACAGCCCCAATGGGTCTACTCGGATCTGTGCCACCTCAAGAGGTGGTGCAAATCCGAGCAGCCTAGAGCTGGTCTGGGCCATCCGGGATCAGGGTTAGGATCTGGCATAAACCCCCCCCCGCCACCTGCCCATAGGCCCACTTACTGTCTGCCCTCCCCCAGCCCCAAAATACCTCTGCCCTCTGCTCACCACCTCAGACCCCTGTGCCAGCCTGATTCAGCCAGTGCAGCATTACAGATCTGCTGGCCCAATGGGGCTTGGGCTGGCCTCCCTCCTCGAGTGGTGGCGTAAAAATGCTTTACAGCACTTTCACAACACCGCTGGGCCGGCACAAGGGACTTGCACAAGGGAATACAAGCTTGGAATTGTGCCCTTAGTTTTCATGCCATTGCACTGTAAAATAAGCTTTTGGTTACCACATATAATAATAATAAAAATAATAAAACTTTATTTTTATCCCGCCCTTCTCCCTAACGGGACCCACATATGAACCCTTATCACTGGAAAACTGTCCCCTTCAAGCTGCACAAGATTTCTGACTTCTTGGTGATGAGGATTGGTGCTTATTTTTCCTTATGCTGGCTGCACTTGCAGTTTTTTTTTCTGTGGCAAATTGGGAACTGGATACTAAAAATCAGCATTGGCATCATTGATTCAAGAATCTATGTGTGCCCTGTTAATCCATCCTACTCACTGGCAGTGAAGAGGAATGACTTCCCAACCACAGCATAACCCAAGATCCTAGCATCCATGTAAACACATATTTATTTATATAAAACATTGTTTTCTGTGCAACCTTTCCAAAGCTTAATGAAGCTGAAAACAACTCTTAAAACAGATTAACACATTATAAGAATCAAACACAGAAGATAAAACAGTTACCTAACAAAAAAAAATATTACAGCCAAAAACTAGCTAAGCAGAAAACAACAAGAAGAACTAAATCAGGGGTGTCAAACATAAGGCCCATGGGCCAGATGTGGCCTTTGGAAGCTTTTTATCTGGCCCTCAGGCTCTCAGCTGCTGAGCAGTGCTGAGGTGTTACTGCTACAAGGACAACCCACATGAAAATTGGGCTCTCTCATAACTTGAAATATGATCACCATTTGTGTATTTTCTCTTCTGTCATTTGCAGCTAATGAGTTCCTAAGTGAGAAAAACTGCTTATTTTTGGATATGACCTGTTTAATGACATCACTTCCTGCCTAATGACATCACTTCTGGCCCTCAGCAGGCACCATGAATGCTATTCGGCCCTTGGTATGAAATGAGTTTGACACCCCTGAATTAAATGGAGAAAACTAAACAGACTTGTCAACTCAATTTTAAAAATTACCATCCAATTCTTACAAACCAGCAAGAAAACTACACCAAAAACCTTTATTTTCAAAGCAGTATTTTTGATACATTTAGGGTGCAATCCTAACCCCTTATGTCAGTACTTTCCAGCACTGGCACAGCGATACCAGTGGGACGTGTGCTGCATCCTGCAGTTGGGTGTCACTCACAGAGCCCTCCTCAAAGTAAGGGAATGTTTGTTTCCTTACCATGGTTGGCAACCTTCAGTCTCGAAAGACTATGGTATAAGCCTACAGCACCTGGTATTCCCATGCGGTCTCCCATCCAAGTACTAACCAGGTCTGACCCTGCTTAGCTTCCAAGATCAGACGAGATTGGGCATGTGCAGGGTAACCATGGAGCTGCATTGCCCTTATGTCAGTGCTGGAAAGCACTGGCATAAGGGGTTAGGATTGTGCCCTTAACCTGCCATTTTATACACACTTTCCTTGGAGTAAGCTGCATTGGATACAATGGGACTTGCTTCTGAGTAGGCATAGCAGAACATTTATTTAGGGTTGAAAAATGAGTTAGGCACTGACTATATACATCACAAAAGCACTTCAGCTCTGGCTAGAGTACTTACCATTTTCAAAGCTTTTTTTAAAGAAACAGAAGAAATGGGTGCTACTGATCTTTGATCTCTCCATTTACTCAAATAACATGCTAATCACAAATATATTGATATGGAAAAAAACAGTTGTATTTTATTTGGTAAAGATAATAAAGTTCATTCTTTATGACTATAAAGCCACCTTTGAAGAGTTTTAGCAAAAGTTCAATTTTATTTAGTTTAATAGCCCATAGGCCATACACCATAATTTAAGAATTTAAAAACACATTGCAACAGAAATTTGCCACATCTACACTACATCTACACTACAGTGTTTACAAAGACTGCTCAAAAGTAATTTTAAGCCTGCAGCCTCAGAGAGGGTTGAATATTTAAACACACATTTATTTAAAAACCTCTCTCTTACTATTTCATATTTCAGACAATAAAAGAAAATATGAAATTATGTGTCGGGTTCTGACAAGGGACAGTTACATTAGTGTTTGTCCCTGGGTATCTTAAAGAATCGGCCCCTCATCTGGGCTGTTGAAAGTTCATTGCAACATGCAATCATATAAGATTGTCTCTACTTTGGGATTACCAGCATATTAAATAGAGAGGCAGATAAAATATGGGTGGAATATTTGATTCCCAAATGGAAAGGGGAGCATTTACACCTAGCATCCGCTTGAAGGAGTTTTAGTAAAATTCATTACCTATAAAATGAGACGTGTTCTTTAGAAATTTTTGAGGATATCCCTGGTATTTCGACTAGTAAGATCACCAAGCTCCTAATACAGTTAGCAGACACTTCTATAACTTCAGGGTTTGAATGAACAATTATATCCAGGGGTAAAGTTCCAGAGTCCCTGCTGATAGCTGACAAACTTACATTGGCCTGTTGATTCAGTTTCAGTTATAAAAGTCAGCTCAGGTTAACTATGTTCAACTCACAGATCTGGTATCGGGATGCTTGCATCATGAGCTCTCAGAGAGGATGCTGACATTTCACGCCTGGTTCTAAGTGTCCTGCAAGGATCATAGGAAGATCCACAAGAGTGCCTATGGGAACAACAGACTTAACAATATGGTGCAGTAGTTCCCAAACTTGCATGGCACTCTTTGTCCACGATACCCAGTTGCAGTGGTGCCATTGTGTGAAGTTTCACGTGATTGTGCAAGATTTCACACAATCTTGGCCTGGTGAGCTGGGAAGGAGAGGCCACCAGGGAAATCCCTGTGAGTGTGCCACTGTACCCCAGGGTGCCACGGCACAGGTTTTGGGAACCACTGGTCTAGTCTTATGCATATTTACAGAAGTCCAAGAAAAAGGATGTTATGATTGTGTTTTTAATGCATACTTTGAGCATACATGGTGGCAGGGTGCCACTCTGGTCTTCAATATCAGCTGCAATCAATAGTATGATCAGGGGTGCCATCATAGAGGACCTGAGAGGGCAGTTTCCTGTCCCTCCTCCCCATGTTTCAGACGACCTGTAATTGTATCGCAATCATAACACCTTATGCCCACCTTATTGGTTCTACAGTCCGATTGTTATAAACAATTAAGTGGGCCTATGTCTGCATGCCAAACAACAGAAACCCCTTTGCTTCAGAACTTTTTTTCCCCAAACAATGCGTGCTTATTCTATGTTTGATAAAATTGCTCTTGTCATGAAGTATTTACAAAAGATATAATCAAATGTTTGGGGGCTGGACTGCATTTTCAGAATTTGATTGAGAAAGTCAGCAAAAGTCAATTTCTGGACCGTGCCAAATCTTCTGAATCAAAACCACTGTCCTTCAACCTGATCTCATTTTATACCACAAGGCCTGGCTACTGAGTAGCACAAGTCTACTCAGAAGTAAGCCCCACTAAGTTCAATGGACTTACTCCCAGGAAAGGGTATACTGTATAAGATTTGCAGCACAACTATCTGATCCTGTGGGCCTGATCAACAACAGAGGGCCTGATCCTGAGCCCGGCACACCAGCTTACCGCTGGCACATTCTGTCGTAAACGTGCCATAAGGCATATTTGCAAGCCTTACCACGGGCCCAGCGCTGGAAGGAACCCAGCACAAGCTCATTCTGGGTCACTTCCGGCACTGGTCTGCTGCCTGGTGCTCTGTGTGAAGCGCTGGGTAGCAGAGAGGTAGGACAGGGCAGGGGAGGCACACACCGGGCAGCTCAGGATTGGGCTGAGAGTCACCAAGGTGGTTATATCTTAGTTCTGAATACCAGACAATTTTTCTCTATCAAATTGCTCCATATAGATTACTTTTTAGTATTTAGATCCAACACAATAGAATTTACTTGCTTTCTCGAGCACACAAAACACTGGTGTGAGCAGGATCGCCTGCCCAGGTGGCAGAAGATGAACGCAGATTAATAAAAGACATTTGCTAAGGCTAAGGCTGCATTTGCTAAGGCTGCATCCAACTCAGCTGAAATACCTGAATTTAGAGCTCCAAGTATAACACTTCATGCACTGAAAGAGAATCAGGTTCACGGTGTCAGAAGAGAAAAGCGACAACTGCATCCAGGCTTCCTATAGCACCGGCATGGCAGGATGGCTCATAATTATAGCTCCTCATTCTCCATTGCAAGGCCTGAACGCATGCAGAAAGGACCACCTAGGAATTGCTACATCGCTTTCTTTCCAGGCTGCCGCAGAACACCCAGAGGATGGGAAAGACGGCACTTCCCTCCTCACTGAAGCAAGCAGAAGAAGATGAGGGGGGAGGCGTTGCCATGGCAACCTTTCCCACTCCAGACACCAGCAGTAATCAGAAGACTGAAGGGGAAAAAATATCACACTCCCATTGGGGCATCAAGCAGAGCTGCTTTCTTGAAAGCTTGAACGACCCAGTTTGGGTCTAAGAACTTGGTGAAAAGCCATGTGCAAACCAGGGATGCACCAGATATTTATGGTGATTGGTTTGTGTTTTTTGTTTGAAAACTTGCCATTTTGAAGACCATGAAAGAGTCTGCCAAAAAAAATAATAATAATAATATCACACAACTGTCTGCTTTTTCATGCATTGATTTGTGCCTTTTCATAGCCATTGCTCCTCTAGATGCTACTCAGTGGTGGTCCTGGTGGTTTTCCCACCAGGGCCGCCCCCCTCATTTGCCGCCCCCTGACCCAGAAGTAATTGCAGTGATGTCACCGTCACCATAATTACTTCTGCATTGCCACATTCTCCGTTCCCCATTTGAAAAAAGGGGGGAGCGAACCAGGCTCCATTGGAGGTTTTTTGTGCCACTGGAAGTGGCACCCAGGAGGTAAACACTGCCTACCTCCTGGAAGCAGCAATCGTCTCCTGGACGCCACTTCCAACAGCGCCAATAAAGCTCTAATGGAGTCTTTAACACCACCTAGCAGTGATGCGAAAGGCTCCACTGGTGCTAGAATCAGCACATATCTCTTCCAGAACTGGAGGAAATGAACACTGCTTCTGAACAGCTACTCCACTGTATCCAGCGCAGGTTAGGAAGTGGTTGGAGGTCTTCTCAGGGTAAGTGGATATTTTTACCCTTACCCTGAGTAACACCCCTGCCTGCTCAGATCTCCACCAGCTGTTCAGCTGCCACAAGTCTGAGAAGTCCCACATAAGGCTGCCTGGCCTGGGTATAGGATACTGTGGAGGAGGTATCTGCCAATCCGATCCCCCTCCTGGGCCCTATCCACCCTGTTCTGCCCTCCCCTGTCCCCCTGTCCCCGCTGCCCTCCCAAAGCCCCTGCACGGCTTGGCACCAAACATACCTCCACCAGCGACCAGAGGCTCCGATCCAGCACTGGTGGGGCAGTGCAGGCATCCCACCAGTGCTGCTTGCTCACAAGTCAGTGTTTTGTGCTTTACAGCACTTTTTCAATAACTTGTGCTGGCATAGTGGCTGTTACACCAGCGCTACAGCAGTTAGGATTGGGCTGTTCGGTGTAAAACTATTGCAACCCACTCCAAAAGTATAGGATAAAATGAAATTTTAAATGTATAATCCAAAGCAAAAATAAGCGTCAGAGAAGAAAACATTCTCATGAAGAAATGCAATTTTTGTTGTTTTTGGTTGCTATAGTCTTGTGAGATGTAGCTACTGGGATATGACCATAGGGCATGCATGTCATGATGACACATGACTTTAGCACTTACAATCAGTGAGAACAAAGTCACATTGCCTGCAGTCTATTTTTTTTTTAGCCCAGTTCCTGAATGCTGATGCTGAGAAACACCAGAATTTAAGAAGCTATTTAAGAGGCACCTCAATGCCTGCATTTTAAAACAATTCCAAAACTCCATTGGATTCAAATAGTGCAATTTAATTTTTCCTTCAAATTTATAAGAAGCCAAGAGAGAGAGCTCAGTTACAATGTTCACTCTCCCTTCCCTATAATGCATTTGCGTGGAAATTGTCATTGGCATCATTCACATAACACCAGAACCAGGGGACATCCACTAAAATTGAGTGTTGGGAGAGTTAGAACAGACAAAAGAAAATAGTTCTTTACTCAGCGTGTGGTTGGTCTGTGGAACTCCTTGCCACAGGATGTGGGGATGGCGTCTAGCCTGGACGCCTTTAAAAGGGGATTGGACAAGTTTCTGGAGGAAAAAATCCATTACGGGGTACAAGCCATGATGTGTATGTGCAACCTCCTGATTTTAGAAATGGGCTATGTCAGAATGCCAGATGCAAGGGAGGGCACCAGGATGAGGTCTCTTGTTATCTGGTGTGCTCCCTGGGGCATTTGGTGGGCCGCTGTGAGATACAGGAAGCTGGACTAGATGGGCCTATGGCCTGATCCAGTGGGGCTGTTCTTATGTTCTTATTCCGTAACGTTCGTATCAGGACAAGCCAGTGGACACCCATAAGCTCAAATTTTTACATAAGGAGGATATAATATATTCTGGCTAAATCTGATTAAAGTTATATATGATTGACTAGCAAGGTGATATGGCCACATATTTCCATTCGTAATTTTCAACATCTGAAAACAGATTTAACACTTCACATATTTAATCATCCCAAAATTGAACATGAAGTATAAATAGCATTCATAATTTTCAGTCTGCAAATCATGAAACGGAAAGGCTGCTAAGAGAGATTCATAATTTATTTGGAATGGAAGCTTGGTGCATGTTGCCAGGAATTATGGTCTTCCTGATCAAGATGGATAGACATAATCCAACCAAGGTCAAGCATATTTAAGGCTGCAATCCTATGCACACTTATCTGGGAGTAGGGTCATTTGGGCTTACTTCTGAGTAGACATGCCTAGGACTGCACTGTAAATCTTGTGTATTTCAAAAGGAGAGTGTCCTCTATGAACAGAACTCTTCCACTGAAATCAGTGACTCCTAACAACTGCCGAAATTGTTGGGCTGGTTTGTATCTCCTGTTTGTATCTCCTACCAACCACAATTTGCAGGGGTTAATCTGAGCCAGTTCACACTTTGGCCTAGCACTGCCAGGGCTGGAACAGATTAAGCCATTTCTGCCCAACGTTGTATATATGCAACAGGGACTAAATGTGTACTCCTGTGGGCAGGGCAGAAATGGATTAAAAAGTAATAAGAAAGAAGATGTTTTTGGTCATCTACAGAGTGCTTATTCCTCACACCTAGGGCTGCATCAAACATTTTGTCCACATGGATGAAAAAGGTTTGCAAAGCGCATGTGCTCTTTTCCACTTACAAAGTAGTGCAACATGGTATAGAAAAGAATGAGTGGCATGGGGAGGCCCCATCATTCAGTAGCAGAGTGCATGTCTTCCATCATGCATGAGGTCCCAGGTTCACTTCCATCCCTAGTTAAAAGAGATGACTGAGCTGTGACTCAGAAAGATTACTGCTCAAATCTTGACTCTGCTATGAACCAACTAGGTAGCCTTAGACAAGTCACCATCTTTGAGTCTGCTCTTCCATCTGTAAAATGGGGATAATAATACTGATCTCCTTTACAAAATTGCAAGGTTTCCTGAGATTAGGTACGTGAAACTCTTTAAAGAATCTGAAGTGCTATGCCAATGTTTATTACATGCTTGCCTTTTTTATTGCAAAAAAACTGACCAGTTTTTAGAGTGGTCCTGTGACCACAATACATCTGGGATTAAGATGAAGTTTCCAACAAGGTCAAGTTTGTTTCTGAGATGTTATAAAAGAGTCCATTTGGAAAACAGATTCCAAAAGGAATACCATTTTTTACTCTCCAGTTCAAAAGACTGGAGACTGCAGAGTCTGCATCTTTATGAGGTGAGTTCCATACACATAGTACACACAATGAAGTGATAGGTGAGGACTGGATACTCACCCCTCCCTCCACTGCCCCAGGTATACAATATTTGACATTCAAAAAATCATCCAGCTCATTCCATGTGCCCAAGGAGGCACTGAGCTTGTGTTTCCAGGTCCCTGTGTCATATGGCAAACCACTTTTGAAAATAAGACGTTTCAAAAGAAGTATATGTGATATGGTATAGTGGTGATATCACAATGTTGAAATTAAAGGGGAGGAAAGTTAAAAAAAAAAAAAAAGCAGTAGACACGTCCAAGCCCTTGGGCAAGATTAAGGTTAGCTCTTTGGATTCTGGTCAATGTATGTACTTCCATATGCCAATTCACACAATTTCCCAACCACCACTACCACATTCCATCTGACTGGCATACAGGCAATCAGGCATACAATGCCTGCCCCAGGCATACAATACCAGTGTGTACAAACCAAGTCACACTGTGAGTGTAAAGATGCATATATCCTGCCCCCATCACATCTGGGACCACATGGGTTCAGTCTGTGTGAACAGGCCTTTCAGTTTCCCTTGGCACTTGCAACACCTCCCCCAACAGCAATGATATAACTTCCCATATGTAGACAACTGGGGTGAAATGACTGTCCAGATACTGAAATTTTATTTAAAATAATTTATGTATCCCAGCTTGGGACTAGAGTTGGAGGTCATATGCATGTGCATGTGTTGAGGAGCCAACAGAAACAAAGAGAGATAGACCAAAAAATTTTTAAAAAAACCCCAAATCCACAAGGGAACAACCTCAAAGTTGAAATATAACTTTCTTGTCACTTTTGAGATGTCAAGATATAGCCTACTGACTGCCAGTTGGCTGGCGGTCATGATATAAATAGTGACCTCTGTTCAAGAGCAAAGGGTGTCTATTTTATGCCTTGCTGCAGTTTCTGCAAAACTATCAAGGTTGACACTGATCAAAGGCCACGAGGCCCAGAACTAATCATGAGCCCTCAAAACCTCTCATTTTACAAAATAATCTATGGAGTGTTGTTATGCTCTAGATTTTGAGCAGGTACAAACCAACCTGTCCTACAGAAAAAATAAGAAGTGCTTTGGAATACATGAAGGAGGTGACAGAAAGCGGTTGTAGATGAGGAACAAAGCAACTTCACTTACCTCAAACACTTTTGACAAATTATCAAAGAGGACTTGACCAGCACTGACTTTGTGCTTGACTCCCCTAACAGTACCATTTTTGCTGAGGATGTTGACCCTTTTTGTTGCAAACCCCCTCTCTTTGGCGGCTCTCACGAAAATGAGCATATCATCTGATTCGTTCTCATTTTCGTCATATTCAGATCCTAGGTTTCCATTATGTTGTCCATCTGATTCACTGAGTCTGCTGCTATTGGGGTCGGTTTCTGAGCTGCTTGTGCATTCGGAATCCAGAGAATCCGACGTTTCTCCATCAGCATACACTTCCTTGAGCACTCTCCCACTATGAGAAGATGCAATTCGAAATCGGACTTTCCTTGGCTGCCTCTCGCCCTCGCCCTTGGTGTCACTCTTAAACATTGTCCCATCCGTTGATATAAGCTGCTTACATTGTCCTGGTCTAGGTTGTCATTGCATTTGCCAGTTTCTGACACTTAAAACAATATCAAAGTTGTTTTCCAGTGACAGTGGCGCTGCTCATATGAAAGTAACATCTAAAGGAAAGAGGATTCCCAAGAAGCTACAGTGCTGTTCAGCAATTAATAATGAATGCATGTGTGTGCTATGGTTACCTTTAAACTAAAACCTGTAAAATGAGATCATCAATTAAATATTAACAACCCATTGTGTACTTTTTTCAGTGGTGGAAAGGGGAAAAAAGGAAAGATAGGAAGATTCTATGATTTAAAAAAACAAACAGCAACAACCTGAAGCTATCTCTAAGACACACCTGTTGATATGCATGGCTTGGAGAAGTAAAAGGCTGCAATCCTATACACACTTTCACAGGAGTAAGCCACTTAACACAGTGGGAGTTACTTTTGAGTAGACATGCATAGGATTATGGTGATAAAGATATAACATGGACATGGAATCCTCCAGAGCTCTGTTTTCTAGAGAACTGTTGGTGGATCCCAAAGGTACCCAGCAGAAAGTTGATGTCCTCAAATGACATGTTCTAGATCAATCGTAAGCAAGTCACATGTGGCACTTACCAAGCTGAGTCTTCTTGAAATTGCTCAAGGCAGTGAGGTGGCTGTGCTTCTTAGACCAGGAAAAAAACTGGAAGAGAGACTACCTGTCAGATCAGGGCCAGGTGACTGATTTTTTTTTTAAGTTAAATTGATTCCTTCTTTTCATTACTTTCAGTCCTCAAACAGCATATTCTAGAAATAGCAATCTCATGCCAGCCTACACTGTGGTGCAGAGGCCCAGTGGCGGTTTCTAGCATACTGACTTGCCGTGTAGTTTGACTGTAGTTCCATAGCTTTGAATGTGAAATTTCAGGATCATTAGCACACTGTCTAAGTGGGAACTTCACATACTGTTGTGATGAACTAGTCCAGAGTTGCAATCAGAATGTTCTCTCATGCCAAATTCACAGGAAATTTGGAAGTTCCTTCTCCAGCAACTTATTGAGGAAATCTCAGAAGAGCATGAGTAATACACACTGGTGATCCTGGTCCCTGTGCTACCCAGAGTCAGGACTGAAGAAAGCCACACACCCCCCATTAGTTGAATGCTGCCACACCCACCGGGGGCTTTCTCATTCTTCCGGAAGGCCTCAAACGTCCCTTCTGGTTTTCACCCAAAAACAGGAAGTGCACTTTAAAGGCCCTCCAAAGGTCTCAGAAGGCCTTCGGAGTACCACGGAGGCCACATGCGGCCTCCTCTGGCCCTCCAAAGGCTTTCAGGCAGGGCAAGGAAAGCAACAGGCCTTATGCAGCATTGTGCCTCAAAGCTGGTCTGCATAAAATTGAAACACTGGCCTGGCTAAGCTTCTTGAGATTTTGGCTAAGGGTCGGTTTCGCGGCAAATCAGAACACCATGCTCTCCAATATTCTTGCTGATGTTTCTTTTTCCCCTGGTCTAACTTTATTTCACAAAAGACTCCAGCTCCTAGGTCTATCAACTGATCTGATAGGAGGATTACCCATGTCTGCGGCTTACAATCTTGTTCGGACCCAACTATTTGATATAGAGAAACAGGATTTGCAAGCTTCAGCCCGTAAGTCTTGTTCACCTCTAAATATTGGTCTTTCATGGCCCTCTGATTTGGGTTTAAGCTATCTATCATTCATGTGTTCACCTCAGATCCGTAGAGCCTTTACACTGGGTAGGTTTAATATCCTACCTACTAATGTACTAAGAGCAAGATTTAATAGACCATTGGAAAGTCCCCAGTCATGTTCTTGCGACCTGACCTCAGAGGAGTCCTTGACCCACGTACTTTTGTATTGTACCCCCTGTATTGATTTACGCCATCGATTTCTATATCCATTCCTGGAAAGCTTTCATGGTTCAGATACAAATTTGGTCCAGTACTTGTTAGACGGGAGAAATGAGTGCCGCTCATCAAATGTAGCAAAATATATATTTAAAGCACTGTCGCGGCGTAAATTCCTCTGTATTTCTTTGCCTGTTCAATGATTGGTGGTTACCCTGAATGTTTTAATTTTGTTTTCTTGTTGGATTGTTTATGCCAATAAAGGTGAATGAAATGAAATGAAATGAAAGCAACAGGGGGCAAGGAAGGTAGCTGCACCCCCCACAGACATAGTGCCCTGGGGCATTTGCCCCCCTCGATCCCCCTATGACCACCAGTACTAATACAGGTTCAGCCTTGTTATACACTGATTTTTTAACACACAGATTTGACTCAACATGAATGGCCACTGCAATTGAGAAGGAATGTGCTGATCCCTGAAGAAGGGGAAAAATGCATCCCTTTAAAATCAGTTTAAAAAACTGAACAGTCTTTTAACAACAGCCTCCTTAATGAGAGAGAGAGAGAGAGAGAGAGAGAGAGAGAGAGAGAGAGAGAGAGCAGCTGGCTGACAAGCCATCAGTCCTTTTCTCCCTAGGCAACCCCTCCCTTTCTCCTGAGCACGTGAAAGAAAGGTGATCACTTTGCATTGGTGAAGGGAGGGGCTGAGCGAAGTGCCTTTCTAAGCACTTGGAGGAGGACTGAATGATGGATTGTATTCTTAAGGACTCTTATCTTACATCACAACGGTCAGCAAGGCTGTTTTTAAATCACTGGAGCAAAGAAACTTTATTTTTTAAATTGATTTGCTATAGTGCGTTTTTTGCCATCCACTGAGTTCTGGGAAAGGAACCCAAACAAATAATGAGGTTCAACCTGTAGTTGGCAACCTTCAGTCTCAAAAGACTATGGTATCGCGCTCTGAATGGTGGTTCTGGAACAGCATCTAGTGTGGCCAATTCGGGAGTGACAATCCCTTCCACACTGGGAGCAAGTGCAGTCTGTCCCTGGTCTGTCTCCCTGGCTATGGGCCTTCCTTCTTTGCCTCTTTGCCTCAGACTGTTGGCCAAGTGTCTCTTCAAACTGGGAAAGGCCATGCTGCACAGCCTGCCTCCAAGCGGGCCACTCAGAGGCCAGGGTTTCCCACCTGTTGAGATCCACTCCTAAGGCCTTCAGATCCCTCTTGCAGATGTCCTTGTATCGCAGCTGTGGTCTACCTGTAGGGCGCTTTCCTTGCATGAGTTCTCCATAGAGGAGATCCTTTGGGATCCGGCCATCATCCATTCTCACGACATGACCGAGCCAACACAGGCATCTCTGTTTCAGCAGTGCATACACGCTAGGGATTCCAGCTCATTCCAGGACTGTGTTGTTTGGAACTTTGTCCTGCCAGGTGATGCCGAGGATGCATCGGAGGCAGCGCATGTGGAAAGCGTTCAGTTTCCTCTCCTGTTGTGAGCGAAGAGTCCATGACTCGCTGCAGTACAGAAGTGTACTCTTGACGCAAGCTTTGTAGACCTGGATCTTGGTATGTTCCGTCAGCTTCTTGTTGGACCAGACTCTCTTTGTGAGTCTGGAAAACGTGGTAGCTGCTTTACCGATGCGTTTGTTTAGCTCGGTATCAAGAGAAAGAGTGTCGGAGATCGTTGAGCCAAGGTACACAAAGTCATGGACAACCTCCAGTTCATGCACAGAGACTGTAATGCACAGAGGTGAGTCCACATCCTGAACCACGACCTGTGTTTTCTTAAGGCTGATTGTCAGTCCAAAATCTTGGCAGGCCTTGCTAAAACGATCCATGAGCTGCTGGAGATCTCAACCTGTACAGTCTTTTAAAATGTATACCAACTATTTTCCTGCTCTTTAGATTCTTATTTGTAAGGCTTGAACTTTCAATTAAAATAAAATTCAAATTACAGTTATTAATTAATCTAAACACAAAGCATTTTCAACGTCATTTGGCATATATCAATTCCTGGCCATCTTTTTCCATGTTTTATTGTTTTCCATGTTCACGCATGTGCTGACATGGACTCTTGCGCATTGTAAAGCTGATGTCATTAGAAACCTGTTTGGCTTTAAGGTGCCACAAGACTCTTTGTGGTTTTTCCTATGGAAGATAATTTGCACTTTGAAGTGCTAATTATTTCCATTCTCTGTAGGAAAATGTGATTGGGGAAAACAAAGGCAAAAGAAAGCCAACCTTATAGTAACCTGAAATAGACTCTCTAGGTACTGGAAAAGCAACTGTTTTGGTTTCCATTCAGGGTTGCTTAACTAAGCCAGGCTGTTTCCCTACCATTGCTGTGACTCAGACACAGTCACTAATTGTAGTTCTAAAGACCTGTGGGCTTCTAGAATTTCTCCATATGCTCTTGCCACATTGGGTCTTGCTTCCTGGCATACCTGTCATCTCTTGTATAAGTCTTCCTGCTCTGTCTCTGTCAAGATATGCACATATATTCATCAGACTTCAGTGGCAAATCTTGCAGGACTACTGTAGACAAAACTAGAAGCAGCTCTCACGGTGACTATATGTTACCTTCTTCCCTGTCAGATCCTTGGTCTATCTAGCTCAGTATTGTCAACAACAGTTTACCAGGGTTTCATGGGCGATGCTTTCCCAGCCCAGGGATCCAACATACAAAGCATATTTGCTACCACTAAGCTCCAGCCTCTCCTCAAATGGAAGCTTGCTAGGAGAGAAAGCAATTTAAATGCCATTTTCTACCTTTACTACTGCCCAGTTAGTATTTTTTGGTCACAGTCCAGTGAAATCCTGTCCATTCACTGCCTGAAAATCACCCAGGATTTAGCATTTGTATAACTTTTTCCATGAATTTCAGTAATTCTTACAAAAACCCTGCAATGTAGGCCACATTTAGGCCCTCCACATGTAGGACAAAAAGGGGGATCTGAATCTAATGAGATATGCTGGCCTAAGTCTACTTGGAATAAAAGGCTGATTTACACTGTGGATTTCCTAGCATTTTTTCTTCATCAATAGATTAGCAATGCAATCCTAACTTAGGTTTGAGCCAGCGCAGCTGTCCCTGTGCCATTTTAGAGTGTAACAAACATGCCGTAAGGCAAGTTAGTGATGAGTTGTGAGCTGGCAGCATTGGCCGAAAGACTCGTGTCGGTCTGCCGACGCTGTATCTAAAAGCAGAGCCAACCAGAACAGGTTGGCTTGCGCCAAGAGGCGTAAGGTCGGTAGATGGTGGTGGGAAGGCATGTTGGAGTCAGGGAAGGGCATTTTTGGACAGGGGAAGGGTGGAACAGAGTAGGACAGGTCCAGGGGGGCAGGATCAATGGAGGCCTCCTCCAGTGTATCCTAAGCCCCTTCCTGGGTGCAGCAGACCTATACAGGGTTTCTTGGATTTTTGCCAGCGATATAGCTGGCGCAGATCCAAGGAGCCACATGAAGATGTCTGGGTTTTACTTGGGGTAAGGGGAAATATATCCCTTCATGCCAAACAGATCTCCAGCCACCTCCTGAGCTGCAACAGATGTCGCTCAGGCCCTGTAGCCCTGTTGCACCAGCACAGCTTAGGTTTGGGCTGTAGTTCTCTGCATTGTTAATGAAAAGAGGAATTCTGTTTGAGAATTCTGGTTGTGTTGCTGTGCTGCTTTTTGCTTTTTTTTCTTGCCTTGAGCTTCCTGACAGCGCTGTTCTGTGGTCCACAAGATAGCCTACTCCATCAGGATGTCGCAATACTTTTCACTGACTAAGAAAGAACAAAAAAAAAGTTGGCTTTTCTGCTCCAACAATCCTAAATTAATTTTGGGTGTGAAAGAGATAAGAGGAAGAGATGTGGCCAACGGGTACATAGATGACAACTATGTTATGCTATACAAATTCATAAGATGATGATATGAATCAAAGAAAAATATTTAGGCACTTTTAGCATTTTTATGAGGTTTTTTTTAAAAAAAACCATGTAAACAGTGTTAATGACACTTATGTTGAAAACTGGTATATAAACATTGTAAATAATTCAGCTTTGCAATACTGAGTGATTTAACTGGGAAGCAGCAAAACTCACTCAAATGTGAGTATACCATGTATTCTGTCACGGTCCTGATTCTCATTTCATGCAATTTAGTGTACAGTAGAAAATGTTGTGTAAGAGAGATCAGAGTAAGGTCTCAACTTTCTAAGACTACTCCTTTGCTTCAATAACCAGAAACCCTAATGGTTAATGGCATTTCATCATCTTAGTATCTAGTTGTCAGACTTGTTTTCCTGCTCAAAAAAAAAAAAAAAAGATGATTTATGCCTTTATCAGGTGCTATTTACACTGAAGATGTGAGCTAGGAATAATAAATGACAAGCGTCTGAATGTATTATCGTCCCCAGTTCGAACAAAAATGAAAAGCTAATATCTAATACTTCTGGCAAACAACATGAAGATATTTTGCTGTGCCTGATAACAAAATTGCTGGATTTCTACATGAGCTGTGACAAACTTCTTCATTATTACATTACAGAACTGTGGAGGAGGAATCAGTAGTATTTTGTGACTTGCTTTAAAAAAAAAAAAATCAGGGTTTGTACACAATTGTGTAATTATTGTGTCATTATGTAATTACTAGGCAGGTAGATATGGCCTCCAAGTCCAGGCAGGGATAGGATTTGGCCCAAAGTGAGATACAGAACCTGAAACTTGCAATGAAGTCACTGAGCACAATAATTGAAGGACCAAGAATGGGGGGGGAAGGTGGGCAGGAGGTATGAGGACGAAAAGGAACTTGGAGCCCAGATCTACCTCCCTGGTTGACCTGGACTCTGCAGTTGTAGTGACCATGCCTCCCCCCCAAACCCAAACACTGGATCAGTCCCTGATGCTGGCCTATACCTCCTGATGTGGCATGCCAAATGCTGACCCCTCTAATCTGATGCTGTGTCTGCTCCTCCCATTCTCTTTCTTTCTAACTTTCTTACCTCCAAATTTCCCCTTCCTCTCTGGTCTCCTCTTCCTTTTCCATTCAAGGAGTGAGAGGAAGAGGAGGTAAGTAGGTGGGCAGAGATGGACGTCCCTCAACCAATCTGCTGCCTGAGGCAACTGCTCAGTTGATTCTGCTTCAGTTGACCTCATGGATGGGCCAGCCCTACCGAGAATTTCTTATGATGCAGAGGATCTCTCCCTGGGTTCTGTGTTTATCTCTGCAGACAAATACTGTAATGGTGGAGGGTGAGGCTATGGAGCATGTGAATGCTGGAATGGAGCTTCCCTGCCTACTCCTGTTGGACTGAATAGAGATCCAGTCCTGCATTACAAATAGATTCCAATGTTTCTCCCTAGTGAGCGCTAAATGGGATTTTGTGGTGATCCACTGTCCTCCATCCATAAGCACATGGCTGTTGTCATTGTACAGTCCACCACCCATTTGCATTCCCAGCCTGCAACATTCTTAACCCCTGCTGCTATGTAGGTCACACAGGGATGGAGGTTCCTTCAGGGTCTTCTGCCCACACAGCTATACTGACAGGCTGCTTGGCAGAGTTAGCCACATCCTTCAACTAACCTGTCACACTGGCAAACTATTTTCATGAGATCTTGAGGAAAAGAAACAAACCAAACAAAAAAACCCCACATTTTTTCCTTGGTGTTTTATAGAAAACGGCATCTTCCCTGCAGCTCTTCACCTCAGCTTTGCCTCATCTAAAATTAGACAGCAATTGCTTACCTTTCAAGGAATTCCTGTGAAAGAACTCGTGCCTAGTTTCTGCCTTGATATATTAATTAATAATTAAAGGCTCCTCTGAGCCCAAATCCCAGAGGAGGCTGCTTCCTAAGTCTCTGTGTGACTCACTGCTCCAGCCTTCCACCTCCTTCCAACCAGCACCTCCAGAGGGAAGATAATTCTCCTAGGTCTCCACTTTGATTCTGATTGGATCACTCCATCACCCCCAATGCAGACCCAGCAGAATGACCCCCTCGCTAAGGAACTATCTGCTGTCTTTCTGAATAAGCCTCTGAACTGGCCTCCTTTATACTCTGAATAAGACCCACAATGGGTTAGCTCCTCCAAGAGGCTGGTATTTCTTTTATACACTCTTAAATGCTGAATCTGGGGGGCATGTAAGAGAGGTGTGTACCTCCATTGTCGGTGTGTGAAATGGCAGCCTGCCCTTGAGATGGTGTCTCAGCGCCAAACTACTCGTATACATAACCTTAAGTGCATCAATAGCCCTCATGCACTATGTTTTTCTTTCCTCAGTAGCAGCTGGGGGGGGGGTGATGCCATGTTAATTGAGATGCCAACTGAGAGGGGTTTTTACCTGTTACTCCCCCTAAGTCCCAATCCAGATCACACACACCACAAGGAGACCTCCAGCCTGCTCCTAACCAGTGATGGATATGACATGGACTGTGTGGCCCTGCTGCACCAGCGCTGGTTAGGATTGGGCTGCCCACCTACCAAGGATAATGATGCTTTTAATGTTGCATGTAATGTGCCCTGAGCATTCATGTACTTGCAAATGCATTCATGTGCGCTACAGTCAGGAAGATGCCATCTCCCCACTCCTTAACAAAATTATTTTTTGATACTTGATACAGAAATATTAATTTTTGATACAAAATTATAAGGATACTTGGGGCCAAACTTCATGTCACACAGGCATAGTATGTAGTTTGGCTTTCGAGGAGAGGGAGGTTGAACTCAAGAACAGGAAAACTAGAGCATATGTCTGCATAGTAACATTGTTACAAAGACAACCCCTCAAATCTCCCCCTAAGGCAAAAAGGAATTGAAAATACAAAACCCACACAAATAAAACAAGTTCAGATAAGGAGTACCCATGGTGGGCAGCTGAAGGGGGGATGCCGTAGAATGGTTGCTGTCTCACCTGAAGAGATCCAGCTTCTTTTTGAAAACATTGACAAAATGTACTTTACACGAGTCTAGCTCTGAGAAAAGTGTGATATAAAAATTTTAGGTGACACCGAGCTGCTAGAACAACTTCCTTTACAACAAAGATGGAAACAGGAATTTAGGTTGAGTAACAGAAGCCGTGTGAAACAGAAAGGTCGGCCATGAGGAAAGAGATATTTTAACGGGCTCAGAGTCCAATTTTATGCATCTCCCCCCCACCAATGCAGCTACACCAAACTGGCAAACGCTGCAAAGCGAGAAGAGAAATGGGGCAGGGAGACTGCTGCTGGAAGGGATAAGTTCCATTGCAGACCGCCCGCAATAGATCCTCCCACTCCTGGGTCCTCCCCACCCCCATTACACCTCCCTCCCTGACCAGTTTCACCCCTTCCCTGCCTCCATTTCGCCCTCCTGCCTCCCCCTCCCGTCATCCTACTTCTCCGGTGAGCGGTTATTCCCTTGCTGGAAGGGGCAGGAAGGCACAGGCCTTCCTGCCCATGCCCTCAACAGCATGCTGACTTGCGTGACAGGTGCTGACTGCTTTATGGCAGTCAGCGCCATTGGGGGAGCCTTGCCACCATTGGGTGGAAAGGAAAGAATTGGGCCAACAGATCTGATTTTATTTCCTTGCATTTGGCAATACTTTATGCACTGCATCAAATAGCAACAAAATTAGAATATGTCCCCCCTCCCACCTAACCTTGGGGTGCTTTTACTACCCCAGAGGTGTATTTCTTGTTAAAATGTGAAAATTAGTTGTGCTGCAACTTGGTCTTTTTAGGACTTTGTCACCAACAACTTGGTCCATGGCATATCCAAAATCTCACCAAATACCAAGTACTGTTTGTATATCTGGAGTATAATAGAGCATCACATTGCGCATGCATTCCACCCAGTTTCTAAGTGGTTGCACAATCATAGGGAAGGTTGTGCTCTTGCCTGCTGCAGCCCTAGCCTCTCCCTATATAGAGACCAGAGCTGAAACAATATCCACTGTGATTGCACATGCGTTGCACAAAAATAATGAGGAAGCTTGGTAACCCAGAATTTTGGTGGTGACATGATGATGTCATCAAGCTCCGTGTACACTGCCTACTCATCCTTGGACCTCACCACATGTCACTGGCTTTTAGTTCCTACAACAGAGGCACCAGCTTTAGCTAGAGAAGCTTGTTGGCATGGGAGCAAAACATTTGATAAAGGGAACCAACATATAAGGTAGAGCTGAAACTTTTTTGTATGTGTGGCAACTGCATCACTGCACAGAATGTGTACACATGGGAAAAGCAATCCCTAAGGAGCTTTTGTGATGATAATATAATATGCCCTGCAGTTCTATGCATGTTTACTCAGAAATAATCCCCATGTGTTTAACTGGGCTTCCTTTTAAGTGAGTAAATGTTGAATTGTTTCCTTAATACAGTGTCTTGGTGTGCACACACATGTTCTGGAGTGCCCTTTTTGAGGTTCAGCCCTTCTCTCTGCAACTCCAGACGTCAAATCTCTAGCAGTGCAATCCTATGCATGTCTACTCAGAAGCAAGCCCCATCGGGTTGGGGCTTACATTGCTGAGACATACTTCCAGCTAAGTGTGTTACAGGATTGCAGTCTAACTTGGAGTGTAGATCCACCTTGACTCTTGTACTCATGCATGTAATTATAAATGCACTTTCCAGGAAGCCAAGAACTGCAAGGTGAGTCCTAACTAGAAAATGAAGGTAGCTAAACCACCCATTGCTGAATATATTAAAAGTAATCATTTTCTCATGCATGTGTTTATATTTAATGAACTATAACACTTATGACAATGTGCTGTGTGCACAGAACTTGTATTCTCACATTTCACATTGTAGATGGCTGCTCTTTAACTACATAATCAGCCAGGGTGGTGTAGTGGTTTGGGAGGTGGACTTAGACCTGGAAGATTCAGGTTTGAATCCCCCCTCAGCCATGAAGCTTCCTGGGTGACCTTGAGCCAGTCACTTTCTCTTAGCCTCACCTACCTCGCAGGGTTGTTGTGAGGGCAAAAGGAGGGGAGCAGCTGTGTACACCGCCCTGAGCTCTTTGGAGGAAGGGCATTATAAAATGTGAAAACTCGTAAATGTAGGGCTATATGCATTCCCCCATCTCACCACACACTGTAAACCATAAAAAGACCATGAGAATATTTTGACCATAATGCTTTTCAGGATGCATCCAGCAATCCAGTGGGGATTTCATTAATTGTTTAAAATTTTCCCTAGCAGCTGGCAACCATTTGAAAGATGGAGCAGCTGCTAGTCTGCAGTGTTTTGTTCTTATCTTGCCTGCTTGTTTATATTTGAGATGCCTGATCCCCATAGCTGCATTGGTACTGAGCAAAAGGATAGGGGTCATCACAAGTGCCTGTGCTGCTGCTCAGAACCTTGCCAAGTGTTCACTTTACTTTTGATGTTCCTTCTTTACAACTTATGAAGGGCACGGTCCAGCCATAGTTGTGTATTTTTCAGCTCCATGTATTTCAATGGGAAACTGAAGCATGTGCTTAACTCTGTCCCCTTGTATGAACAATGTCAAAAGAGGCTTGCTGGATCAGACCAAAGCTCAGTCTAGTCCAGGGGTGTCCAAAGTTTTTGGCAGGAGAGCCACATCGTCTCTCTGACACTGTGTCAGGGGCCGGGGGGGGGGGGGAAAGAATTAATTTACATTTAAAATTTGAATAAATTTACATAAGTTTTCATAAATGAATATATTAAAGATGAACTTATATGAATGAATGAAGGTCTTGCAATAGCTCTAGGCCTATAAAGGGCCTTGCACAAAAGGCTGGCCTTTCCTTTGCTGCCGCTACTGCATCACAGACGTGAAACAACAAGAGTGGAGGGAGCCTCATCCCACAGCTCACGCAAGAGGTCAAACAGTCGCCTTCACGCTGACAGCAGTTGTGTTGGGCCAGTGTGGGCTCCAACTAATCTCCAGAGGGCCAAAGGCTCATTGGAGACTGGGGGCTCCCTAAGGGCCGCATTGAGAGGCCTCGAGGGCCGTAAGTGGCCCCAGGGCCAGAATTTGAGCACCCCTGGTCTAGTCCAACATCTATATCCAACTCCTGGTCTAGTCCAACCCCTGGTCTATATCCACCAGCTGGATGCCTGCAGGAAGCCCACAAGCAGGGAATGAAGGTATATTAGCCCATTCCCACTGTTGCTGCTTCAGCAACTGATACTGAGAGGTCTATTATTGCAGGGACGTGCAGTGTGGGGGCAGAAGGTGAAGCAGAACTACCCCACCAGCATCTTCCAAAAATTACTGCAGCCTAACCTGGTGATCGCACATGCGTTCTGCCCACTTGCAAGCGAGTGCAATGCATGCACAATCACCAGCTTAGGCTGCAGCGATTTTCAGAGGACGCTGGGGGGGGGCAGTTCAACCTCACCTGCTGCTCCCAGACCACACATTCGTGCATTACTGCCAAGCCTGGTGATAGCGTAATGTCAATTGATTGTCTGCTTTTCGGTGCAAAGTAAAATCAGTAGCGTAGCTAAGGGGGTGCAGGGGGTAGCAAATGCACCAGGCTACAGCTGCTGAGGGGGCAACATCAGGGGCTGGGGAGCAACATTGGGGCAACTACACCTGCCTGCAAGTTACTTTGGGCTGCAGCAGCCCCGCCAGGCACATTGGATTGGGGGGGACGGTTGTCTGCTGTTATTGCCACATGCGTGTATGTGCATGACTTGAATTCGGCTGCAGGCTTGTGGGGCAACAGGCTACACTGTTCTCCCTCCCAGCAGCCGGGAGGGAGTGGGAAAGCCCCTTGGAGGGGGGGTCAGGGAAGCCACGCCTGGGCAACCCTTGTTCCGTGCTTGGGCAAGAAGGAGAGCGAAGGGTCAAGGCGGCAAAAGCTAACTGAGCAGAGAAAGTTTCCAGCTCTGCTCTTCTGCACCTGAGACCTCGGCAAGGCTGTGGGAGGTCTTTGGGGGCACCTTGGTGTGGGGGGGGCACTGCAGCCCCCCCTGCGGAGAGTCAACAGTTGCCTGCGAGTGCTGAGGCAAGGGAGCTTCCCCTGTGGGGCTGCCAACCACATCCACTTCCCATGCTATTTTCCATCAGCAGCAGCAGCTGGAGGGAGGGAGGGAATAGGAGGCGCAACATCTCTATATCTCCCTTTCGGCCACAGAGCACAATCCTATGTCATGGTTTTTATTTCTGAACCATATTTTATTATACTTGCCACTGAGTGGGTTTTCAGGCTTCTTAGTAGAATTCTATACATCTGAATGTCTTCCAAAACCCCCAATACTTAGAAGTAAGTCCCATTGTGTCCAATGGGGCTTACTCCCAGGAAAGTGTGGAGTGGATTGCAGCCTCAGTCAGGCACGGCTTCCTCCCGCCTGCCCGCCCCAAGTTTCCCCCCCCCACCAGCCACTGCGAGCCAGCAAGCCTTCCTTTCACTCACTCACTGCCAATCCTAGGCACATCTACTCACAAGTAAGTCCCATTATAGTCAATGGGGCTTACTCCCATGTAAGGGCGGATAAGATTGGACCCTCAGCCAGTCAGGCGTGGCTTCCTCCCACCTGCCTGCACTGAGTTCTCCTTCTCCCCCAGCCACTGGGAGCCACCGAGCTCCATAGCCTCCTCTTCCCCCCACCCCCATGAGGCAGCTACGGGACTGTGCCCGCCAAACAAAACAGCCACCTGGCAGGGGGGCATGCCCCTACCTCCCCTCACATGCTCCACAGGGCTTGTCTCAATGTAGCCCATTGCTCCTGTAGTTCAATGTGCCTGGTTGGTGGGGCATGCACCAATGGTGGCAGACAACTGCTTCTTCCCCCCCCCCAATAAAATGTGCCTGGCAGGGCTGCAGCAACCCAGTGAAAGCCCTCAGAGGGAATGGAGGCAGGGAGTGACCTCTTCCTCTGGAGGAGTGCTTAGGGTGAGTAGGAGGGCAGTGGTGCTGGGGGGAGGTAGCAAGCAGCTTGGAGGATGTGGCAGATTTATTTGGCACTGATTTTAAAAAGTGGGTATGAAATAAAAACCCGGGACTGACGTCAGTTCCAGGGCATCATCTTGAGCTCTGCACCAGGCAGCAGGATTGTCAGCTACACCACTGTGTAAAATTTCCAAAGAATATAACATCAGCCACCTTTTCCCAGTGGTGATGGAGTTTTTGTGCTTGGAAAATGGTTTGGGACAAGCAGGGAGGCCTGTCTGGCCAGAGGGGTGAACAGGACCAGGTTTCAGGAGGCCTGGGCTGCAGCCAGCTTTCTTTGCTAGGTGGAGCAGCCACATTTCCAGGTGTGGCTTCCAATACACAAATGAGAAATCAGTTACTTTCTCACACAACAAACAGAAATGTACATAACGGAATGTATAAAAGTCAGTAGGGGAAGCGGTGCTTGAAGCTGTGACCTGCATAAAGCGTGGCTGCCCAGCAAATAAACACACATAGTGTTTCTTGAATTAGCAGAGCTCTGCAGCCAGGTAGGTGGGGACTGGAACATGACTTGTGGGGGAGTAGTGGCTGCCATCAATTTTTGGTGTGTGAGATTTTTAAAACTACATACTCTTAAAATTCAGCTCTCATTTTTTAGATGGAAGCTGTCATGTAATAAATTAAAAAGCCAGTTTCCTCCCTCCCCCCCACCAAAAAAAAAAAAAAAAATCCCAGGTGGGGTGATGCAATGGCAATATACTCACATGACAATATATTCACTGGCCTGGCCCTATTTCAAGTTCAAAGGAGCTTAGGCCCAGTTCAAATAAGAGTGTGACCTTTCAACTGGAGAAGTTCATTTTTCAAACTCCCTCTATTCCAAATTCAGTCCTACCATTCACTACCATTTATATTTCTTCCTAATTCAATAAAATTCAGTTTTTTTGCATTGGCATAGATAAGCTGGGGACAGGGGGATCCACTGCCACCCCCCATGGAGGAGTGATAGTTTTCTGCTGTCTCTCTTGGGGTAGGAGGTGACAGCACTTATTCTTGTTGCTTTGGCCCTACCACCCACCCTTGCCTCCACATGGTTCCAAATGGAGCGGTTTCCAGGGCCAGGGCAATTGCCCAGAGGTGGAGGTTGACAGCACAGGCACGGGGGCTGACATGATGACACGGGAACATCATCACGTCACCCAGCCCCAGGTACCCCCCCTCCCAGCGACTCTACTGGTTTCATGACATCCATCAGCTCCACAACGCAGCATTGTCATAGCTTATCTTCACTTGAGTCCTAATTGTGTGGTTGAGAAACAGCACAAAACCAATAGCAGCCTTAGTTTCCACCAGTTCAATGTTTCTATTCTGTTGTCTTGCTTTTTGTTTATTTTGTCTTCATTCACCTTAGATTGTGAACACACAGAATGAGCTAATACAGGGCCATTAGACAGAGTGTGCCTTATATGGAGAGACAATGAGTCTCTACAGTTATTATCATTAGGAGCCTTAAAAAACTCTCCCTTAAAATCTCAGAGAATAGACAACAGCTGTAGCATCACATCTCTGTCTGAAATTCAGAAAGACAGGATGTTGTATAAATTCACCTAAGCAGAGATTAAAATCAGTGTAATCTTTTGCTGGCAGAGGCCACAAGGAACCTGGCCCATCAGCAAATATGTGCTTGGAATTTGGTTACAGGGACTGTTCTGCCTTCTAAGCATTCTTGAATATGACATTTTTCTGGCCTCACTGAGATGTCCAGAACTGGGGCAGTATTATTGCCATTGAACACACCACATTTTTTTTTCTTCCAGTAATATGCATTTAAATTCTCAGTGGTAAAAATGTAGAAAAAGTTACAGAACCTATAAGATTACAGTCCAGAGTGATTGAGGTTGTAATCCAATGGTCGACTTGGACAATGGTCAAATGGGCAGGAGGTGTGATCTGGAGGTTGAAATGTTGCCTAAACAGGATCAGCAGCCTTGGATGAGAGCAGTGGCATGGCTAAGATGGTGCAGGGGGTAGCAGTTGCACTGGGCAACAAGCTTGGGGGGGGCAATTAGCTGAGCTTGACACTGGTGACCAAAACTGTGAAAATCTTGGTATGGATGAATAATACCATCATGTTATATATCATTGGAAAGGTAATTTAATACAGAATGCAATGAAACAAGGCACTGAAATATCTGTTTTCTATCAAAAGTTATGGCCAATTAACCAGAAAATGAAAACACAACTGACTTGTGGAACAAAAAGTGAATTTACTTAACTCCAAACTGACCTACAAGACTGTTTGTTCTGAGTGCCAATGAGATGTTATGATGATACAACATGGAACCAATAAATTTTTTATTTATTTGCTAAATTAAATTTGATTTTGTCATGCCGGGGGGGGGGGCCCTACAAAATCTTCTTTGACTACAGGCTACAGATAGATGCCTTAGCTATGCCACTAACTGGGGGGAGGCAGCAAAGCAAGTTGGTGGTGAACTGCTGGGGGGGAGGAGGTGGGTTCCTCCCAATTTTCACTTTTTAAAAAGCCTGGGTGTGATGTCACTTTTGGTTGTGACATCACTTCCGGGGCAACATTTTGAGATTGGCACTGGGCTACACAATCATTAGCTACTCCACTAGATGGGAGACTGAAAGCTAAAGACCGAAGTCACGGACGGATGGATCTCTGTGGAAAAGTGTAAAGGAAGTGTGGAGGGGTCAGATGGCAAGATGACACCTGAGGCATGATTGGCAGCTGCCTATGAAAGCTTGGAAGTGCAAAGGGCTGGTAAAGCCAGGATGGTGGCTGCACTATGAAGGAAATCATTTGGAGAAATGGAAAGTTCTATTAATCTCTCTCATGGAACAATACCTGTAAAACCCCATTGCTAAAAGGGGGTTTATGTCTAGCTTGCCTACATAATCCGCCTTGAATCTACAACAGGGGTCTCCAAACTGTGACCTGGGGGCTACATCAAGCCTGTCCAAAGATTTTATCTGGCCCACAGCAACTTGGTTTTTTCGTCATAGAATTTGCTAATGTTTGACATTTTTACTCATTATATATCATTTCTCAATTTAAATACACATTGTTTCTGATCACATTTCTCTTTTGCTCTGAATTATGCAGATTAAAAATGATCCAATTAAAACTTATTCATTTATTTAAATTTCATTTATTCATTTATAAAACCATTTCTTTTGGCCTACAAAAATGTGTAAAATATATGATGTGGCCCTTATACTGAAAAGTTTGGAGACTCCTGATCTATGAAAAAAGTGGTATATAAATATTGTATTAAATAAATTTGCAGCCCAATCCTAACCTGCACTGGAACAGGCTGGCTGGCTGGCTGGCTGGATACAGTGCAGGATTTGAGGTGGATGAGGCATAACTCTGAGTAAGAGGATTTATTTCCCCTTACCCTGTGTTGTGCAGGGTAAGCACTTTCAGTAGCACAGCAACTGCTATCACCACAGGGATCTGAAATCTTGACCTAGTAATGAATTGCTGCAGACAGACTTTGAGATCTTTCCAGTCTCAATTTTAATATGCTATTGAGGGTCATGGAGTAACATAATTTAAAATCCTTGTTCCTTTCTTTACATTGGTAAGCTTCATGCGGGCTTCCACTGACTGCATTTTTAGTGGCCTGTCCAGTTTTACAAAATGCAGACCAGCTTCTGGTTCATGCTATGAATAAAAGTATTTGGTTTTATCCAGAAGATAAAAATCTGGGTGCTTTTTGTCATACCAACCTTAAGACTTTTTTCCCCCTGTGAAAGCAGATCTGCTAAGCAGGGCTGGAACTGATTTTCAGCCTACCCCCCCCCCCACATGGATCTAATCCTAGGAGACAAGAGGTGCCTTTATAGCCCAATAACCCATCTTACCCCTTTTAGACTTGGCAGCCTAGAGGCAGCACTGTCACATCACATGTTAGATGATGAATCCCCAGCAGGGTCAGGTCAATTTGTTCTGCCAGGAAATGGTGGTAAACCAACTTAGAAAATCTAACAAGTGACATGGGTAAACAGAAGCTGGTTCCCTTAAGTAAGGAAAAGTCATATTCTCAGAAACAGTGTATCCTTGTGGCATCCTTTAAGGCAGGGGTCTCCAAACTTTTGGCCAGAGGGCTGCATCAAATAACTGGCACGGTGTAGAGGGCTAGAAAAAAAATTAAAATATAAAATTTATATAAATAAGTGATGGAACTTAGATGAGTGAATAAATGAATGAATGGGCTCACTGGGAGTTTGGGAACCCCTGTCCTAGAGCAGTATTTCTCAAACTGTGGGTCAGGATCCACTAAGTGGGTCATGAGCCAATTTCAGGTGGGTCTCCATTCATTTCAATATACATTTTACTTTTAATATATTAGACCTGATGCTGCCATGTTATGTGACTGCATTTGGGGAAATGTTACAGATCTATACTTTTAACAGGCTACTATGTATATGCTTTTAACATTGATAGTCATTGGGGCTTACTCCTGGGTAAGTGTGGATAGGGCTGCGGGCTTTGAGATGTTGTACTGGAATTGCAGAAGATCCAGCGCGGAGATAGGATGCAGCGTCAGCAGTGGCCCCTTTAAGGGTTAAGGCCTGGACTTTGAACAGAGGGTGTGCTGCACAGCTGCAGCCTCTAGAGCAGCCATTTTCAATCACACTGGCGTGCTGCAAATAGTCAGCAGTTGTGCTGCGGGCGTTTGGGAGAAGGTCATTTATTTAGGACCATTGGGGGATGTGAGCCCCCCACCAACAGCATGGTGTGCCTTGTCAATTGTCATAAAACTGGTGGTGTGCCTTGACAATTTAAGTACCTTATCAGTGTGCCATGAGACAAAAAAGGTTGAAAATCACTGCTCTAGAGTCTCTAGAGATATAAGGATCACCTGATGCAGGAAGGGTTTGTGGGTTGTATTGAGAGTGGGGGAGACTTTCTGGCTAACTGACCTTTTAACTCATGGACTGACTCATGGCTCTGTTTATTGGACTGACTTCCTGGCTTATTGACTGTTAACTCACGGACTGACCCATGACGTTGCTGATGAACTGATGGACTGCTGTGTGACTTACTGGACTTTTGAATGGATTAACTGGCATACTAATGGACTAATCAAACAGACTGCTGAGTGGTGGAGAGCTGAGGTGGTGCTGTTGTACCTGAAAGGTCTGCTGTTTGGAGAACTGGGAGGAGGCACCCTGCAGACTAACAGGTACGCCACCTACCAGTCTCCTTCCTGCTGGGGCCCAAGTAGTTCCTGCAGTCTGCTAGATCTAGCTGTGGTTAAGCTGGGGGAACTAATTAGCTTAAAGTGAACATTGGATCTCTAGGCAAAGCTCAGAACTTGGAGCTTGGCAGAACCAATATTTGGGGAATTCTTAAAAAAACAGATCAGCAACTGCTTGGGAGGGTTAGAATGGTTCTTCTTTATTTTAAACACATTTTAAAACTTCTTGTTTTATTGGCAACCTTCAGTCTCGAAAGACTATGGTATCACGCTCTGAAAGGTGGTTCTGGAACAGCGTCTAGTGTGGCTGAAAAGGCCAATCCGGGAGTGACAATCCCTTCCACACCAGGAGCAAGTGCAGTCTGTCCCTGGTCTGTCTCCCTGGCTATGGGCCTTCCTTCTTTGCCTCTTTGCCTCAGACTGTTGGCCAAGTGTCTCTTCAAACTGGGAAAGGCCATGCTGCACAGCCTGCCTCCAAGCAGGCCGCTCAGAAGCCAGGGTTTCCCACTTGTTGAGGTCCATTCCTAAGGCCTTCAGATCCCTCTTGCAGATGTCCTTGTATCGCAGCTGTGGTCTACCTGTAGGGCGCTTTCCTTGCACGAGTTCTCCATAGAGGAGATCCTTTGGGATCCGGCCATCATCCATTCTCACGACATGACCGAGCCAACGCAGGTGTCTCTGTTTCAGCAGTGCATACATGCTAGGGATTCCAGCACGTTCCAGGACTGTGTTGTTTGGAACTTTGTCCTGCCAGGTGATGCTGAGAATGTGTCAGAGGCAGCGCATGTGGAAAGCGTTCAGTTTCCTCTCCTGTTGTGAGCGGAGAGTCCATGACTCGCTGCAGTATAGAAGTGTACTCAGGACGCAAGCTCTGTAGACCTGGATCTTGGTATGTTCCGTAACTTCTTGTAAACTTTTAATTTACTTACAATTGATTTGATTTTGTCATATGGGGGCTGTTAAACATTTTCCTGCTTGATGATGTCACTTTTCGTCATAACATCACTTCTAGATTAATGACATCACTTCTGGTGATCCTGATAGATTGTCATAAAAGTGGGTCCCAGTGCTAAAAAGAAGCACTTTTTAGTGGTCCAGCAAGTCTCTGTCAAGCTTCTGCTTGAAGAACCTCTTCCTCCTGCATCTTCTCATCCACTAGATGAACATCTCATATGTTCTTTTGATGCCACTGAAATATACAAACTGATGTCATGGCTGGGTTTTGCAATGCAAATTACTACTAGGACTAGTGATGTAGTAAGGGGGGTGTAGTGGGTGCAGACTGTACCGGGTGACACAACTACTGGTCAAAATTGTGAAAAGCTTGGTATTTTCAAAAAAATGCCATCATGTTTTATATATATATATCATCATTTGATGGGTGACTTAATGAAGAATGCATTTAAACAATTTGTGTTGAAATATTTGTATTCTATCAAAAGTTATAACCAAATAACCAGAAAACAAAAACACAGGTACGTTATGTAACAATAAGTGGATATCTGTCACTCAAAACAGACCAATGAGCTTGTTCCAAGAGCCAATGAGGTGCTGTTATGGCACAACAGGGAACCAATCAAATGTTAGTATAATTCAGCTCTCATTTCCATGTATCAGAGCTAATACTAGAACTCTTATTCAGCTGTGTGTCATCAAATTGGCCACTGGTTTTTTTTGTTGGCTATGGATTTGTTCGGTGACCTGTACTGTTATAAATTTAAATAAAGTTAATGAGGTTTACACCAACCCTAGTGACGTCACTGCATTTAGGTTGTGCATATGATATTGTAATTTACTCTTTATGGTGTGGTACAGGAGGTGGCCCATCATGCAGGTGACTCACTGAGCTCTAGTGATGCCTCTGACTAGGATTACTGCAAGTTTGGTCTGTATCTTGGCAGTGATTTTCATGTGCCTCAGCACATTGTTATTAAGCATACCTCTTAGGTATGCGAGGGAGAAGCACATCTTCAAAGATTTGGTTCTAAAGCAGAGGTTCTTAACATTATGTGCCTCAGGTACCTCAAAGAAAATTTCAAATTGCTCACACATACCCCTCAAAAAATATTTACGGTATATATTTTATTCCTTTATTGTCGTTCCATTGTTGTTATTTGCTCTTTTTCTTAAACTGCATTGAACATATGTGGCAAAATGTGGAACTTCAAAAAAAATTTTAAAATGACAATCATAAGAAAAACATGTATATCAAGGCAATGGTTTATATTCATCCTTGGAGCACCTCACACATACCCCTGAACCCCATTCACCACTATAGCGGTGCAGGCCTTGTTCGAAATGTAAATATACCCAGAGAAACACACGCATATTGTCAATGGTGACCAATAAAAGGGCATTTTTGTATGCACAATGTTATCAGTGTTTTGTTAGCTATACAAACATGGGAGTGGTAAGAGCGATTCTTAGTATTTGGTCAGGAATTAAACAAGCCTGCAAGGGGTTTTAAGGTAGTGACCTACCCATAGCTTATCTTAGTATCCATAACAACCATAACAATTATACAAATGTTCTGTATTGTGAGAGAATGATAGATGAGCTATTCTGCTGCTGGAATGCGCTAATGAATCAATCATCAATGAATTGGAGGTTTTGTAACAATCAGCTTCTATTCTGTCATTCTTAGCTCTGCCGTCCTGCTGAAGTCATAAAGCAATCGAGCCATAAAACTGAATATAAAATGGTCTGGCAGTTTCAAAATGCTTCAAACTAAACAGACAGAAAAATCTAATCTTCTTGTGGAAGGAGTCATTTAACTACCCTCCTATTGGCCTCTCCTGTAGTAACTCCCAAAGCTGGTGTACACTGCTTTGCTTCACAATACACACTAGTGACCCACAATAAATATATTCATTCATTCATTCATTCATTCATGTGTCCTCTTGTGAGCCCAAAGAACAAAAGAAGATGCCTATAGCATCCCTGCATGATTTACTACTCTGTTCTTGCCTAGTTCCAAATAGTATTCTCAATGGGGAGGTAATTCTGCCTTGTGTCTGCATTGGGAGTGATTGGACCATTCAATTGTTCCCAAAACTGATGTGGAGCTGAATTATTTGCCCTCAGAGAAGGCTGCCTATTGCATCTCTGCATGAATTCCTGCTCTGAATGTGCTTCCTGCCGATCAGAAGGCATGCCCAAAACAGTCATGTAAACAGAGGCTGGGCTCCTCTAAGTGCAGGTCATTTTGATCCTTTTAAGTTCTTAAAGTAAACCCAGAGCAGGGAACCGAGAAATGCCTGCAATTATAATGGGGGGGGGGGGGAAGGGAATGTGTCTCAGCTGTCTGATGTTGACTTCCATCAGAAGTCTGGGGAAACAGAACAGTGGTAGGAAATAATAGAGCTATAACTGTTCATTGCTTTGTGGAAGTCACTTTGCCAACCCATTTTTCAAATAGCTTAGGACACATGATCACTACTGCATTTGTTTCTGTCAAGATGGAGCTTTTACGTGGCTTGCCCAGGCTGCACAACTACATTTATAACACAGTATGTCTTAATGAATGAGTAATGAGAGTTCTCACATATGTTTTCCTCTAAGACTAAATAGTACAGCATTGATATGTGACTGCCCTTCTGCTAAGATGTAGTACTTTTCTGCAGCCACATGAGGGTATGCATGCCAGTATATTAATAAATACATTGAAATGACCTCTGACAGTCTAGGTGTACCTTCTCTGAAATTCAGGATGGCTGCATTCTTGCAGTACTAATGCTTTTAGCCTAATGCTCAAAGTAAGCCACAATGAAACAGCCAACTTTATGCAAAACTATTATTAGAATTTATCAAAGGAAAAAAACACAGCTTTCCTACACCTGATGAGTCTACAAATCCTCCCGGCCTTCTGACAATTGTCTTATTTATTCCTAGTTAGCAACTGTTACCCTGCACATGCCCGATCTCATCTGATCTTCGAAGCTAAGCAGGGTCAGGCCTGGTTAGTACTTGGAAGGGAGACTGCCTGGGAATACCGGGTGCTGTAGGCTTATACCATAGTCTTTCAAGACTGAAGGTTGCCAAGCATTCTTGCAGTTCAGAACCCAGCTTTGGAGAAAAAATAAAAATAAAAAAAAAGTGGCCAGAAGTATTTGTAAGACATAAACAATAGGAAGGGTTAGTCATCCACCAGTTTTGCTCTGCAAAGTCCTTCCATATTTGCCCTCCTCAGGCCCCTGGTGCTACCCCATGCATGGGGCTGAGGACATTTCAGCTGATCTGGTTTGGTCACAGGAATCCTGTATTTGCCTTGTGGCTGAGAGGCTGCAAGTCTCACGGAGTCCTAGGGCAGCTCACCATTTCAGTCCTCCCTCCACCCCATTTCTGCTGCCCATAGCGTGCATTTCATTAGCAATTTATAGGCTCTCTGCAACACTATTATGTTCCTGTATTCCAGGCACACATGCAAAATGTGGGAGAAGAGAACCCAGTTTCTGGGAATCTGATCTGTTGAAAGCTTTCTTTTTCCTTTTTTTCCTGCATATTTTTTTTTCTGCACTGATGTAATTTGAATTGCAGCACAATAAGCAAATTTTATTTTTTTAGCCTTTGACAGCACTGAGTTAAAAAAACAAACAAACCAGGATTTACTTGACATATGGATGCCTGCCAAAAAAAAAAAAATGGTTCCAGTAGAGCCGGGCTGGCTGATGCAAATGTACCCTGCCAGCCAGAGACATAGATGGAGCCCAGAACTGTTACCCTGCGCATGCCCGATCTCTTCTGATCTCGGAAGCTAAGCAGGGTCAGGCCTGGTTAGTGCTTGGATGGGAGACCACCTGGGAATACTGGGTGCTGTAGGCTTATACCATAGTTTTTCGAGACTGAAGGTTGCCAACCAGAACTAGTAGTATAGCCAGAGGGAGGGCGGCATGGTAATTATAGCAGGTGCCACAAGGACACATGTAAGCAGCTCTTCCCAGTAGCTGTTGGAGCTATTTGGGGCAGCAATGACAATGAGCAGGTGGCACCTGCTTTCTTTGTCCCACCTGCTATACTTATCACTCCGCCCTCCCTCTGGCTATGCTGCTGACCAGAATGTTCAGCGTCTTATTCTGTAGCTAAGGAAAGCTGTACCCACTATAGATAGGTTTATCTTCTGCTCAAGATGGAAGTGTAGTAGCCTCTTCATATGGTCAGCTTTTAATGGGACAATACTGCTGAAGGTAAATCAAAGTAGAAGAGGTTATTAGCAGGTGCAGCTTCTCTTGCCTCTGCCTCACAAGCTTCAACCACCTGTTTCCCTGTTTCCATCTGTATTCCTGGCTGGCAATGAATATTGAATGGAGTCATATTTTTTAGATGAGCGAAGGCTCAAGGGCTAGTAGCATTGACTCTACCACAATCCCAATATCTTTTTCCTGGTTCATCACTGATGATTTTAATACTTGATATTTAATAACTGACATTGGATAGTACATATTTGACAGTTGACAGGTCAAAGCATTTGATATTTCACAGTCATTGATTGGTATGTTCAGTATTATAGTATGTGATGGTCTACACCAGTGGTTCCCCATCTGGGGGGTCATAACCTCAGGTACTGCATTCGATCGTTGGGGAGGGTGGCAACCCAGCAGAGACGCATAGGTGACACCTGTCACTTCCATGTTCTCCTTGCTACAGCTAATTACAGGGAGGTAAGAGGAATTTTTACAGGTCTTCTTACTTACTTGGGTTCTTCCGGTTGTCCAGCAGCGGCAGTGTCAGGGAGAACCCAGGAATGATGTATGCTGTTGCCTACGTGTCCTCCACTGGGTCCCAACCTTATCTTAAAGGGACAGGAGATTGGGAACCACTGGTCTACACAATATTTAGCATTTGATTCTATTTGATTGTTGACATGTAATGGTGTAATGGAAGATCAGAAGATCATCAGGTGGATGATGTGGTGTTGACAGCGATTCCCTGTTTTGACAGCTGTTTGACAGCTCTGGGAAGGGCAGGGCTGGCTCCACAGCTGTAATCAATCAAGGCCAATGGAGACCTGGATGGACACCTGAGCTTCATTGGACCTTGATGGGACTTTGCATGGACTCATGGACTGAAGAGATAGCTCAGCTGAGCCTAACTTGGACTTAACAAGGTAGCTCACAGCTGAGCTGAATTTGGACTTAACAAGGGGCTGCAGGATAAAAGGCAGCTTCAGAAGGAGCCAAGTGCTGGCCAAGCAGGACGCTGACCCAGCCGGAAGCCGGACGCTGACCAAGAGGGCTATCTGACCCAGACCTACAGGAAGAGAGGACTGCCAGGACCCTGCTGGAGGAGACACACTGCTGGAGAGGAGGAACTCTACTGCAGAAGACTGGACTGTGTTTTGGAGACGGATTGGACTTGGAGGCTTCAGACGTTACCCCCGGAGTTAAGTGGAGTTTTGGGGAGGGAAAGCCTCTGGACAAGGGGACTTGCAGGGAGTGGCTGTGTTTGTAGCAATAAATTCTTGTTATTTGCTATAGATAAGGAGTTCTGTGTTCATTCCATTGCACACTGCAGCTGTTGTTCCTGGAAAAGGAGGGTGTTAATTAGCCAAAAAGCGGGCATTAAAAGGGAGTTGGGATATTTGGACGGGACAAATTGCCGTGGTCGGCAGGAGTCGAGAATTTGGCAGAACAAATGGATATAATATTTGACAGGTGACGTGCAATTGCATTTTGACTGCACATGCCTGATCTCATCTGATCTCAGAAGCTAAGCAGGGTCAGGTCTGGTTAGTACTTGGATGGGAGACTGCCTGGGAATACCAGATGCTGTAGGCTTATATACCATAGTCTTTCGAGACTGAAGGTTGCCAACCATTCTGATAGATTTACACAGTGGTATTTTGTACTTGGAAATATTTAAGAAATGATAACTTATGAGATGTTAATTTTGATGCCTGCCAAAACAATCTAGAAATGCCAACAATTCTAAAAGGCTTGCATTTTGAATTTTAAAATTTCATGCTAAGTTTTCAATTCCAATTCTGAACACAATATTTTTACATCACTGATTGCAAGGCAAAATTGGAAATGGCAGCATCTTTCAAATAAATATTTGCAAACATTTGCTGTTGCTGTACTTTATGCTCATGTGGGATTTTCATCCTCCACAATTTCAGCCCACTTTTTCTTTTCTTTTTTGTCTTTGTTCCTTATTTCTTTGCCACCCACACAGGCAGCAGGGAGCATTTTCCCCATATGTGCAATATCTCTCTTCACAGCACATTTGAAAGTTCTGATGTACAGCAAATGACAGAATTATGTCAAAATGCACTTTGGCTTTTGTTTCTACCAGGACCAAATTACACTCATTTTGAATTACCTGATTAGGCAAGTTCTTTTCACAAAGCATTGAAGACTTTTCTTATTATGATTATCCATAATAATTAGGCCTTTCTTCAAGGAAAGTCTATAAATAATTCAGTTGAATTAATTAGCAGATGGAAACAGTAAATTCATCATTCATGTCACAGTTTAGTAAGTTATGGGCTCCTGTAGGTTCTCCTTAAGAGAATAAGGTATGAGTAAGCCAACATAATCAATAAAGATCCCTCAAAATTTGCTTCACTGATAATAAACAAATTGAAGGGGGGGGGGAAACAATACACACCTTGCTCTTCTTTCTTATATTTGACTCAGCAATACTAACCAATTGCCCTTGGCAAGCAATATATTGAGAAATAGAATAGTGGAACTGAAAAAAGGTGGGGTGGGGGGAAGATCTATTGTAGGGGTGACCAAACTTGCTTAACGTAAGAGCCATGTACGATAAACTTGTCTGAGAGCTGCAAGAAGTATTTAAATTCTTAACAGGGCAATCCAAGCTTGCCCCTGAGCTGGGACAAGCCCCTTGTGCTATCTCCTCTCCTGAGCATCATGAATATGCTGTAAAGCCCATTCACAGTTACTGAAGAGTCAGCTAGAACAGTGCAAGGAAATTTACGCCCTAAATTTACTCACTGTGAATGTTAAGCTTCTGTTTTAATCCAGTGGCCTCTCCGTTAATACCTGGTAAATAATTTTAAGCTTTGAAAATTTATTTACTCATTTATATTATACTGTGATGCAAAAAGGAACTCAGCCAACATATTTTAACAAACCATGCATTATATGTCAGAGAACTGCGTGTGGCTCCTGAGCCATGGTTTGGCCACCCTGAATCTATTGTCTTCCATTTTTACTCCCCATCTTTCTCAGATAATGGTTCTTTTTGGTTTTACTTATCCAGAGCTTACTGGACATCAGTACGTTAATGTTGATCCATACTTGCCTATTCGCAGCATGTTGACTGAGGCAAGACCTAGGCATGATGGAAGACACATGATTGTCACAGAAAATAGCAGCCCATATCTCTTCCTATTCCTTTCTCCACTGGTAATATAAAACACTGGCAGTTTCTCCATCCCCAGAAGCCGGACACAGTGAAATGGAGTGGAAGCAGGAAAATTCTTGTGGTATGACATCACATCACAGTTTTGGTATCTCTTGATGTTACCGGAGGAGATAGTCAATAAGGGACTTTTGTTCCCAATGGCAGCCACATATCTCACATCTCCTGTCATCTCTGTTTCCAGTCTATCACGTATGTGAGATGGAACCATGAACACCACAGCAGACAAAATTTCCATATCACATCAAATGCAGTATTTAACAGAAACAGCTTACACATTTGTAATATGTAACAGTTCATGATTGTATAAACCAGGCCTTGGTAGTTTTCAAAAAAAGCTCCCCTCAAGTGATATGTTTATATCTGGTGGGCAAATCTTTTATCTTCCACAGATCCCCAGCATGTTTTAAAGTTTTCTGGAGCATAGTCTCTGGCAGGGGTGCCCAAACCCCAGCCCAGGGGCCATTTGTGGCCCTTGGGGACCCCAATTTGGCCCACAGGGAGCCCCCAGTCTCCGATGAGCCTCTGCCCACTAGAGACTTGCTGGAGCCCGCACTGGCCTGACATGACTGCTCTCAGCATGTGGGCCAACTGTTCAACCTCTTGCATGAGCTGCAGGCCAAGGGCTCCCTCCTCTGCTTGCTGTTTTATGTATATGAAGCAGCAATGGCAGCAAAGGAAAGGCTAACCTTGCTTTGCACAAGGCCTTTTATAGCCCTTGAGCTATCACAAGACCTTCATTCATTCATATGTTCCATCTCTAATATACTCATTTATGTAAATTTATTCAAATTTTAAATGCAGATTAATTCATTTTTCCTGGCCCCCAACACAGTATCAGAGAGATGATGTGACCCTCCTGCCAAAACATTTGGACACCCCTGATCTATGGGGTGCTTTCAGTGCACACAGGATACTGGCGGGGTAGTGTCAGTTCAAACAAGCAGGGGACAGCACTCACAGCAGTGGTGGCACTTAGTGAATCATTAAAGGATGGGTGGGAGAGTGCAGAACTCTGCCTCAGGAACCCTAACAACCTAGTGCTGGCATTGGCACTGGCCAAGTCTGCTAGGCCTCATGGTTATCCCACATAAAATGAAAACAGAGTGGGTTCTCCTTATCCTCAGGCTTGGCATCCACGGATCTGAATACCTGTGGATGCTGAGCCTGTGGCTGGAAGGCTTCAGAAGACCTCCTGGACAGGGTGACCAGATAAAATGGAGGACAGAGTATCTGTACCTTTAACCATTGTATAGCAGAGGGAATTTTGGCAGGTGCAGCTGGGCAGGAGGTTTGGCTCAGTTGGTAGAGCTGCCACCTTGTATGCCTGAAGATCTGAGGCTGCCAGTTCGAAACAACCGGAAGTACCCGAGAACTGACGACACACTGATATACTGATGAGCTGACCCTTGGTGGCAGAGAGGAGTTACTGTCAAGTGGAGCGTGGGAGGCAAAGGGCCAGAGAGAGGCCAGACCGGGAAGGAATCCAGCTGGAACAAGGAGTTCTATGAAAGACTAGAACTATTCAATTGTAAAAATCCCTACGGGGGTTTAGAACAGCCTGCCTATGTAAACCGCCTTGGATTAAAGTCTGAGGAGAAATCTGATGACCAAAGAAAGGCGGTATACAAATACCTGTATAAATAAATAAAATCCCCTCTTCTACACAATGGTTAAAAGTATAGGCACTCTGCCCTCTGTTGCATCTGGTCACCCTGCTCCTAGATTTGACCAAAAGTGGCTTCAAGTCGAGGCCTTTAATTCTTTTTCAATGTATAATACCAGTATTTTCACAACTCTGCTCTCTGAGCCAGGACAATAACACAGCCTCAATATCTTTTTCAAGAGAAACACCATCCAGAGTTAATGGGCTGGAATGTTTTTCAGTCCTGCCGTGAACTGCAGAAGGCTGGATTCCTCTGAACCAGCAGAGAGCTGCATTAATTGTAGGACTAGGCACAAGCTTGAACATCCATTTGTGCAAGAAGAAACATGTGACCCCTGAAGCTTCTACACTGCACGCACCACCCCCACCCCACCCACCCCCGCGCAGCCTTGGATACTTGATAGAAGTCTGGGTTTTTCCAGCTATAGAAAATAAATTATCTATAATTACAGGATGCAGAAAAAGTGGCAGTCCAAAGCCTCCAAAAACTAAAGGCACTTCAGAAAAACATCCTAATTTGTATTGGAGGAAAAGTAAAAATCAGCTCACATTCAATAGTGTAGCTGGGGAGGGGGCAAAATGGTAAACACTGTAGGCGCCACAAAGCAACATGTAAGCGGCCCCTCCCACTTGGTGTAAGAGCCATTCCGGGCAGTGACAGCAATGTGCAGGTGCTCACTGAACCAAATGGTGTCTCCTATGTGTGGCCGTCACTGCCCTGAATGGCTCTGACATCAAGTGGGAGGGGCTGCTTACACAGTGTCTTGTGTGCCTTCAGTATGTACTGCCCCTCCTCTATGTACGCTACTGCTCACATTCCTAACTTTTTAGATCTTAAAACCACAAACTGATAACATCTTTATTAGGGCCACTCCAAATGATACAGACTTTCACGGAAAGCTTTCAAGTTCTCTAGATCATAACATCAGTTAGCAAAACAAGAAAAAGGAAAGTAAACTGCATGCCCAAAACCTTGAATACTCCTAAAGTTGTTTTATTTTTTTAATTCCACCCATGAAATGCGTCCCAAGAGTAACCCATATCCATTGATGCTATCAGAGCCATGCAAGCATGCTTTTTATTTTAATGATATGCATAATTTAACACAGAAATAAACTGTAGCTCCCAGGCCATAATATATTTCCAATTCCTATAGCACATGTCCTTTAAAACACTACAGCATTTGGGGTTCTTCATTCTAGAACAGGGATGCCCAAACCCCGGCCCTGGGGCCACTTGCGGCCCTTGAGGCCTCTCAATGAGGCCCTCAGTGAACCCCCAATCTCCAATGAGCCTCTGGCCCTCTGGCGATTTGTTGGAGCCCACACTGGCCCAATGCAACTGCTCTCAGCATGAGGGCGACTGTTTCACCTCTCGCATGAGCTGTGGGATGAGGGCTCCTTCCACTGCTTGTTGTTTCATGTCTGTGATGCAGTTGTGGCAGCAAAGGAAAGGCTGGCCTTGCTTTGTGCAAGGCCTTTTATCGGCCTTGAGCTATTGCAAGACCTTCATTCATTCATATAAGTACATCTCTAATATGTAAACTATGTAAAATATGTAAACATTTATGTAAGCTTATGTAAATTTATTCAAATATTAAATGTAAATTAATTCTTTTTCCCCCCTGTCTCAGAGAGACAATGTGGCCCTCCTGACAAAAACTTTGGACACCCCTGTTCTAGAAAAAAGACACCTGAGGGGGGACATGATTGAGATGTAAAAAATTATGCAAGGGATGAGTAGAGTGGATAGAAGGATTGTTTTTCCATCTCACATAACACCAGAACAAGGGGCCATCCACTAAAATTGAGTGTTGGGAGAATTAGAACAGACAAAAGAAAATATTTCTTTACCCAAAGTGTCAAAGTTTTTGTGAAAGGGCTCCTTTGAAAATCGACTTCCAAACGTCTTGTTGGGAAGGCATAATAAACTAGAGATTAGCAACTAGAGGCTGTAGGTCAAATCCTGCCCACTGAATGATACCATCAGGCCTTCTCTAGTTGCCAGCTTAAAGACAAGAGAGACTTAAAACAAGGTCACACCTTTTGACAGCGGATTTTGCTTGCATGTCCCAGCTTTTGGGAGCCAGCTGTTCAATCCCAGATCTATTATCATTCTGTGAAAGTGACCCTCTATTTAAACTACCGTAGTCCCCTCCCATCCGCATCTCCCTTATCTGCAGTTCATGAACTTATCTGTCTCTGTCTTATCTTGACTTGTCTTATCATGACTTATCTGTCTCTGTAACCCTTCTGTTGCTATCTCCTGTATCTTTTTGTCTCCTGTACTATTTGCTTCCTGTTAGCATTGCATTGATTGCAGCCCTCCAACCCGCTACCTGTTAGCATTTGTCCTGCATGATGCTAACAGGAAGTGGGTTGGAGGCCTGCAAACAAAGAGACACAGGAGGCAGCGACAGGAAGGCTGCAAACAGAGACAGGTAAGTCATTTGTATGATGGGATATTTGTGAACAGCTTCTTGCTAGCGTCATGCCCTAGAATGCTTTACTACACCACAGTAAGTACAGCGTTTGCGGCTATCTGTAGTTTTGGGTATCCGCGGTGGCAGTGGCAATGTATCCCCCATGGATATGGGGGGGACCACTGTAGTTGCTATCAAGGGAGCTGGTACTAGTGGCATCACTAGGGATTGCATCACCCTGTGCAGGAGGCCAGTACATCACTCCCATGATGGACCTCCTCCCATGCAGTGAGCAGGGCAAAAACCCAGGTTGTGGGCATGGTGATGTAGCACTGCCCCGCCCTCTCTGATTTCTTGGCCAGACCTTTTGATAGAATAGAGATATTTCAAAGCGGTTTGTTTCATTGCATTCTGCTGTAAATTATACATCAAATGGTATATAACATGATGGTATTATTCCTACAAACCGATATTTTAGCAATTTTGGTCACTAGTGGTGTCCCCCCCAAGGGTATCACTTTACTAACACCTTATTGATTCCATGCTGTGTCATAATAGCTTCTCATGGGCACTTCGAACAATCGGTCTCAGTTGTTCTTTTTTGAATTAAAGAAATGTACTTTTTTGTTACATAAGACAGTTGTATTTTTGTTTTCTGTTTTTTGGCCATAACTTTTGATAGAATTGAGATATGTCACTTCAGTTTTCTTCATTGCATTCTGCTGTAAATTACACATTGAATGGTATATAACATGATGGTATTATTCCTACAAACTGCAATTTTAGCACCTGATTCCCCCAGTTCGAATCACTGCCCTTGTGTGTGTTACCCACGCCATTGGTTGGGACACGAAGTAGTACCAGTACAGAGTAGATGCCTGTGAGGCATGATCACATGGGTAGAAACATGAGGTAAGGAGGAGACTGCCTCCTTCAGTTGTAGCCCTAACTGAAACAGTTAACTAACAACATTTTCCTGTTCTTATGCAAGCTTGATTCCTTCCTCCAGGGAAACGATGCAGCTTTTTAAAATTCCCACTTACAGTCTCACTTTTTGTAGAGTCCAAGACACAATTAGAGCTACAAAAGTAATCAATTTGCTGTAAATCTCATTACTGCAGATCCATTAAGGAGCCTTGAAAGGAAAAACAAATCAATGCAGCTTTTATTTAAACTCATTGCCTTTTCAGATTGTGATATATTAGTTTTTTCATGCTATATTTTCCATTTCAAGATAGAGGAGGACACACTTATATGTACACCATGCGAATAATTATGCTCCTAGGACAAGATTCACACTTTTCCCTGTCTAAACATCCAATGGAAGGAGGGTGTGTTTGTGTGTGTGCACATCATGTTGCACTGTCCCAGATATCAAGCACTAAGGCAGCAATTTCTCTCTCCCTTGCTCCATCCCAAAACAGGGCATTCTGAGAAAGATATAATTCAATTCCTTCTAGCAGGTGATGTAGAGCATACAACCCTCTCAGTCGCACAGTTCCTAAATTTGAGTATTCTGAATCGAGCCAAGCTTTCTGTACCAAGTAATCACTGAGTAGGCTACATTCTGGCAAGATCCGCAGAGTAACTGATTGTTTTTGTCTTTTAAAAATTCATGTTTGTTTGTAAAATGTAATGTACGTTGTATCTGTGTGTACACATATGTGTGCACATATACATATATTTGTGTACTTCTTAGGTTTATACTCTCTCTACGATTTCTGTACAGAGTCCTCACCTATCAAATGTTTTTGCCTAATAAAGGTTTTGTTGACTGTTGACTGCTGTTTGTGTGTGTGTGTGTTGCCACCTAATAAAACCATCTTTTGATTGAATATACACAACCAACAAATTCAGCATTTTTTTAAATGAACTATTTGTGGGAATTGTTTAAAGCAGCCAGTTAGAAAAGGCAACACATTGCATTTCATTAAGACATTGTGCTATTTCTTGTATAATGCGTATGCAGTGGAATTTAATATGCATGCCAGAGGTTAGCTGTTAGAACAGTGGTGCTATCAAACCACAACTGGACATTGGAGCTCAGCTTTTTTTACTCCCAGGAGAGTTGCATGGGGGATGCTTGAGCCAAGCCACCTCTGCACATGCGCTAATAATCCAGCACTCCTCACAGCATCCATTTTCAACCACTGTGCCATGGCACACTGGTGTGCCACGAATGGTCTACAGGTGTGCTGCAGGAGTGTGGGGGAGGTTAATTTAATAGTAGGGCCATTAGATGATGTGAGCCCCCACCAACAGCATGGTGTGCCTTGTCAATTGTCAAAAGACTGATGGTGTGCCTTAGTACCTTGTCAGTGTGTCACAAGATGAAAAAGGTTGAAAATCACAGCCTCACAGGATTCAAAGAAAGTGCCCCAAACTCTTGCAGAAGGGAGGGGGGCCACAACATGCCCACATGGTGATCATGCATGTCCTTTATTGTATGGGGCCAGTCCAGGCAAAGAAGTATCCTCTGAATTACCCTAAAGAGTCAGTACATTGAGAACTGGCTATATAATATAATTTCTATACAATCTGGAGGTAGCATAAATCCCCCACATAAAAGATTGCTGTGTTTGATTAGAATGAGATATGTCATTTTTTTATAATCATGACTCATTTTTGTGGCTCTGAAATATAAATGTACATTGTATTAAATGCCGAATTTACAATATTGTGACAAGGGGAATTGTTAGCATAAAAGGCCTAATCTTGCGTTTGTACCATGAAACGTTAATAGATTACTTTTCGCTTCAACCTAATGTTAGAACACATGCTATGCATAAAAAAATCTGCTCCATTCTGACTATGAAAAGGGGTTTTCATAAAGTTAGATATAAGAGGCAGCTCATTGACATTTGCCATAATGCTCGGTGTCATGAGGTAGGTATATAATTTTCAAACGCAGCTCGGTTGCATGGCCTGTCCTCCAGGAGAGCAGAGTCCACTGTACAAGGAAATAGAACTCCCAGATTAAAGTACTCATGCTGAGTCAGTATATATCTATTGCATTTTAATTCCACCCTTCCTCTAAAGTGGTTTCACAGTGATCAGGGTCATGTGGGCACAGGAGGTAGGAGAGGCAGAGCCTCCCTTCCCCTGTCATACTCCAATGAAAATAGCCCCAGAGCCTCACGTGCCTCCAAATAAAATAGTCTCGCATACAGGGAGAGACTACAGCTTGTGGCAGTGACACCTCAGCCTCCCCTGTGATTGTGCTCACCATTCGGTTTCTGAGTGGTTGCATGACCAAAAGGGAGGCTGAGCTGTCGTTGCTGCAAGCTCTAGTCTCTTTGAGACTGTGATTGTACAGGCACTGGAGTAGCCCCCTAAATGTCACGCTTCCGGGTCTGCCTCCCCAGCCTTGGACCTCACCGTATGTCATTGACAGTGATTTACGTAGAGTTAACCCATTTTATTCTGACAACAAACCTGTAAAGTAGGTTAGGCTGAAGGAGAATGACTAGACCAAGTTTCCCCAGTGTGCTTCATGGCACGGAGGCTATTTGAACCTGGGTCTGCCTGGTCCAAGTCTGGCATTCTGTCCACTTGATTACACTGGCAATAATCCAAACATATCTGACGATCATAGGCAAAGCTGCAGGAACATACAGAGTCACAAGTACTGATGCAGCTCCAGCAGGCTCCTGGACAAGGCAAAGGGACAAAAGGTCTATGTGGCTTGTCAGTTGTAATCCCAATCTAGTAGCTAATTACTGAATAAAGTGCACATGGGTTTTGAGTGACCTATTTGACTTGGTGGGAGCTGAAATGGCCTTGGGCTGCACAGGCAACTTCTTATGAGAAGAGATATGAGCAGTTACAGGAGATGAAACTGGTAGCAAAACATAGATTTAAACCTCATGCGTATTGCTAACCATATTGTCCTAAGAGTAATCTGTTAGTGCAACAGAAGCATAAGGCTAAGCATGGCACATCGCTGAATCCAAAGTCACTGAGGCTGCAAACCTATGCACACTTTCCTGAGAGCAAGCCCTATTGAACCCAGTGGGACTTACTACTGAGTAGATATGCATAGGCTTGTGCTGTGAGACTCTTGGTCACCTTAATATGCAAACCTGGATCATACTTTCACGATATAGGAGAACCCAATTATCATGCGGTCTCCCTTTCAGCATTGCCACTTCTGCTGAAGCATCACTTTGCAGGTCAGCAGCTGATGGTGGTGGCTAGGAGAGCCCAATTATCACAAGGACAGGATAAAAAGCCTCTGGGGGCCTTGTGTTTGACACTTCTGCTCTAAACTGTCAGTGCTTCCCATTGGGTAGAACTCGGCAGACAATGTGACTTTAACATAAGGACAAAAGGATGGGAAGAAGCCATGTACACCCACCTGAGTTCCTTGGAAGAAGAGTGGTAAATAAATACATACATAAAACATGACTTAAATATTTAGGAACCTTTTCACCTCTGGTTGGCTTCGTCCAGTTGGCATCCTTCAGTCTTGGAAGACTATGGTATCGCGCTCTGAATAGTGGTTCTGGAACAGTGTCCTCTCCAGTGCGCGAAGCCTGGGTAAAGTAGATATGGAGGATAGACTGTTACCCATGCAGCAAATCCCCCCTCTCCACGTCTCTGAAATGGTCCAATGGAAAGGCAGAAGCCAGTACGGTTGGTTCCAGCGGCATCGCAGGAGTTGCCAGAACGTGACTGTGTTCAGCCATGAACTGCCTCAGGGACTCCGGCTCCGGATTTTGCCTCGAGGTTAAAACCTGAAGCCTTGTCCATAACTGGATGTAGCCACAAGGCAGTGGAGGTTTGGGATCAGAGTTTTCCTTCTCTCAGATGAGCTGCCTTTCCAGGCTAACGAGTCCCATCTACCCGGTGGCTGTTTAGTCACCTCTTACAACAAGTACAGCCAGACTGAGGCCCTATTCTTATCCCCCAGCCCCCTCGTTAAACACGTGCATAGAAAGAATAATCATCATAGGAATGATGAGCAACTGGCTATATTTGCCTCTGCTGTAGAAAAGGTTATATAATACTTCATTATGACAAGATGATAAGTTTTACTAGAGAGTTTCATAATGATGTTCAAAGACATTAGTATGTACTGAAGTGTGAAGAAGGATCGTGCTGTTGCCATAGTAGCCCAAAAATTTTGGGTATTTATCAAGGTCTTTCCTTTCTTCCTTTTGTTATTTTGGTTGCCAAGTACCTGGAAGGAGAAATAAGGAAGGAAGGCGAAGTTCTGGGGGCTTAAAAGGTTTGTAAGTGAGAAATAAAATTAAGGGCCCCATTAAGAGCTCTCAGACCGAGGACTGCAAATGCGGTTTCAGTGCTCCCACGCCTTGTCAAACCTGCAGGAGCGTCAGCCAACATGGGTTCTTCTCAGTTCATATAGCTGAGAGGGGCAGGTGTAGGAATAGCTCAGCCTGTGCACCTGCAATAAGTACCTGCAGGAAAGGGACTTATCTCAAGGGAAATTTTAAATCATAACAAGGTTCTCAGGATGAGCTGAATGAACTCAAAATGCCTTGGAATCATTGATGTAGCTGTAAGAAAGAATGATTACTGATATCCATTGGAAAGTTTTTTATCTGCATATTGAGAAAGTAAAACGTATTATAACTCAGAGCCCTCATGAACATGATGAAATGAGGGAACAGCATGCACAATTTGTGCATGATGCTCTCCTCACACTTCATCCTTATTCAAAATTGAGCTTACCAGTTCCCCCAGTGGAGGAGACTGATGTTGAAACAGCCAGAGGATCCTGGGGAACAGAAAGTATAGAACTGGTAAAAACAAGTTTGGCCCAAGATCTTCTGGTGACTGAGACTGTGTGCCAAACAGTGCATTGTCGACATGGGCACTGCGCAGGGCGGGTGTCACTCCCACGGTCCATGCTTGCTACGCAACTGATGCCAATGCTGCCCCCCCTTTTCCTGGTGGTGAACCAGCAGCTGCCTCTGCCACTCCTCTCCATTCTCCTGCTGCCTGAATTTGAAAAGGAAAAAGGCATTGGAGCAGAAGAGGATGTGTGAAGGGGAGGAGGTTGGTGATGTCAGTGACCCTCTAGCTCACCACTTTCCTCCACACTTCCTCGCCTGAGTCATTACCTCTTTCTTTTTGAATTTAGGAAGAAGGAGGTTGTGGAGCAGGCAGGCAGAGTGAGGTGGTGTCTCCCACCAGTCCTCTGCCTGAAGCAACAGTGCCAGTTGGTCTCATGGACAGGTTGGTCATGGGGCAAAGAGGTACCATTTATAGTGGTGGCAGAGAGAGAACAACTGTTGCTATTCAATTCATACCAACAAAACGTCTGTCCCAATGCCTGTTGCTGGTGTTTCCCTTGTGACTTTTTCTAGTTTATGAGCCTCAGGGGACAATCTTTTCCATTCATTTTTCATTCCCTTGGTATATAAACAGTATGGTGAACTGTTTTGTAGAGGCTATATATAAATATTCTGAACTCATAAAATAAGTTCTTCTCCCTGTTTCTTCTGAATTTGTCACTTTTGTCTGAAACAACCTCAGCTACATGAAGTTCTCGTATCTAAGCCAGGAATAAAATCAAACCATCATCTTATCAGGAGATGATCTTATCACCTTCATGAGCTTTGCTTCTTTTTTCCCCCTAAACCTCATCATCAGTCCTTGATAGTTCTAAACGTTATTTCTATGCTGCAATAAATAAAAGATCTATGAAGATCTTTTATGTTAGTGTCAAAGATGTGTTTCATCCAGATAAATCTTTTCTGTCTCTTGGATGGTAAACAGCACATTGCACACTCAGAGCACGGAAATATATTTACAACTCGAGCCTCCGAGGCAGTTCTTACATTCCAACCCCACTAAGGGCACTCAAAATCAATGTGATGAGTCAGAGGCCCATTCACTGAGCTGAATGAAATGAAAAGATACTGCAACCACTGTGCTGGAAAAAAGAATACAGTAACAAAATTAAATAGATCAACTGCAAGATCAATGAGTTCATATTTTCATGAACATTCAGAATGGAGAGGGAAAAAAACTCCACTTTATATTAACTGAAGATTTTACTTTTTTCATTTGAGCAGAAATAGAACTTGGTAACCTGAATATGATGAGTTCCACCTATGAATACCGCCTTGGAGGTATCTGTATATACTTTCCACAAAATCTAGGGTGCCCCATTATCCAATTCTGCTTCATTCATATGTATCCTATTTCCCTAACACAATTTTTATGTGCCTTAATTCAATTGATTCAATGAATTTCTGCTGATTCAATGTGTGCCTCTAACTGTGGAAGATTACAGCATGTATACTGCCAGAGTCTCTCCCCTAAAAAAACATCATCATCATCATCATATATCACCTAATTAGATCCAAACTACATGTGACCCTAAATGTGTTGTGGTGTAGTTGCAGATGAAGTATTACCCATATGTAGGGGTTGTGCAGGGCCATGATTTGCATCAGGACCACAGCATGGAGACAGAAGGTATTTAGTTCTTGATCACCCTGCTTCCTTCCCTCCACCCCACACTGAAAATCGCCACTACAAAGCAGCAGTTTAACCCTAAAAATGCCATTTGCTACAATGACATTTTAAGGATAAAATTACAGTACCTCTCTGCAGTGGCAATTTGGAACAGGAGCACAGGATGGAAACCAGGAGTTAAATATTGACTACCTCTGCACTGTGGTTCCAATCCAAATTGCAGCCCTGTATGACCCCAACACCTGGGTAAAACATAGCCTGTTAGCACAGAATGATTCTTTGAGAAGCCCTGAGAATTCTGATGACAAGGTATTGTAAAATAGTATGAGAAATGCCAGAGGGGTAAAAGGTTTTGACAAGTAGGCGAGAACCCGCAGAGCAAAGAAAATAAAAAAAAAACACAAAGAGCTGTTTATACTCCACACCAAGAATTAAAAATTCTGCACTGATATATCCAAAATTATGCTGCATTATGTGACCCAGATAAATTATTCAAGATAGGCAAATGTGCACGGCTGTCTCTTCTCTTGCATATTTGGTCTGCACAGTGACTATTTCATATAAATTATTCCACTCTTGCTGCTATGAAGAGGTGCAAGGAACTGCACAGCACATTGAAAGCTACTTTCACAACTGGAAATCTTATGCAGCAGGTTGACTGACTCTGGAGAGTTCACCAGGCATCAAGCAACCTTTAAAGCCTATCTTCAGAACCATAAGGGCTAGAAATAGGAAACAATTCTAAGTGCTTCTACTTTCTCTTTTCCTGTTCTTTTAAAGGCCAGTGTTTGGGGTCCCACATGGCTTGTGCATGGACTGATGGCACAAGGTTTCAGATCCACAGTCCAGGAAGATCACACTTTTAATGAAATGACCACTGCTAGTCACACATTAGCCTTAAATAGGACTGCAGCCTAGTGTAATTGGGGTCTGCAAACAGCAACGACAATTCATAGCAAGACAATCTAAAAGTAGATACAGCAATCTTTTCTAGTTGAACTGTTAAAAGTCTAAGGGTTGTAATGCTATAGCTGCCACACTGTAATATATAAAGCACCTTCTTAAAATAATTGAGTCATTAAATAAAATCATAGCAAAGGTATCCGCAATTGCTTTGTTAGGAACTTGGTTCCATAATGCTCTTTTACTAGCTATTAGGCCATCTTTCAGACTGATTGGGATGAAAAAATTAATTTTTCAAAACTTATTTATAGTGGCATTCATTTTGACAGCGCTGCCTCTGAGCTCTCACTTTACTTTTCACAGACTCTTGGCGGGGACTGCATATGGGCGTTTCTCCAAAGGGATGCATTTGTAGCAAAGACAGATGCCATCTGGCCAGAACTGCAGTGCAGTACTAGTCGAGCAGCTTTGGAGGAACGGAGCCAATACTCAGCCTGGCTATAAGGCAGGAGATTGTGTGTGTGTCAAAAAGTGAAGTCAAGGCAATGCCAAAAGGCAGCTCATCTTGCTCAGATGATCTTGCTTACTCATAAATGTCTGCCTCTCCTTCCCCCCCCCCCTGAAAATAATACAACCCAGTCTAGATCACAAGATCTAGGGTTCCTAACCTGTGGTCTGCGGGCAGCACGCCTGTGGTCCTTGATGTCTTTGGTGAAAAGAGAAAAAAAATGCCCTTCCAGGAAGAAAAAAAGCATCTGCAGTGCCAGCAGCCAATCAGAGCATAGCCTCTCCATCTCTTGCCTCCCCCCTCCACCTCCCTTCGCTCCTTGTCTGTGAGTGCCCAGACAAGCAAAAAAGTGAAGCGCAGGCACCTTGTAAGGTGCGCGCTTTTGTGCAGCCTCGTGGCTCAGCTGCGTGCAGAAGAGATGTGCCCTGCCACCCACTGCCTCCATTCCTTGACCCTGTGCCTTCAGGTGAGCCCTGGCAGCCTGGTTTCTCTGGCGTCAGATCAGGACTCCATCCAGCCTGGGAAGTCCCTTTTGCGGGCGGGCAGGCGGGTGGGGGAGCGGAGGAGGGGGGAGGCCTGAGGGGGAGGAGAAGAGGGGCCTGAGAAGGGGGAGGAATGGGAGTAATGAGGAGGAGGAGGAGCAGGCTCCCTAAGGTATCACTGGTTGGCTGGCTGGGGGGGTTTCCCTGGGAGTGGGTTTCTCTGGATGTGGTTTCCCTGGGAGTGCAGACTCCAGCTGGCCAGGGAACACAGAGGAAGGGAGTTGGAGACAGTATGGCAGCAGGAGAGGGGAGAAACAATATGCTCAACCCCCATCCCTGGTACCCCCTCTCCAGTTGGCAGTATTGGGGCCCCTGGATGTGCTCTTCTAACACCCAGGGATGGAGCAAGGGATCCAGGCAACCTGGTTTTTGCACCCCTTTTGGAGAGGGAAACAGGCAGCATCTCTGCTGTCTTCCTGCAAGCTGCCCACCTGGGGAGAAGCAATTCCAGAAGTTGCAGAACAGGCACCACTGTGGCCAAGTACAGCAGGTGTAACCCCTGACTTTTCCTCCTCAGAGAGCAGCAGCAGCTTTGTCCATGGGGAGCCATCCCCCACCCCACACTTGGCCAGTTCCCCCATCTCCTCAGACTGCAATCCTATGCATGCTTACCTTGGAGTTAGCCCCATTGACTATAATGGGACTTACTTCTGAGTAGACATGCCTAGAATGGGGCTGTTAGTCACAATGTGGCTGTGATGGACTTCTCCAGAAATTTCTCCAATCCCCTTTTAAAGGCATCTAGTCTAGACACCATCATCACATCTTGGGGCAAGGAGTTCCACAGACTAATGGCAGAGTAGGCAGCTGTTGTTCTGTGGCTGCAGCCTACCTATAAGCTTGCTCATACTCTCTTAGCTCCAACCAAAATAGTCCACAGCTGGAGCATGACAGCAATTAGAACAAGAAGTGAAGAGAGGCTTTTTCCCCCCTAAAGACCTTGCAGTGCACACCAAAAGGGCTTTTCTTCCTGAGACATGCAGCAGCTGTTCTGAGATGTCACTCTGAGCTGGTGCTTCTCCTTCAGGACCAAACTGCCTAAATTGTGTTGAACACTTTCCTAAGGACTCTGGACTCACAAACGGGGGGAGCAGGGCCAGGGCTGTGTAACAAAAGGAACTGTGGAGGGATGTGTGTGCTTTCTGTTGGCTCATTTAACTACCTTGCATGACTTGTCTATAATCCCCTTGTGCTTACCCTCTCCCTTTTTGAGGTGTTTTTCCACACTTAAAAGAGGCAAGGGCTTTGCGTAATGTGGTCTGGGGTGGCAGAAAAGAGACTGGATTGATTTGGGTAGGTGTGAAAACATCTGAGTTGGGGGAAAATTATTTTGTGTTCTATGTATTCCATGTAAACCCAAGACTCACAGCTAGTGAAGCAAATGTAAGCATAACCATCACATTAATTATTAGTCTTCTTATGTATTACAAATTTAATTGTATTTTTTGTGTGCGAGGGTGGGGGGGTTGCATGTGGGCCCCGCCGCCTCCAAATTTTGTCTTAGTGGTCCCTGAGCTCCTAAAGGTCGGGAACCACTGCTCTAGATTCATGCTGTTAAGATATTGTTTCCCCAAAACATACTATAATAACAATAATAATAACTTGGTATTTTTATACCGCCTTTCTGGTCATCAGATTACTCCTCTGACTTTATTCAAGGCGGTTTACGTAGGCAGGTGTTTCTAAATCCCTCAAGGGGATTTTTACAATCATAGAGGTTCTCTCCTTCAAGAACCAACCACATTTCAGAATGGATCTTCCTGGTTTGGTCTCACTTCTGGCCTCCTCCCACACAGGTTGACAAGCAGCTCCATCTCTCACGTGGAGGGCAGCCAAGACGCTTCTTGTTCGCACCACAAGCAGGTGGAATGACTCAGCTGGGCTTGTCAGCTGCTTCAAGGTCTTACCATTCTCAGCCATTTAGGGAGCTGCCGGTGTCCTCGAACAGGCGACCTTCTGATGTTATCTTTGGGCTAATAGAGGCTCTACCCTCTAGACCAGACCTCCTGCCCTACAGGATGGAAGGGGTGGTGACGAGCCATCTTTTAAAAAATTTCAAATACCAAAGAGAGTGCTATTCGATATGTGCTCAGGATGGGCTAAGTGGCTGCTTTATCTTCTGCAGTCTGTACTACAAACTACCAGGAGTAAGGGAATAAGCACTTTCAGGGCTGCACCCACACAATTATTTGGCTGGCTGCACATAAGAACAGCCCCACTGGATCAGGCCATAGGCCCATCTAGTCCAGCTTCCTGTATCTCACAGAGGTCCACTAAATGCCCCAGGGAGCACATTTGGGACTGTATAACACTGACTCATTGATAAATGTTATGGACTTGTCTCAACCTTGCTCCCCTTTGGAGAAAGTTATTTTGTCCTCCTGTAGCCACAGTCTCTTCTTTAAGTCTGGGTATAACAGCCAGCTTTTCTGAGTTCCAGAACCTTAAAGGGGAACAATCCTGATCTTCAAAGGCCTGCAGCAACTCCATAGAGCCCAGCACGTTCTAAGGCAGGGGTAGTCAACCTTTCAGCTTTAAGGCTCCTGGACTTTTGTTTAGAGGAGGGAATATCAGCAGGTGCAGCTTGTCATGACAAGTTGCATCTGCTGAAATTCCCTCCTCTACACAATTTAACATTGTGTCCAGGAGCCCCAACTGTGTGAAAGATCTTTAGGCCCAGGAGTCCTAGAGTTGAAAGATTGGCCACACCTGTTCTAAGGCAACCAAGTTTCTGAAACTTGCTTGGATCAAGACCAGACAGGTGGTGTTCCATAGGGTCAGAGAGAGAGATGGCATGATCTAAGACAAACTGGGGTTCAGATTCCAGCATGGGCAAGCAGAGATTGAAGGACCACAGGCAGATGGCTTCATTGAGGACAGACTGGTAGTCATGTTCTAGAGCAGTCTGAGGACAGGTAAGAGTAGAGTTAATTTGGTACCTTCTCTTTCTAAGATGAAGCCCAGACAGGGAACCCAAGGTCATGAAGAGTTGCCAACCCTCTAGAATTAACTAGGAGCCTCCAGAAATCAGCATCAATTTCCAGATGAATACTGAAAGCTATCTCAAATATTTTAACAGAGCCTTTAGGAACTTCTAGTATGATACAATTTTGGGGAAAAAATTCCAGGAATAGCTTTCGTTAATACTGGTGAAAATTCTTATTCAGGTCCAACAGAGATACTGCTGACTCCTTAGGTCACCTGGTTTCTCCTGGGCTGATTAGCTGGTGTTTCTCTTCTGGTCGCTGTCAGAGGGATTTTGTGTAGTTGCAAAGCTCAGGTCAGCCAGTTGCTCTTCCTTCAAGCTTTCTAGGTAGTGCAGACAGTGAGGTGCTTGAAGCCATAATTCCTGGTCTGAGGCTCCTAGATTCTTACAAATCCTTGCTTAGAGAGTGCATGATCTGACCCTTGAGAAACTGGGTGCTAACTGTGTATGGTCTGCTAACAGTGCATAAAGCCATTTGTGCTGTAAAGAATCCACCATGGAGGTATACTGCTACAGAGTAACTATAATCAATGAATTAAGCTTGGCTCTTGTCCAACTGGTTTGCAGGGAGACTAACAGAATTCAGAACAGGTTTCATTCCTTTTAGGATTGGGCTCAACAAGCACAAGTGGAGCAAGGTTTAACTATTCAGGTGATAAACCACTGAGCAAAGTCATGCAGGAAAAAATCAATCTAGTAGATTAAGTACTGGGGTTGCTGACTATTTGTGTTGACTCTCTAAAGAAAGATTTGGAAGACCAATGTACAGGTTTTAGAATGTAACACTAGCTCTGGGGTGTTCCTGGTGGCATCATCCCTTGCTTTAAACCAGGGGTGTCAAACATAAGGCCTGGGGGCTGGATGTAGCCCATTGATGCTCTTTATCCCGCTCTCCCAGCACCAGAATCAGTTGCTGAGCTGTGCTGTCACTGCTGAAAGGGCACCCTGCATGATAATTGGGTTCTCCCATACCTTGAAAATATGATCAAGATTATTTTTTCCTGTCATTTGTAGCTAATGAGTTCCTTAGTGAGGAAAAGTGTTTATTTCTGGCCATGACCTGTTTAATGACATCACTTCCTTCCTACTTAATTGCATCACTTTTGGCCCTCAGTGGGCATTATTAATGCTATTCAGCCCACTGTTTGAAACAAATTTGACACCCCTGCTTTAGACCATCTGCTGAAGTCATTAGGTTCTGGATTTGCATATTAATTTCACAGAGAAGAAAATAAAACCACAAACATATCAGTACACAGTGTGATCAATGTTAAACCAGCACAGACTGAGCATTAACACAAATAACACCACATCCAGGCTCTAGAGGGAGAAGGGGAGAGAAAAATCATTAAACGGTCAGACTGAAAATAATAAAATACCTAGCAGATAAACAGAGCTCTGCCTTGAGCATATTTCTCCCTAATGAAGAACAGAGAAGACAATTTCCTGAAGCTGCAGGAGGAAACCATTGTTAAGATACTGTCAGGCTTTTTGCAATATGTATACAAAGGAGTAGAATGATAAGCAGGGAGGGGGAAAAACCCTTTTTCCCTTTTGAATGGCTATATTTTACTGATATCATGAAATCATAATGCCATTTTATAACACAGCAATGTGCAGTGTTGAAGGACTCCAGAACAAGTCATGATGATAAAAAAAAAATTTTAATGACATAAATTGGTTCTGGTTCACAAGACAGATAAATGCAAGCCTTTTTGCAAGGTCCGTGTGATAAGGAAATTCTGTTCTGTCCCACCCACCCTCAGCCAATGGCCAGGGCTCCAGAACATAAGGCTGGATGGGCTGAGATAAACTTGTTGCTCTGCTCTGACTGGACAATGCTAGATATAAGTAACAGATTAATGGCCCAGTCTTATCCAGCATAGGAGCATTGGCATAAAACACCAACTGATACATCTTGTACTGGAACTGAGCAGGCTGGAGGTCATCTCAGAATAAGGGGACATTAGTCCCTTTACCCTGAGTAAAGCCCTAGCCTGCTCAGTGGGGCTTCTTGAGTCTGCTCCAGCTATTTCACTTGCACAGATTCAAGAAGCTCCATGTCGAGCTTTTGAGCCCATCAAGAGGGATAGGATTCACTGTTTGAGGCCTCAGTCCATTCCATGCCCCTGAGTTGGTCCCACCCCACATTCCACCCTCTCTTTGCCCTCCCTCTACTCAGGAACACCTTCCCTGTGCCCTCCCTCCTCCATGCCCCTGTACCACTTGGTGCTTACCTAGGATCCTATCCTATCCAACTTTTCAGCACCCGTGCAGTTACATTGCAGCCCCAGGGTAAGGGAACAAACGGAACAAATACCTTGAGGAGGCCTCTGTGACTGCCTCCCCACCACAGGATGCAGTACGCGCCCCATTGGTATAGCTGCACTGGCACTGGAAATTTGGATAGGATTTGGCCCCTACTCTCTGCCTGTGGCCAGGGCTCCCACTGTGGTGTTGACAGGGCAGTACAAGCCACCCTACCAGTGCTGCTTATTCCCTGGGTGGCGCAAACATGCCTTTCAGCGCTGCGGTGTTAGGGCAGCATTGGATCGGGCTGCCCATTCTACCTTTTCAGGGGAAAAAACTTCAGAACATGTATGAATTCCCTTAGGAGAGTTTCAAAAACATTAGCACTACTTGAAGGTACCCCTGTAGAGTGATGTCTCCCAACTCTCTTCCAAACTACTAACCCAGCCCTATTGTGCAGAGTTACAGCAAATCCATTTTGGTAGTTAATGACTGACAGCCCAATCCTATGCATGTCTCAGAAGTAAGTCCTATTAGAGACAGTAGGACTTACTCCCAGGAAAGTGTGGATAGGATTGGGCTGTTAACCTTCCCCTTGCTGTGAAGGCACTCCTTGGGAATATCTACAAAACAGACTTATAGCCCGGTCCTATGCAAGTGGCGCACTGGTGAAGCGCATGTTCTGCCATCATGCCAGGCCCTCAAACTGTCATAAAAGTGCTGTAAAGCACTTTATGACAGTGCAGGTCTTAGCACTGCCAGCAGGAAGGCCAGTGCTAAGGCAGTGAAGGGATGCCCACCGAAGCAGGTATGACTAAAACAGGGGCAGAGAGAGGGCAGGGAGGAGGTGGAATGGTGTGGGGGTAGGCAGTGACGGGGCAGGTGGATTGAGCCCAGGAGGGGAGTCAGCATCATAGTCTATGCCCCTTCCCAGGTCTGATCCACCAACACAGATCAACCTGGACTTGCGCCAACAGTATTGAGGACAAATGCATCCGCTAAGGGCAATTTAGTTAGGATTGGGCTGCCCAGTTGTTGAATCATTTCTTCTTTCCAGGAACCAAGCAGTGATGCTTGGATGCTGGAGCCTTTGGGCAAAGCACCTGTAGTAGGCTGCCTTAACTCGGCAAAGGTAGGGTGTGCAAACTGAGAAATCTCTCATGCTGCTCCAACCTTTTGTGTCCTCCATGCACTCCATGCACAGTGCTTTTGATGCAGTATGCCACTTGTCAATCTTGAGGCCCTGGCAAAATTCCAACCTTACTTCCCCCTGGAACTGGCCTGCTGGGAACTGTAGTTCTGTGGGGGGACCTGCAATCTCTAGCAAAGAATTCTCTGCAATTTCTTCAAACTACATTTTCCAAATTCCGGGGGGGGAGGGGCAATACAATCCATGTTGCATGCATTTAGTGCCTCTGTAATCACATACCACCAAAAGACAACACCTGCATTTAAAAATGCAAAACATAATTTAGAATTATTCTGGTCACTATATTGTATACAATAATAGTATAGTGTTATAAATGAAGAGAGGCGGACTCCGTGTTAATAACTGGGGTGGGGAATTATCAGGAAATGTATGGTTATGGGATATTCATGTGAAAGAAAAGAACATATCCACTGACATTTTCGAGAGCAAAATGTACATGGAGACAAAGATGAGTGAGTGTGTGGTCAAAATAACCAACATACACCCTATGAGATCAATACAAAGACTACACTTTGCAAGGTTTTATTGGTTAATGTGGAAGCAAAAGGGAAACAAGCATTTCCTCCAGCATATGAAAATAGGTTCTGCTGCACAAGCTGCCTGGGTTGGAATTTGGGGGACCCAAGACCATGATCTGGCAATGGGGGATCGGAGGGTATAGCCCAGCAGGTCAGGGGGCACATGCACAGAGATGATAGGAGTCGGGGGGGGGGGAATCACTCCTGAACTACATAAGATGATGATCTGCTTTTAGGTCAGTGGAACAGAAGTTGTGCTGGTCTGGCAAAAGTTTATGCTCCCAACCCCCTTTTTGAAACCCTTTTTAATCCCGGGCTTCTCATGCAACTGTTTGCCATTTTGTCAAATTAGAAAATGAGACAGAATTTGGAGCACATTCTGCGTACCAGTTGGTAGCCATGTGTCTGGTGAATGTGACTGCGATTCTAAAGCCTGCCAGACAAATTTTCTTGGGTGCACATAGCTGCCATTTATTTTAGTTAGCAGAAGGTCTGAGGGTGGATCGATTGCAAGAAGGCTGGATGGCGTGGAGAAAGCGGATAGAGAGAAATGTTTCTCAGTGGACCAAAGAAAGCAGTTCTTCACACAACATGTAACTGGTTGGTGGAATGTGCTGCCTGTAGATGGCGTGATGATGTCCTCTGGGGCAGATTAATGGAGAATTAGAAAAATTCATGGAGGAGTTCGGTGGGGACAGTAAGTATGAGTTTCTGGGGAGCAAACAACTGGCAAACCTGTTGCCTTTATGTCCTGCTTTTCTGCCTGGAAGCATCTGGCTGATTGCTGGGGGGGGGGGGGAGGAGAGATACTGGACTGAACTATATTTTTAATGGCAAAAAGCTTAGAGCTATCAGGGTGCCATTAATTCAATATGAATGAACAGTATGTGCCAAAAACAAGGCTTTCTCATGAACTGGTAGCAATAAAATCATAGAAATATATCATTCTAGATCAGGCACCAACTGATATACTTGGGTGCTGTGCAGGTCTACTAGTATCCCATAGCATTAGGCATTATTCTCCTAACCATGTGCTGCAGACCTGCCATTGATTCCTATTTGGGTCTGCAGTGCACAAACCAAATCTGATGTCCTTGTACTGGTCTGTTTAGTTCCATATAAGCCAATACAGTGAAGCCATGGGAAGCAATAGTGTCTTACCCAGGTAAGAAACAATGTCTAAGGTTTGCGTCACAAGGTGCAGGAGACCAGAGCATCACCCCCATGATGGATCTCTTCCCATGCAGTGGGCTGGGCAATGGGGTGTTGTGATGCACCATTACACCGCCTCCCATTGGTTTTTTGGCTATAACTTTTGATAGAGATATTTCAACGGAGTTAGTTTCATTGCATTCTGCATGAAATTACACATTGAACTATATATAATAATATTATTTGAAAATACCAAGGTTTTAAAAATTTTGGACAGAAGTGGTGTCACCTCCCCCTCTTTGCTCACATCCCCCAGCGATGCCACTGGTAAGAGGGAGGGAATGCTTTTCAGTTGTGTGTGTCTTAATCTAAACCCAAACACAATTTCCATTTGTCATCTTGTTTCCAGCACTACAAGATATTTCAGCAGTGCATAACTTTAATTATTTGTGTATGTGTTACCTTACTTCATGTGTGTTGGCTGTCTCATGAATGGTTCCTTCAACTAATAGAAAGCCCATACAGAATATAAGAATGTACATCTTAATTGAGTTCCCAGACCAATGACAGACTGAGCAAAAGACAAAGGAATATTAAGTTACTGAAGTCTCAAACAAATAATGAATGCCAGAATGTGCCAAAAATACTTGTATAAAATTAACACAGGAGTTGTGTCAAGTGCAATATTAAAGGTATAAAAAATATGTGATAGCTTAGGTCATAAGAATATAAGGAGACCTGCAGGATCTGACCAAGAGTCCACCAAATCTAATAAGCAATCTCTGGCTGTGACTAGCAAGATACTGTATCTCAGAGAAGCCTAGAAAAACAAGGCATAAGGCAACAAGTCTCCCTGTTTGATCACCCCAGGTGATCAGATATTTGAGGCATGCGACCTCTGAACATTTAGGTTCCACTGGGCAATCACTGCTAATACCAATTGATAGACCTATCCACCATATCTCAATGTTTGTCCTTGGCTGTACCAGTTCGCATGGTCCACCTATTTCAAGTACCATCAAAAGTAACTGGCAATGATATCATTGTAAATTACTTCTGGGCTGGGAGGCTAGATGTGAGTGACAAACACTAGTAAGAGGCTCAGGGTGCATGGGAAGGCTTTTTCAAATGCAGAAAAGTATGCGTTGGAGCCTCCTACCACTGTTCGTTGTGTCGCATTCTTGGTCTCGCTGTGGGGCAGCTGGGGTCCCAGGAGTGCCACCAGACACCACCTCAGGTACCACTGGTTGAGAAACACTGAAACTCAGAGCTCAATCCAAAACGCTCTTTGAGCCAGTCAAGTCCCTTGCGCCAGCCTGAGACTGTTGCAAAAAATATGCTGTAAGGCACATCTGCGACAACTTGGCGCGAGGATGTGCGCTAGCCCACAGAGGCGAAATCCAACCTCCGTGCCACTCAAAATGGTGAGGTTGCACCAGCCTGGAGAGACAGGCGCGGGGGGTTGGGAGGGTGAGGGAGGGCATTTTGGGGCAGGGGGAGGGTGGGTGGCAGGCAGACTGGTGGGTGGACTGGGCCCGGGAGGGAGGTGGAACCAGCCTCCAGCACTTAGGCCAGTTCCTAACCCCATTACCGAGCAGCCTGGCCTTACACTGGGCTGCTCAGATTTGCACCAGCAATTTAGCTGGCACAGATTCAGGTAGCCTCATTGAGGTGGCTGGGGCATTACTCAGGGTAAGGGGACATAAGTTCCCTTACTCTGAGTTGCGCAGTAGCCACCTCAAACCCTGCACTGGATGCAACACAGGGTGCCTGCCCGTTCCAGTGCAGGTTAGGATTGGGCTGTCGGAGAGGTTTTTCCCTCCTACCTGCAGCAAATCTGAGAGAGTGCAAGAGTGCAAAGAGTGCAAGAGTGCATCAAAGTGCAAGAGGTTCAAGACAGACAAAAAAAAGTATCTCTTTACGCAGTACTTCACAAAATTATGGGATGCATTGCCAGAAAATGTGCTGTGTCTATACTGTGGATGCCATTAAAAACAGTTAGACAATAAGCTTGTGACCAGCTACTAGATCTAACAATCTGTTTACTTCTTTTTTTTTTCTTAATTTTATCTTTGACTGCACTGCTAGTCAGAATTCTCAGAGGGGAAAAAAAAAAAAAAGTGCTGGTCCTTGCTTGAATTCCTAGATCTTATTCAGATGTTCTGTAAGCATAGTCTTGACACATACAGAATGCTGGGAGCACACTGGTGAGTCTTGCCCCATTACACTTCATAGCCCAGCACCCCACTCTCCCCATGGACAGAGATTGCCTGCAAAGGCAATCACTGTCTATGGGGCCAGTTTCTCCCTGTGATTCTGAATGTTCCTGCACACTCATAGTGCCTCCCATCCCACATTCATTCTACATGGAGAGGGAGTGTATAAAGAAGGCTTAACTCTACCCAATGAGCAAAGAGGAAAGACTCTAAACACTCTAGTGTTGAAGATAGTGGCTTTGTTTAGATGTCACACAGAACACACACAATCCTGGTTTCACACATCATGGTTCCACACAACATCCTCTCTCTTGGTTACATGCATTCTCCCCTTCTTTTCACATGTAAATACTACTTTCAATCATGACTTCACCCAAGACAGGATGTGACACGGTCTCCAAAACCTGACTTGTGAACAGAGTTTGCAAACAAGCCAGGATCTAATTGTATCAGCATCTTTGAGACAACTGTATTAAAAATAAAATTAATCACTGCACTGTGACTTAGAAGAGTTATGCTTTCCTGAGAGCACAGTTGAAACCAACCAAAGTTAATTATTTAAGAAAACATTTTGCAAGGGCACCACCTCTGGACAAGTCACATTTAGTAATTAACATCCTATAAATGAGTAATTAAATTCATAACCCAGGATTACTCAGTACTAATTTCCTGAATGGTTTATTTCTAATAACCTCTAGAATTACCATATTCAAGTAAACACTACAGATTTGTTACTTCCTAAGAGGAAGCGTTTTCACTATTCTTTAAGGAAAATGGGACCTAAATGTAAGACGTTTTGAAATCAAGTTGATAGCCACACAAACCAGCAATGAGTTAGGCAAATCCTTTGAAATCAAAGTAGCAACCAACTGTTAGTCAAACAAAGGATAACATGCTTTGCAGAATTTCTTACAGCACAATCCTATGCATGTTTACTCAGAAATAAGTCCTGCTGATTTCAGTGGCACTTAGGTCGTAATCCTAACCAATTTTTCAGCACTAAGGACAATGCAACTCTGAGGTAAGGGAACAAACATTGCCCTACATTGAGGAGGCCTCCATGACACTTCCCCAACTGCAGGATGCAGCACATGCCCCACTGGCACGGCTATGCCAGTGCTGGAAAGTTGGTTAGGATGACGCCCTTACTCTTGTAAATGTGCATAGGATTGCAGCCTCAATCACTTTCCCTCCATATGGATAAAAATTTCTCTTTCTGCAATATTTCCATATAGTCATCAGAAGAGTTTTAATGTAAAATGCAAAATGGGCATTTAAAAAGGCAGTCATCAGCTAAGGCAACCTGTTCACCCTTCTGTTCTTCTGAGGTGAGTCTGAAGTGAATGGCGCCAGGATATAGTGAGCAAGAGAGCAGGAACATGTGACTGTACTCAGAATATCTTTTATAATCACATTGTACTATAGATTCAGGAACAGGAGATGAAGATCAGGGCTTTCACTTCCATCTACTCCACTGTTACAAGAGCTCCAGC